>NW_024080827.1:328039-377342 GCF_003009895.1 Hyaena hyaena | reverse complement strand
TAGAGGATTCTTGGCTGCATATTTTTACTGTTCATCACATTGAAGATCTCCTGCCATTCCTTTCTGGCCTGCCAAGTTTCAGTAGATAGGTCTGCCACCACTCTGATAGGTTTCCCTTTGTATGTTAGGGCCCTTTTCTCCCTAGCTGCTTTCAAAATTCTCTCCTTGTCCTTATATTTTGCCAGTTTCACTATGATATGCCATGCAGAAGATCGATTCAAGTTACGTCTGAGGGGAGTCCTCTGAGCCTCTTTTATTTCAACATTTACTTCCTTCCCCAGGTCAGGGAATTTCTCTGCTATAATTTGTTCCAGGACTCCTTCAGCACCTTTCCCTCTCTCTCCCTCTTCTGGGATTCCTATGATACAGATATTGTTGCGTTTGACTGTATCGCTGAGCTCTCGAATTCTTCTTTCCTGTTCCTGGATCAGTTTGTCTCTTTTTTTGTCAGCTTCTTGTTTTTCTATAATGGTGTCTTTAAATCACTTATTCTCCTTTCTGCCTCTTCAATCCGTGCATTGGAGGCCTCTAATTTATTATGTATCTCATTTATCACAAAAAGTCTCATTTTAAGGGTGTCTTTTCCACCAAATGTATAGATATTCCTTTATACTTTCTTGTTAAACAGAATCTCTGAAACAGTTTTGAGCATCTCAGTCACTGTGTCATTTGCATTAGTGGGTATGTTGGTTGTCTTCTTTCCCTCTGTCATAGAATCCTGCCTGATACATGGTAAATTCCTCATCTTGTCCTTTTCCTCTCATTGTCCATTATTTCAAAACTCTGTGTATTTTCTTCTTATCTTCTATGTTTATCATGAGTAATGCAGGAAGTGCCTGATGCCTTCTACCAATCTCCATGAATATTTCTGGGCAGAAAGGAAGCCATTTTGGAAGGTGCACGGTATAGACAGTGATGTTTTGGAGTTGGGAGAAACTGAGTTTAAGCACTAAGTCTTTCCTGGTTGACCACTTGACTGTAGGCTAGTTAATTTATCAGGACTTTATAAAAACTAGAGATAGAAATCATGAGACTTAAATGAGCCAACCCAGTTGGTTCAGGTCCTTCATGACCCAGATGCTAGGACAAGATTAAACATGCAAAGATTTTATTAGGAGAAATTCCCATGTGAAAGGAAATAGGGAGGGAGTTTGGGAAGGCTGGGAGAGCCTCAGATATAAAGGGGAGGGGGAGAGGAGGCTGTATGGAAGTATCCCAGACCACTGTTTGGTCTAAGGGAGGGTTGACTAAGCCACAAGGAAGTCCTGCACCTAAGCTGGTCCAGAAAGGAATCTTAGAACCCATGTCCCCAGAAAAGGGTCAGGCATAGAGTCCCCACAATGCTCTGTCATAATGGAGAGGTGGCCTGTGAGCGGCGTGGCTTCAGTGTCAATGAAGGGGACTTCAGGTGCAGCAACTTTAGCTTCAGGAGGTATGTGAGTATGTCCTCATGGCACCATAGTGTCTTACACAGTTCCCAGCACAGAAGTGACTCTCCAGCAGTTGGATATGAGGTGATATACCATCCCCCAAACTTTGGAAGCTGGATCCCTCTACACCAAACAGAAGCAACAAAGCCCTCACATTGGCGAAGTATGAGAAGGTGCTGAGTGTAGTGACATGTGGAAGACACTTGGGAAACTTTCGAAGGGGCTCAAGTATGACAGAAAGAGCATATCTGCCCTCAAATCCTAGTCGTATGACATTCCTTTTGGCAAGTGTTCAAAAATATTTTTATCTACTAAGAGAATTGATAAGACATCAATACCAGTCATAGTGAGGAGTGAGCCTGTGATGTCTCTTGGTCTTGGCCTTTCTTCTTTCTGTACCCTCCCCACTTTACTTCCAGTCACTGTCATTTGCTTAGGCAATGAATTTATCAGAGCACCTGCCCTGAGGCCCAGACTTAGGGTTTCTGCACCATATGCCCAATATTGGAAGGAGTATTTATTTACCCTATCAGAGAATGTGCTCCAAGGGTCAAGTTTACTTATGATGTAGAGATGTTGGGGTTTTGGAAGCCAAGGGTGGTAATTGAATAGGGAAGGGACACCTGGCATATAGTTGCTCCCTTTCATAGGCTTCTTTAATTTGGTGACCTTGCAGGCTCTTTCGACTTTCCATCCCATTTATTTATACACAATGTTTTTAGAGCTCTGTGCCAGGCACGGAGTTAAGAGTTGAGATGGGGAAGTTATTCTAACAGAGTGTCCTGGGTTGAGTTGTTCCAAAGATAACCATTGCACAAGGATTTTGGCACAAGTTACTTGGGAGGTGAGCCCAGTAAGCAATGCAGGAAAGTGGGGAAGTGAGTTGGGGAAGGGAAGGAAACCAATGAAGTATATTTCATCTTAGCAGGGGTTGGCAATCTTCTGTACAGGACCAGATACTGTTTTAGGCTTTGTGGGCCATACAATCTCTGTTGCAACTCCTCAGCTCTGGTCTTGTAGCCTGAAGGCAACCATAGATGACATATAGATAAAAGAGCATACATGTGTTACAATAAAACTTTATTTATAGAAATAGGTATTGGTTGAATTGGAGCTATAACCCACGGCTTGAGGACCCCTGATTAGAAGGTCCCTCCTGTGGGCAAATAAAGCTCAGTCATATTGGAGCATCATTAGAAATACGCCTTTCCATCTGCCCTATTGAGAAACAAAAGAGCTGACCTGTTTATCTGACAAATCCCTTCCCTCAGTGTTTAGCAGCTTGGTTCCTTCTGGTCAACCTTAAGCCTATCTAACCTGTCCTAGGAGTGTTGGACATGCCTAGTGGCCAGAGAACACCCTCAGGCAAAAAAGCATACAACCCTTCAGTGTGTGCTGAACTGTCTACAAGTGGCTTTGAGGGTGGGCCAAGCGGACCTGAGTGAGGCACCAGCAGCATCTATTACGAAGAGCTTCCTATCTAGTGGTGGGATAAAGTGTGACCCTCTTAAAAAGTGAAATCATACTTCACGTGGTTCAGAGGCCCTGGCTAACTATGATAGCAATGTCACAAGGTATTGAGAGGTATTACCAGGAAACTATTGTGTTGGAGATCTGGGATGTCACTAATACAATATTAGCTACCATTTATTAAACACTTATTATAGAACAAGTACTGTGCTAAGCACTTCAGATGTATTAACTCAATCCTCACAACTCTGTGAGGTAGGTGCTATTTTATTCTCATTTTACAGGTAGTTAAACTGAGGCTTAAGAACTTACACAATTTGTTCAAGGTTGCATAGCTCTAAGAATGGGGATGTCTTGTGAATCCCAGCATTCTGTCTCCAGAATTCACTTTCAAAGATAAATTCAGGAATGCTGTTGAGTCAATGACCATATTGGCTCACTAGGGCTGCCCATAACAAAGCACCACACACCAGATGGCTTAGGACAATAGAAATGTTCTGAAAGTTAGACATCCAAATCAAGGTGTCAGCAGGACCATGCTCCCTCCAAACACTCTAGGGAAGATTCTTTCCTTGCTTCATCCTGGCCTCTGGTGGTGGCCATCAGTCTTTGGTATTCTTTGGTTTTTAGATGGATCACTCCAATCTCTGCCTCCACCTTTACAAGATGTTCTCCCTGTGTGCCTCTGTTTCTCTACTCTTCTTACAAAGATGCCTGTTATATTGGATTAAGAATACACCTTAATCCAGTATGAGCTCATCTTAACTTGATTACATCTGCAAAGACTCAAATAAGGTCATGTCTGCATTTACCAGGGGTTAGGATTTGAGCATATTTATTTTGGGGACACAGTGTACCCAGTCACACTGGGTCAGGCACCATGCCAGAAGCAAGGGTGCAGAGATGAAGGAGGCATGGCCTTGCTTTGGAGCCAATCACAGTTTAGGGGTTAGTGGGATGATTCAGAGGGATGAGCAGATGAAGAGACTATAAATGCAATCAGTTCTAGAGATGCTTGGATGGCTCAGTTGGTTGAGCATCTGACTTCAGCTCAAGTCATGATCTCACAGTTCATGAGTTCGAGCTCCAGTTCAGGCTCTGTGCTGACAGCTCAGAGCCTGGAGCCTGCTTCAGATTCTGTGTCTCCCTCTTTCTCTGCCCCTCCCCTGCTCATGTTGTCTCTCTCTCTCTCTCTCTCTCTCTCTCTGTCTCTGTAACTCTCTCTCTCAAAATTAAATAAACATTAAAAAAAATTAAATGCAGGCAGTTCTAGAGTACTTTCATTTGCAAATGCATCTTCTTATAGAGGGCACTTTCGTTCCTCTAATTTTCATACTTAACTTTACTTTTTTCCCATCATATATTGACTCCTGAGGTTGGTTACACATTAGTGAGCAGGAGTTACAATTCAATTGGTGACAATTGTCACTTTGAGGAAGGATTACTCTTCTGGGCCTCAGTTTCTTCATCTGTGAAAGAGTCAGTAGGAAAGTGGCTTTTAACTCTAGCAACACACAAGTCACCTAGGGAAATTTCAAAAACTACTGCTGATGGCTGGGCCCACCCTCAGGGATGCTGAATTCAGTTCTCTGAGTTGGGACCCAAATGTCAGTATTTTTTTTTTAACCTTCCTAGATCATTCTAATATATGGCTTGGCTAAGCCAAAGACTATTGGTGCTCAATGTCACTGGGGGCTCACCTGCTCTGCCAATCTTGGGTTCTTATCAATTATACACTTTCCTTCCCAGGTTGAAGAACCTTCCCATGGCTTCTGCCAGAGTGAGTTTAGACAGAACTCCTGATGGCTTGTCTTCTCTGCCTGTTAGCTCAAAGCTGCTCTGCTCTTTCCAGCTGAATATAGACTCTGAAAGGCCTCCAAAGAAGATGTGTACAATAAAATGCTCTGTTTGGAAGAACTGTCAGCAGGTCTCGAGAACAGATACAGAGATACCAGCAATTGTGAATTAGGTGTTAATTGCTTCCTGGAAAGCCGGCCTTTTGATGGGAGAAGGCTCAGGGACCATACAGATTACTCAGGCCAGTATGCTTCCTCTTTTTCTGGGCTTTGGAATCCAGGTGGTAGAAAAACAGGGAAAAAAATCTGGTTGGTGGCCAGAAGCTGGAGTGTTAATTATAGACAGAAGGCCAGAAAAAGCATGGAAAGTTTGAAAGTTTTTTTTTTTTTTAAGTCTTTTTTCCTTTGTCATATTTGTAAGCCAGGCTATTTCTAAACAAGTCAAGAACATTGTCTTCATTGTTTGACCCATCTGGGTTTAAAATCCCCCTCCACCTTCCTTCCCCTAGGACCTTGGAGAAGTTACTCAGCTTCTCTGGGTTTTAGTTTCTTTATCTAGGTGGGTATAACAGGTTTGTACCTTGTTGGATAGTTGTGCAATACATGTAAGCTTACATACATGTGATGATTCATGTCAAGCATGTAGGGTGGTGTCTGGCACATAGAAACACATAATCAGTGTTTGCTTCTATTGAGTTATCTTGTAATTATTATCAGCTCATGAATCTTGTAGGGGATCAGAACATAGGCTAAAGACATTGACACCAAATATGTGCTGGGTGCTGGGTTGAACAATCACATATGTAGAATTTCATTTAATATTTATTATAAATGTATGAATTAGGTATTGTTATTTCTACTTTACAGATGAGGAAACTGAGGCCCTGGGAGGTTAAAGGTCAGAAAGAGGGGTGTGGGTAGAGGCTGAATTCATTAAGTCAGCTTGGCTGCAATCACATTTCTCCCTCCACAGCACATACAGCTGAGTGAAATTGAGTTAAAAGGAAACAGGGGGAACTTGTAATGGAGGAAAGATTCCATACAGGAAGAGCCTGGGATGTCTGTGCTTGTATGTTCACCTGTGCTCACAGTGACCCCTAATCACTGTGACAAACATGTTTGGGAAGATTTTAGGGTAAACAACGTGGGCATTGGAGAGTGAGAAGGAGCAGCACGGGATGATCAGGGGTTGTGATGACACCCTGAGATCTCTTCATCCAACCACCATCCCCCTGAGGCATTTGATGAGATATGAGAGACACTTTATCCAGCAGTAAGCCTCTGCTCTTCTTTGTGGCAGATGGGCACCTTCCCAAAATCACATTCAGAAACCCAAGCAGGGGTTTCTGGGAAGGAGAACCAAAACTGGCTTGATAGGGCTAAGGAGAGGCTCTAAAAGAGCCTGGTTGGTCTCAGGAATTCAGTGATTTCTTATTAATGGCAATCCTCCCTTCCTGTCTACAATGCCCATTCTATATGCCTTAGGAAGCCTTCTCCCACCCATTTTTTCTCTAATAAATTAATTTCCATGGTCCCTATCCTCAGACATAGCCTCAGCCAACAGAGAACCTGGAGATACTTGGTGTGCCTGCAGAATAGAGCTCCTGGAGATGTCCATGCGAGAACCTGTACAAACGTTAGCTTACACGACAAGATGCCATTAAGGTGGCAGGTAGAACTGAGCCTGCTAATCGGCAGGCTGTACACGAGAGAGAGTAGGCTGGATTAGCCACAGGCGCTCAAGATATTCACAAGGGTCCTTAAAAGTGGAGGAGACTGGCTCTGTGAGAAGCCCTCAACCTGATTTGCTGGCTTTGAAGATGGAGGAACCCTGCAGGGAGGCAGAGGAAGCTGATGGTGAGGAGACAGATTCTCCCCTACAGCCTCCAGAACTGCAGCCCTGCTGACTCCTTGATGTTAGCCAGTGAGACAGGTTCTGGGTCTCTAGCCTCTGGCATAATAAATGCGTGTTTCTGAAAGCCCCTAAGTTTGTGATAATTTGTTACGGTAGCCATAGGAAACCAACATGCTTGCTAGTGCATGGGTGCGGGGAGGGGCAAGAACTGGGAGAGTGGATCATGTAAAGGTGGCCCTGTTCCAAGGCCCCATCCAAACACAGGAAAACACAGTCCAAACCGGGAAAGTGGTAACAAACACTTTCTAAAACAGAGTGAAAATCCTACTGGAATGGTTCCTTTGGGAAAGGGGAAGAGCATGGGTTTTGAACCACTCCATGCAGTTTTGAAACCTGACTCCATTATTTCGGCTCTGTGATCTGGGCAGGTTAGTTAATTAATTCCTCTGAGTCTCAGATTCCTCATCTATAAAATGCCATATCCAGGCTGTCTGATTAATAATAATAAAAATAATGCCCATAATCCTACTGGTTATCTTGGAGTTCATATGTTAGCTAATGACAGAGTTGTTCTGGGCATGTATGTCTAATCGAAGAGAAGTGTCTGGTGCTGGGGACACAGTAAATGGTGACTAAACTCTTCTCCAAAGGCACAGGTACCCAGGCTGACTACAGTTTTGTTTCTCCAAACCAAACCACTGAAGCTCCTTAGAAAGAAATACAATCAGTGTTAATACAGTGCCCTATAGTAAAAGCTTCAATTTTTCTGGAGTGGAAATTTGATAGGAAGGGATCATGCTGAACCGAGAATCAAGATCCAGCCTAAGGGCTGAGATATTCTTGGTAGAAATGTAGTTTTAAAAGTCTCTATCCCTTATGAATTTCAAGCTTACTTCTCAATTGACCAACAAAATTCCCATTTTTCTTAAAAGAATTACTTTATACTCAGTAATAATCTTGACATCAGAATGGATGCTTACAATGTTACACATATCTGCCTTTGCTTTAAAGTCAATATTCCCAGGCCTGAACTCCTTACCTGCTGTCCCCAGATCTGCTTATCAGGTGCTACTAATCTCAGTGAGGGGCACCACTTTTGTCCAATCTCAGCAGCCAGAAACCTGGGAGTCACCAGTTCCTGCTGAGGACACCTCCTTAGCAATCTTGCAACTTGGCTTCCCTTCTCCATCCCCATGTCCTCTTCATTTTTTGCCTATAAGATGAAATACTGTCACAATTTCTCCCCCTGCCCCAGATCTTATCTTTGCTCTGATCTAGTTTCAACCCAGTTACCATTGTGACTTTTCTAAATTAATAGTTTGATCGTATTTTTTTCTCCCTTAAAATCTTCCAGTGGCTCTCTACACATCAGGAGCACTATGGATTGGATTGTGCCCCCCGCCCAACAAATTCATATGTTGAAGCCCTAACGCTTCCCCACCATGTGATTGTATTTGGAGGTAGACCCTCTAAACAGGTTCTTAAGTCAGGGCTCCTGGGTGCTCAGTGGGTTAAGCACTGACTTCAGCTCAGGTCATGATCTCAAGGCTTGTGGGTTCTAGCCCTGTGTCAAGCTCTGTATTGAGAGCTCAGAGCCTGGAGCCTGCTTCAGATTCTGTGTCTCCCTCTCTGTCCACCCCTGCTCTGTCTTTCTCTCAAAAATAAATAAACAGTAACAATATAAAAAAAAGAGGTACTTAGATTAAATGAGTACACTTGGGTGGGGTCATGTTCCAATAGGATTATTGGCCTTCTAGGAAGACATCTTCTCTAAGAAGCCTCCTCTCTGCAGTGTGAGGACACAGTGAGAAGAAGGCTGTCTGTATGCCAGGAAGAGAGCTCTCACCAGAAACCAATCCTGCTGGACGTTAACCTGGGACTCATGGCCTCCAGATCTGTAAGAAAATAAACTTCTAGTGTTTAAGCCACCGAGCCTGTGGTATTTTGCTGTAAGAGCCCAAACAGACTAATGCAATGAGATAAAGTCTGAACACGTCAGAATGGCATGCCATGGCCTTTCCCTTCTTATTCCCCTCTACCCGACAGGTCATCCATGGCTGTTTTCTTTACCTACTCATAACTGAGATTCCTAACCTACTGTGCTCTTTAGGGCATATGCACTTCCCTCTGCTGGGAACAGACTGGTTGGTTCCCTCTTACCCTTCATTATTTACTTTAGTGCATGTGGTTAAAATTCCATTTTATGTTCTTATAGTACTTGAAGCAGGTCTGTCTCACAATAATAAAATGTATTTGAATAATTTCTTATCTATTTCCCCCAATTGACAAACTGAGAGAGAGAAAAGGGTTTGGTCTTAATCAGCTTTGTAATGTCCACAGCACAGATTCTTCCACCTTGCAGATTTTGCAAAAATATCTGTTGAGTGGATGAGTCAGTGAATGAATTACACATGAAGCAAACCCCTCATTGCTCTTAGAACAAACCCCAAGCTCCCTCATATGGCCTCCATGCTTTTCTAGCCTCATTTAATCTAACCTTCCCTGGGCACTGGCCACCAGAGCTGCCTGCCACTTCCACTCTGCATGCTGCCCCAAAGCCTCTGTGCCCCTCTGTCCCCTCTGCCTGGAATGTGCCCCCTGCTCTAGCCAATCTTAAACCACAAATAGCCTCCCATCCTTCAACTCATAGCTAAATGTCTCCCAGGGAAGGTCTTCTAGACATCTCATGCCCCAAACATGATGGCTTTCCCTGCCCTTTGTTTTCTTCTCAATACTTAGTCCAGCGTGCTGTAGCATGCTTGTGTGATTGCAGAATTCAAGTGGCCTCCTGACCCGACAGTAAGGTCACTGAGAGCAGGGAGGTGTTGCTTGCTTGCTTGTGTGTTTTGTTTTCAGCTCTCTCTCTCCCAAGGTCTCAGAACAGTGCCCAACGCAGAAAAGGCATTCATACAAATACCACAAAGTAGTAGAATATTGAGCACACACACTGGTTTGCAAGATACAAACCAGACTGTACTTTCTTGCTATTTTTTCTCTATATCATTTTATTCACCTGATGTTATCTAATAACAGATCAGAACAAATCAGACCTTATCTCTCGGCATCACTCTTGCATCCCTGGCTTTCTGTCCACACTTGAACAAAGTCTACAATGTTCAGGCTGAGAGGAGTAGGCTTAAAGGCAAAGGCTGTTCATGTGGCCCCAAAGCCCTGCAGGCCTAATGGAAGCTCTCAGGAGCTGCTTTATTGGGAAGGCTTTTGGAGGCACCTGGGCTCCTGCCTTGCCTTGAAGGTGGGCAGAGTTGGACACTAAAGAAGGGAAGGGTTAGGAAAGAGCAATTTTGCATGCCTAGTGCATCTTGATCCCACCACAGCTCAGTGGTTAGGAGTTTTGGTTGTAGAATCTGACTTCTCGGGTTCAAATCCTGGCTCTACCTTTTACTGTTTGAAGTGGAAGTTAGAAATAATCCCTAATTGACAGGGTTATTACAAGGATTAAATAAGCTGAAATATGTAATGGGCTTAGAATAGTTCCTGTCAGATAGGATACATCTATGGGGCAGTTATTAGATACTAGTGTTAGCTGTTCTTAATATTTTTAATCTATGTGGAGGAACATCGATTGCTGTATCACACCTGACTTCCCCCAGAGCCGAGGAGTAACCCCTCATTGTAGAGTTTAGAGGGAGAAGCTGGTTGTGCACAGAGGCTTCTCTTCTTAGAGGGTAGCTGGAGGACAGGTGTGTGACTCAGCTCCTCCAGATTCAGGTGTGCTCTGGCTCAGAGCTGCATGGATGATGCTGATTCTGAATTCAGTGTTAGAAGGTTCAAATGACTGTGGGTATAAGCCCAATTCTCTAATATTAACTTAATAATGATCAAACCTTGGCCCCATCTGCCTGCCTCCTTTGTTTTATTTATCCATTGATTTGAAACTTAAATAAGAAAGAGGGTAGCTATTTATTGAGCCATTTTAGAGAACCCCAGTAGGATCACATTTAAATTGAGTAGAAAAGCATGAGTCAATGAGTAACAGGGGTCCTAGTGTCTGAAGAACAGAAGATTCATGCTGAGAAATTAGGAAAGCAAAAACAGAGTCAATGTGCTTTGGTATGATCAGTGGGAAAAGCAAACCAGTATACCTTGCATGATCATGAGTGTGAGTTCCTAAATGTCAGCATCCCCAACTAAGTTAATCCCCAGTTTAACAGCCAGGGAATGCAAGTGTTGAAACTCCAGAAAGTGTCATGCCATCTATCTCTATCTATAGAGGACTCGTAATGAGCTCCGACCTCCATCAGTGAGTCACTTCAATGTGTGTAGTGTGTGTGTAGAAGTCAAAGGTGTGGCATGCAGCACAGAGAGGGCTCAGAATACAGAATGCTCAGATCCAAGAGACAGATGCATTCAGTGGATTGCAAGGCCATTCTCCGCCTAAGGGACCGACATGGGCAGAGGTTCATCTGTTGGACAGACGCAGACCAACATTATCTAACACAGTTGTTTACGATGACTCATGAACTACTGTTGGAACTAAACTGGGAGGATGGGCCTTGAAACAAGGAAAGGACATCACAGGGTGGAAGGAAATGGGAGAATGAGTACACAGAAGGGCACAGAACTTGGAATGGTCAACAGTCTGGGTCAGAACAGATACTCCTCTTTCTGTCACACCTGGTTAAATAATTTTATGAGTCGTAATCAGAAATGGGTACAAACCTATAGATTTGAAGGGGCACATGCACCCTGATGTTTATGGCACCATTATCAACAATAACCAAGCTATGGGGCGCCTGGGTGGCTCAATTGATTAAGCGTCTGACTTCAGCTCAGGTCATGATCTCACGGTTTGTGGGTTCAGCCTCGCATTGGGTTCCATGCTGGCAGCTCAGAGCCTGGAGCCTGTTTCAGATTCTGTGTCTCCCTCTCTCTCTGTCCCTCCCCTGCTCATGCTCTGTTTCTCTCTGTCTCAAAAATAAAATAAACTATTAAAAAAATTAGCCAAGCTATGGAAAGAGTCCAAATATCCATTGACTGATGAATGGATAAAGAAGATGTGGAATATCACTAGAAACAGTGGCAGCAGTGGAGTTGCTGGGAGTCCTGAAAGAAGAAAAAATGTAGTTCATGAGAATGAGTGATCCTACTTACTTCAATTCTCCCTTTCCGTCTCTCCTCTGCTAAGGCGTTTCAGGTTGGGTTCTCTGGGCCGCTGACTCTGAAGGACAGTTCAATACACCGTGATTATTGAAGAGTTCTCCTGGGACGAGTACGGCGGGGGGCGGCGGGGAGAGGGGAGAAGGAAGGGATTAGGGCTGGGCATGGAGACAAGCTGACCTGTGCTATGTGACACTCTCATTCCAACCCTCAAAAGCTGCTCTGGAGCTAGAATGACTCTTCAGAGTTGTTCTGAATTAGGCCAACATGGCTGGGATGTTTTGTAATCTGTCCTTAATCTGTCACCGGACATGGTGCTCCCAGGAAGGGATGCAGACTTGATTGAGGGAGGATCTCCGCAGCTGAGGTACCCCTGAGGGGTCTGAGGGATACGGGCATATGCCCTCAGCACTTTCAGGCTGGGTTAGCAAGACTTCCATCGAGGGGCATCTGGGCAGTGTCCTCCTCATAGGGAGACCAATCCAACACTGACACCTAAGAAAGACATAAGACGGAGAAAGGAAAAAGTACTGGGAATCAAAGAGGTCAACCATAAGGCTATGGTAAAAATCTAGGAATTCCAAAAAACAAACCTAGAAATAAGGGTAGGAGTGGAAAGGGAGGGACAGTTGAGAAGGATTTGCAATGGCAATCAGGAGAATTAATCTCTCCGGCACGAATGCAGACAGTGAAGTCACCATCTGCAGTACCTCCTACGTGTCTTCATTCTCCTGATGGGAAAATTCTCTTAGAAGTGATACAACCGACAGGTATAATATACAGAATATTTTTCCTTTTAATGTCCTGTTTTCCTCAATCAGCTCTTAAGGCAGCTTTGTATAATTGTGGAGTGGCGAGAATTGATTTCAAATGTGGGCTCTGATGAGTCTTTGATGTTTGTTTCTGGTCAAGATTTTAACCTTTCTGAACTCCAGCTTTCTTATCTGTACAGTAGGAACAATACTATCTACCCTGCTCAAGGTTGTGACAAGGTTTAAAAGGCACTAACATACATGAAAAGCTTTCAGCACAGTGCCTAATATGTAATAGTCCTTTAAAAAGTCTATTTTCTTCCCACAAAAAAAAAAAAAAAAAAGGATTCTAGACTGCTCCATTGGACCCAATATTGAGAGAGAATCTTGTAGAACAGTTTTTGCCCAGCTTTTATGTGCAAAACAATAATATTAAAAAAAAAAAAGCTTCTGGTTTTAAAGTGAAATAAAGTCATGAAACATTCATCTTTCAGCTCAGACCTAGCATGTTGAAATCTGCCTGCAGCAAAATTTCATGGCTGAGATACAGCCCCAGAAAATAACATTCCAAGTTTGAAGTTCTGTATCAACCTTCACATTCCAGCCCTATTTAAAGGAATATTTTAAGTCTACCATGAAGTGGCATTTGAGTGGATGAAGTTTTTGGTGAAGGAGAAAAAAGGTGCAAGTAGCAAAGTTTGTGATGCTTCCTATCTGATGAAAACTAGAAAGGATCTCAAATAAAGAATGAGAGAGGAACACTCTGGGTGAATCTCCGTTCTGCAACAGTTTCCTAAGGCCTCCCACTCTGTGGAGGCGCCCTGGATCTACAGATACTGCAGATATAACAGAGAGTCCTGTCCTGAGAGATTTACAGTCAAATGGAGAGCCGTCCCATAAATGGACTTTCCTCCAACCAACCAGGGAGAAAGGGCTGTGGTCTGACCCAGTTCATTCGTTAGATGCTTAGAGCAGACAGTCTGGGACCTGTGAGTTTTTCATGGACTTAAATACAAATATCTGATATTTGAAAAAAAAAAGCAGCTCCAAAGAGTAAAAAAAAGAAAACTTCAAAAATAAAAAATGAATAAATGCTAAGTTATTTATGAAACTTTACATTATATCAGCTGGCCTAGTGCGATTCAGCACACATATGCCTATACACATATAAAACATTTATGCTTATAGATATGGTATGTATACATATGTGTGTATATACACACACATTATAAATATTCTATTAAAACTAAACCACAAGGAAAAAAGCCAATAATTTATACTAAAACAAATTCAGAAGTGGTTTTATATTCCTTAGCATTTTCTTAGATGAATCAATATAGCTACCTGGGGATGTGGAAATGTTTTATTTTAATGAAGTGTGCAGGGGGGCTCTGAAAATAAGAGTGTCTAAGATCCTCTAGAGGTTAAAAAGTGGTGCATGGGGTCATGCTGTATAGGAGCTCTGGAGGATAATGCCTCCCTCCCCCCAGAGAAAGAGACCAAAGAAGGTCAGGCTAGAATTGCATGTTGTTTTCAAAGTAGGCATTGTGAAATGTCACAAATTTCACAACTAAGGAGAGTTCTGGACCCACATAGTCAAGTTTATCTGTGTATCTGGCAGGTACTTCTGACTTAATAGAATGTAGCTCAATGCTTCATGTCTGTGGCAACTCATGCCAAGTCTTGGATTGGTAATAAGAAGGAGTAGACAAGTGTAAGGTCATTTAATTGCCTTCCTTCTCATTTGTAAAGGGCCTGATTCCCTCAGACTCAACTGAAGGCAGAAAGAGTGGTGACCAAGGGACAGGTCAGTGGACAAGCTTGTAACACAACAGAAAAAGAAGGAATACATGCTAACCTCCCAGCGAGGCTGATGGATGCTGCTCTGGGGCAGGGCTCTTTCTTTAGTCTTTCTTGAACTTTTACCCATTTCTGGTGGGAAAGAGAATCAGGATCTGGAACAGAGTCTGAATCACAATATGGAACAGAACGTCCCAAAAAGTGGGGACACTTCACTGTCCCACTTTTAGTTTTCCTTAAGGGTTGGAGAAATCTTGACATGTTAAGTTTGTCTGGTTGGGAATTTAGAGGATGTGTTTTTGATCTGAAAGCTTGGAGGCATCGTGGCTGCATCTGTGGGAAGAGTGGTTCTGTGCGAGGCAGCTGAGGCCATCTACTCTCCCTCCAGATCCATTTGATCCCTTTAAATGGCAGTTATCCTAACCAAACTGAAATTGGACCTGGGATTAGAGAAAGAGGCCAAAAGTTTAACCTCTATATGGCCCAGTTATGAACATGGTATAACAGGAAATATCAAGATTATTAGTTTTCCATGGATGCTCATTTACTTATCCATCCTTTCTTTCATATAATAAAGGAAACGGGGGCGGGGCTTGGGTGGCTTAGTCAGTTAAGTTCCCAACTCTTGACTTTGGCTTAGGTCATGATTCCAGCTCAGGTCATGATCTCACAGTTCATGAGTTTGAGCCCTGTGTCAGGCTCTCTCCCTGCCCTCCTCTGCTTATGCTCATTTGTGCGTGCTCTTTCTCTCTCTCTCAAATTAAGTAAACTTAAGAAAAAAGAAAGCTAAAGTAATAGCTTCTAATGAGTGCCTATTATGAGCTACATCCTTGGCTAAGCAGCTCCTGTTACATTTCTGTCATTTAATCTCTGCCTCATTCCTGCAAAGTAGGTCATATTGGCCCATTTTAGAGCCAAGGAAACTGAGGTGTAGAGAGGTTAAGAGAACAGCTGAGGTTACAGAATTGTGTCAGGGCTAAGATTGAAAACCAGGTTTAATGAATTCCAAGCATTTACTCTTTTTCACAGCATGGACTCTTTATTGTTTTTGAATATTCTTATTGTCTGTGCTGTGTTCCCTGACATAAAAGTTAAAACAAATGATGTTCTAAGAATGTGCCGATTTCCAATGTGAGCACTGGGAATAAAGAAAAGACTGTCCCTTCAAGTAGGGTTTTTGCATTCTGGGACTCTTCTGGGGATGTTAACATGGGAACAGCTGACTTTTTTTTTTTTTTTTACTGTTTATTTATTTATTTTGAGAGAAAGAGAGAGCACACTAGCAGGAGAGGAGCAGGGAGAGATAGAGAATTGCAAACAGGCTTTGTGCCAGCAGCACAGAGCCAGACTTGGGGCTCGGTCTCATGAACCAGGAGATCACGCCCTGAGCTGAAGCCAAGAGTTGGATGCTTAACTGACTGAGCCATCCACATGCCCTGGGAATAGCTGACTTTAATGCCAGGTCAGATGAGCTAAAGTGAGCTTCTCGCCTGAGTGCCGGGGGGACAGTGTAAGAAGTCACTGGTTTGTTCTTAGGGACTTAGGAGGACTTCATGGTGGAAATGGTATTTTTAGTTTTACCTTCTTTTTTAAATTTTTTAATATTTTTATTTATTTCTGAGAGACAGAGAGAGAGAGAGAGAGCGTGAGCAGGGGAGTGTCAGAGAGAGAGGGAGATACAGAATTTGAAGCAGGCTCCAGGCTCTGAGCTAGCTGTCAGCACAGAGCCCAATGCGGGGCTCGAACCCACTAACTGTGAGATCATGACCTGAGCCGAAGTCAGACACTCAACTGACTGAGCCACCCAGGCACCCCAAGTTGAACCTTAAAGGGAAGATCAGGTTCTGTTCAGCAGACAGTGGTTAGGAAGGACCTTCTGGGCAGATGGCTCAGGAGCAGAAGTGGCAGGGAGAATACCCACATTGTACAAATTGGGGCTGTGGAGTTTTTCAGGGCAAAGAGTTTTGTGAAGGGACCTCTTGGCAGAAGGGCTGCATGGAAGTTTGTAGGCAGGTTCTGGTGTGTGAACTCTCCTTCTGTGAGGACGGGGAAAGTTGGAGGGATGTGCTTAGAACCTCTTAGCCTTACCAGACACCTGTTCAAAATTTGGGTTACAATGGTGTCATAGGTGAGAACGTGCCTAGCTTTCCAGACTCCATCTCTACAGGAAAATCATTTAAAAAGTGTCCTTTAAGGACAACCAGAAAGGCCACATTTGTCTGCATACCAAAGGCAGGTTTTGCTATTCAGCCTTGCATAATTTACCCTGAACTTCAAACCTCAGCCGGCCCCTTGGTGCAGGATTCATAGTTCCTCATAATTCCTCAACAGGGGCCACTGTCTAGATCCTGGGAATGAGGTGGATAAAAAACCTGCCTTTTACAGAGAGATCCCCACAATACAAAGATGAGCAAGTGAAGAAAAAATTGTGACCTGTAGAAAGTGCTAGGAAGAAAACACAACACAGGAATGTGACCGAGAATAATAAGGGGCGGGGCAGGAGAGGGGGTTGTTCATTGAAAGCTTTTCAAAGAGATGGCCAAGAGAATTTTAATGTGTGCATTTAATTTGACTTGGTAATACAGACACTCCCCATAAACTGTATAATATTCCAAAGTGTGTAAGTAAAGGAAAAGGGAGTCTCTCTTTGACTCCTATTCCCCAGTTTCCTTTACACAGACAAAAACCAAAATTGATTCCTTTGTGTAGTTTTCCAGAGATATTCTCTGATCCTGTGTGTCTGTGTGTAAAACCACTGGTGATATCATACTGTATACACTGTTACCTTTTTCACTTTACAATATTTCTTGGAGAACTTTCTGTATCAGTAATAGACTTGCCCTACTTATTTTTATCTGGTTTTACAATATGCCAGCACAGGTATAGAATACACTTACCTCTAATTCTCAAATCCCCAAAGCCCTGAAAACTTAGTTTTACCCCATATTTGACACCCATACTTATCCAGCAGCAAAACTAACTTAAGCTGATATGAAAATATTTATTGTTTTGGCAATTCCACTTAGCTTCATGGGGTATGCTTCAGAAGGACGAGTATATTTGATAGCTGGGTGCTGCTCAGAGTCTGCTGGAAATGGGAGTATATATCATACTTGGGTTGTGTTACTTTATTAAAATAAAAGAAAATCTGTATTCTGAGTCAAAACTGAGCCTAAGGGTTCTGGGTAAGAGACTGTAGACATGTATTATTTCATTTAAACTGCCCCTATTGATGGACATTTTCATTGTTTCCAATGTTTGTTCTTTTTTTTTTTTAATATTTTTATTTATTTCTAGGAGAGAGAGAGAGAGAGACAGCGTGAGCAGGGGAGGGTCAGAGAGGGAGGGAGATACAGACTCTGAAAAAGGCTCCAGGCTCTGAGCTGGCAGTCAGCACAGAGCCTGACGTGGGGCTCGAACCCACGAACCGCGAGATCATGACCTAAGCGAAAGTCGGACGCTTAACCGACTAAGCCACCCAGGCGCCCCTCCAATGTTTGTTCTTACAAGCAATACGAATGTGTACATGATTCCCTGCCCGTGTGGGTTAGCCATAAGGTAAATTCTTGAACGAGGAGTCCCATGGATCAAAGTGTTTGTATATTTATAATTTGGCTCAGTTTGACCATACTGTTCTTAGGCTCCCAGCGGCACTAAGAGTATCAATTTTCTCTGTCTGTATACTTTTCATGTCTACAGGGTGCAATCAGCTCTCAGTCATCCGGTGCTTCAGTAGCTGGAACTCTCTGTCAGCCAGGGCCACATGCTTCTGAGCTGATGAGACTTGTGAACTGAAATCACAAGGGCTTAACGACGAGAAGAGCAACAGGTGCTGAGTCTTGTTTGACTATCAGTTGGAGTTGACTACAGCCCCATTCTTGGAAAATAGGCAGCGGGGTATCCTAGATGAAGTTTAATGACAAAGTCATGCAACTGTTCTTTTAACCAACGAGCCAGATGCTAGGCAGTGATAACATTGTGGGTCACAAGGCTTGTCTGAAGTGAAATGATTGTGTCATTTATTGTTTTAGCAACTGCAGGGTTACCCTTGGTCATTGAATCAGAACACAAGTCATTGCCTATCTAGTCAACAATGCATACTGTTGAAGGGACATAGGGTAAGGAAAGGATCTGGGTTCAAATCCTACCTTTGCGGCTCAGCAGCTGTGTTAATTTGGACAAGTCACATGACTGTCCAGAGATTTTGTTTTCTCAGTTGCTTAATTAGAATAATAATACATTGTGATGATGATGATGATGATGATGAAGTAAAATGAATATATTCTAGATACCTGGCATGTAGTAGGTATTTATCAGTAAATGGCTTGTTTTAATCTTGAAGCTATAAGAGGCTTTAGATACCTATTAGTCTTTAAACTTTTTAAATGTTTTTTAAATTCATTTTTGACAGAGACACAGAGTGTGAGTGGGGAGAGGCAGAGACAGAGGGAGACACAGAATCCAAAGCAGACTCCAGGCTCTGAGCCATCAGTACAGAGCCCTATGTGGGGCTCAAACCCACAAACTGTGAGATCTTGAGCTGAAGTTGGATGCTTAACCAACTGAGCCACCCAGGTGGCTCTAATTTTTAAATCCTATAATAAAACAGTAGGTCCACTACATTAGATTGTTTTAAAAGATTGATCTGAACCAGGTGTGGTATAAATGAGTGAGTTCTAGGGAGATAAAAAGCCCTGGGAGAACAAGAAGACAAAGCATGGCTGACAACTTGTCTGGTCATCTACGGTTCCCTTGTCTAAGACTTATCAGGCCCATAGTTGGGGTTTTCAGCATGGATGTGCTGAAGCACAGGACAAACTTTGGGTGAGACTCAAAGCAAGCAGGCTTACAGAGGAGCAGAGCCAAAGGATGCTGTCAGGAAAGCCACTTCTGTTGGTCTCAGTTATTCTGAGATATGAGGATACTTATACTTGTCCTAATACTTCTCATTATTTCTACCTATGACTTTTAAATAAAAGAGTGTAAAGCAGAGACTATTCTCTCAACTACTTCATTTTTTCATGACGTTGGGCTAAATAATTAAATGTATACTAAACGACTGGATACCCACAAGGGCTCTCCTCCATGAGCACTGGTGTTAAATGGAAACCAAGTTGACAATAAAGTATTTAAAATTTTTTAAAAAATAATTAAATAAATAAATATTTAAAAAAAATAAATGACTGGATATCCCACTCTCACCCCCCATTCCTGAGTCATCAAGTTTGTGATTCTTCAAAAAATCGAACATTTCTTTTTCTTGAGCACTTTTACATATTCTTTGCACTATAATGGAATGCAAATGACATTTGTAGATGTCCTCTTTAACCAAACACTCAGGAGTATAGTGGCTAAGTGTGCATTCAGTGGAGTCACTCTGACAAGACCCAAATCCCACACTTGCCACTTACTGGTGATATGGCTTTGGGCAAGTCATATAAACTCTCTTTTCCTCCATTTACTGCTCTATATAATGAGAATGCTAATACTAAAATCAACCTCAAGGAGTTACTATGAAGATTAAATGAAAACCAGAACAAAGCAAAGTATGTAAAGCATTTAGAACAGTGCCTAGCACCTGATAAGACTTCAGTAAATGTTGGGGTGCCTGGTTGGCTCAGTCAGTTAAGCATCTGACTTCAGCTCAGGTCATGATCTCATGGTCCATGGGTTCGAGCCCTGCACTGGGCTCTGTGCTGACAGTTAGCTCAGAGCCTGGAGCCTGTTTCAGATTCTATATCTCCCTCTCTCTCTGACCCTCCCCTCATCATGCTGTGTGTGTGTCTCTCTCTCTCTTAGAAATAAATAAAACATTTAAAAATTTTTAAAAAATACTTCAGTAAATGTTATATACTATTATTCATTCCCCAAGTGAACACTTAGTATGTGCCCAGCATTGTATTAGACACTGAGATACAAAGGGTAGGGGCAGTGATGGTGGTCTATGAGTTTGTCCAGAACCAGCACCCTTTGCTGAGTTTTGAAACAGTTGAGAAAAAGGCAAAATAATCAGCATATAGAGAGCCAAAATGTTAGATTTATTATTGATAGTCTTTGCAGAATAACCTGTGTTAAAGGGAGGTTGAAAATGGTCTTGCTACCTCCTAGCTCCTTTCTTGGCCTTAGGGTAGCACCGCCTGGTGAGGTTTGCGTCTATAAGCTGGATCCCCTAATTTAAATTACTATTCTCACTGGTTCAGATTGGGAAGGGAAGAGAGATACCAAATCCCTAGGGCTTGAGGGTATTGTAGATTAGTTCCACCCAATAAGCCAATGGACTAGTGCCAGCAACTAGGTGAGAGAAGTAAAGGTGGAACCAGAAACCAGAGTGTGAAGAGGTCTTTCTATCTGCTAAAGGAGGTGCACAATCTCTGTTAAATCATGTGAAATCAGGGAAAGGGAATCTGGCATGTACTCAGAAAATAAGTCATGTCAAATGACACCGCTTCTCTAAACAATTTGTGTCATCATCATCTGAAGCTTTCTTCATAATGATCCGATAAACCAAATGGACAAAAAGAGAACTATCATGGAGAGTCCACAGTTTCTCAGGCAATGAGTGAATGCTTTACATGCACTCTCTCAGGTTGCCTCATCTGTTCAAGGTCAAAGAGGCAGGACTGGAATGTTCCACATCTGAGTCCAGGGATGGGAGGAGAAAGTGGCGTGCTCATGGCAAAACCCCACCCCATATGATTCTGCATTTGTACCCATGTTCTCTCCAAGATAGTTATCAAAATTCCACATTTGTTTGGTGCTAAAAATAAGAAAATGAAGAGTTTCACACTGCTCCTTCAGATGCATTAAATCCTTTGATCCTTAAGACAACTCTTTGAAAGAGACTCAGTAATTTCACATACATTTTTGAGTGCCCACTCCATGAAGTACCCTTCATGGGCCCCGGGCATGGGCTCTAGGCTATAATGACAAGCAAAACCAGACATGACACTCTTACCTTGGGGGAAGTTTCAGTCTTTATGGGTGAGAGATGCCATCAAGAAGCTCCTGTGATAAATGTAAAAGGACAACTTGTATGGGTCTATGAAGGTCAAGACACATATCTAGGAAACTGTATGATAAAGGAAGTGTTAGGGAGAGTATTCCGGGCTGAAGGAGTAGTGCTTGCCAAGGTCCTGTGGCTGAAGTCAAAGGGCGTGCTTGAGCATGCTGGAAAACCAGCATGGCTGAAGGACAGAGGAGAGAAAGGCTGCAGATATGGTTATCATCTGTCTCTATTTTAGAGATGAGACACGACTTCAGAGCACGACATGGCTTACCAATATCACCACAAGGGAGTAGAAGAACAGTATAAAAGTTATAATTAACTCTCAAACTTGGTCACACTGATGTCTTCCTCCGTGCCAAACTTGTCTTAGCAAGAAGAAAAAGCTGGCTGAGATGCTGTTGGTTAGCTTTTAATTTCAGTAGGAAGGATTGACTATTGGGTGGACAGTGGGTCGGTTGACTATTTTGTAATATCAGCACCAAAAGGCACCAAAAGCATGCATGTATAAAGAGCTAAGTGGTGTTTCCTTCAGACTGTTCACTTGCCACACATGACTAATGCACAGGAACTTCATGGCGGCCATATTTCTGTTTGTAATTTCTCTTTCCATTCTTTTCTCAGATAATTTTTCAGAACATTTCTAACACTGTGAGGAAGACCCCACCTACTAGAAAAAACACAGACTGTGTATTAGAAAAGCAAGGATACACATATGCACACACACAAACACAGTGGTAACTTCATTTATCACTCTCTGTCCTTTATTTGGAGAGATTCTCTAATTGCTAGCCCCACCCCTCTACCCCCAATCCCAACAAACCAGTGTGCTTAACAGACTTTAATAGCCAGCTGTGAGAATCTGCTAAAGCTAAAGATTTCATGCCTTTCCTCCTTTCCAGCCATGGACACTGGTATACATCTTTGCATGCATTTCTCAGGAGCCACACTTCCCAGCAAGCCCAGCCGTCAGTCCCTCCTCCATTCTCAGTGTCCTTTTAGACTCTCCCCTTGTCACTCCTTGATTTCTTTTGTGAATGTCAGCCCCTCCTTACGGGCTTCGACAAGCTCAGTAACTGCAAAGAGCAGTTGTCTGAAGACAGAAATCTTGCTTGCATCATAATGCTTATGCCACTTATAAGTTCTGTGACCTTGACTAAATCACCTATTCTTTCTGAGCAGCAGTTTTATTTTAGAGATATCACCTATTGCTCAGATTTTTGTAGGGATTAAATGAATTCAGACATCACAGTGGATGGTGTGTGGATGATAGTTGCAATTATTAATGAATGTCTCCAAATCTCATGTTCACTGTCTGTAAATCGAAGGTGTTAGACCAAATGATCTTTGGCTCTTTTTAGGTCACAAGGTCTCTTATTCTTGGCCACTTATCATGCCTTCATTCCTTCTTTGACTTATTCCCTCTCTAACTCCATCACAGCCCCTTGCAAACACTCACAGGGCACTGTGAGGACATACTTGGTTTGTAGATGACATGGGTTCTGGTAGTGTTTCTCAGCATTAAGACTGAAATGACCCATGCTGAGGAAGGACCACGGCTTCTGAAATTGTAAGTGCTATGTCCCTAAGGATGAACATGTCTTTCTAAATTATAGAGCTAGGAGGAAGAAGTGACCTTTAAGGAGTTGGACCAGAGGAGTGTAGACTATAGGAGCATTTGAGAGTATTAAACACTCCTTTGGGATTTGCTCCCCAATCCCCTCACTGGCCTGCTGCACTATTTTCAACCTAGGCCTCAGGTTTCATTAGCATCACTGAGGACTCCTTTGGGCCTCCTTATCACTGTGTAAAGAAATGAGCATCTCATAGGAAGGCAGGGCACAGAAATAGAAAGTGAACCAGCTTCAAAGCCAGGGGAGCCAGGGCTCCTTCCATCCCAGCTCTGCCATTTACCTGCTGTGTGGGCTTCAGCAGATGATTCAACTTTTGTGTTCACCATTGTCTTAATTTATACATTTGAGAATAATATTAAATATGTCTTAAAGTTGCTTTGAAGATTACACTGTACACTGGCACACAATAATCATGCAAGATAGAAAGAGAGGCATTGTATAACTTGGTATAGCTTTGGCTGCTTCTAAACTTAAACACAGCAAACAAGAGAAAACAGTATGATGGGATGTTCACATTATGATCATTATCTTCACTCAAATCTGACTTCTGCCATTTCCTAGCTGTCATCTTAGGCCAGTTTCTTAACCTCTTTGTGTCTTGTTATTTTCATCTGTGAAACAGATGTAATAATAGGTGTAGTTGTAAGAGGTAAATAAGTTAATTATTATGTACAGTACCATCGGACATGTGGAAAGTATATCTGATACCTATTTTTAATACGTCTAGGACAGCAAGAAGGTGAACATACCTAGATTCTGAATTTGAATCATCAGCTACAACAATTTCAAGACTATGGGCCAGAGGGCACCTGGGTAGCTCAGTTGGTTGAGCTTCTGTCTCTTGATTTTGGCTCAGGTCATGATCCCCAGGGTTATGGGATCGAGCCCGTTGGGCTTCGTGCTGAGCGCAGAGTCTCCTTAAGATTCTCTCTCTCCCTCTGCCCTCTCCCCTGCTCCTGCACATGCAGTATGTACATATATGTATATGTATGTGTGTGTGTATACATATATATGTTAGAATTGTTGAAATTCCTTGTCTTTTTTTTTCATGGTTATAAGATAGCTGGTGCTTGAGTTCCAAGCTTCAAGGCTTCATACAACACAACCCATAACAAGTAGGGAAGGGAAGGGAAGTAGGATGGTCCAGTGGCTTTCTCCTCAGTCAGCTGATTTTTGTTTGTTTTTATTTTTTTATTTTTATAAATAAAAAAAGAAATAAAAAATGTTTTATTTATTTCTGAGAGAGAGAGAGAGAGAGAGAGAGGCAGCTTGAGCAGGGGAGGGTCAGAGAGAGAGGGAAACAAAGAATCCAAAGCAGGTTCCAGTCTCTGAGCTAGCTGTCAGCACAGAGCCGGAAGCGGGGCTTTAACCCACGAACCATGAGATCATGACCCGAGCGGAAGTCAGATGCTTAATCAACTGAGCCAACCAGGCGTCCGTTGTTTGTTTTTAAATCCTCCCAAATTCTAGGCTTCCCCTTATTTCTCATTGGCCAGAATTGGGTAATTGGCAAATGTGAATGAGACTCTATGACATAAACCAGTCATGATTTACCCTCTAGGATTGGGTGAATTGCTTCTGAATCAAATGAAAATATTGTTAGGAAGTAAAAGGGATCTTTTTTAAAAATGTTTTATTTATTTCTGAGAGAGAGAGAGAGCGCTCGTGAGCGGGGCGGGGGGGGGGGCGGTCAGAGAGAGGGAGACACAGAATCTGAAATAGGGTCCAGGCTCTGAGCTGGCTGTCAGCACAGAGCCTGACGCGGGCCTCGAACCCACTAACCGCCAGATCATGACCTGAGCCGAAGTCGGATGCTTAACGGACTGAGCCCCCCAGGCGCCCCAAAAGGGGGATGTTTGATAGTCATCTAATAGTATTGGATTCATCTTTATTTTAGAGATAATGGCACAGAATTCAGAGAAGTAAAGTGACCTAGCCAAGGCTACCTGGCTTGAGAGTGCCAGGTTCCAGATTGGAACATAGATTCTCTGACCCCAAATTGCTTTTCTTCATTGCCACTTCTAATTTCTTCGTTAACTGGAAAGAACAACTAGAAGATATCATGTATTATCTAGGGATTAAGGAATTAGAGACCACCATCTTAAATGATAAATGTGATCTTTTGGAAGAGAAATAAAAATTTGGGACTAGAATCTTCAACTATGGTATTGTTAATTCATTTCAGCAGCAATTCCTGGGGCACTATCTTCATCTATCTATTTGGCCAGTCATTCACCCATCTTTCCCTCCTTCTTCCTTTCCTCCATTCATCATCCATTCTGTCGTCTTTTTATTCATACATCCTTCTGTACATCTACTCTATCTATCCATTCATACATCCAAGTATGTATACATGTATGTATTTATGTATGTATCATCTATCTATCTATCCATTCCTCCATCCATACTTGGATATATGAATATATGTATGTATGTATGTATGGATGGATCCATCTATCACTGTTTTTCATCCTTGTGGGTTGAAGAAAGGAGGGTTTCTTTTAATTACTCATCTACTCAGCCATCTATCCCTCACTAATTGATTACCTCATTATGTTCAGTGTTGGAAAATGTAACAGTGAAAAAGGCCTATTAATTATTCTTTTTTTATTTTTTTACGAATAGTTTATTGTCAAGTTGGCTTCCATATAACACCCAGTACTCATCCCCACAAGTGCCTTCTTCCATGCCCATCTCCCCCCTCCCCCCACACCCATCAGTCCTCAGTTTGTTCTCAGCATTCAAGAGTCTTTCATGGTTTGCCTCTCTCCCTTTCCCCCACTATTTTTCCCCTTCTTCTCCCCCATGGTCCTCTATTATGTTCCTCCTAATCCTCCTATACGTGCAAACATATGATATTTGTCCTTGTCTGCCTGACTTATTTTGCTCATAATTATTCTTAAGAAGTTCACATTCTATTTGACAGGCAGGCAGTTCCAATGTAGTATATCCAGTACTAACGGGGGCTCCAATCTGTCTGTCCAGTGCCCAGTTTTTAAGTGTCCTTCTGGGTTGGGCAGACCAGGAGTGCTTACTGTGGTTCTCCTGAGACCAGCCGGACTGTGCAGGCTGCTCAGTTCATGGGCGATGGGCCAGTAGAGCCCCAGTTCTGATGCAGCTGTCCTGACATCCAGCACAATATCTTTGGAATGAGCAAAAACTCTTGCAGTTCTTCAGATGTTTTAAACACCAAGTACATTTTGCAAAGTGTTCTCCCTTGAATATTTAAAATCATGTTTTATTTAAGGGAAATGACTTTCATAAATTTCTGACCCATTTGAGCTTTATATCATTGTAATATTCTTTAAGAGCCAATTCGTGTCCAATAAGGCTTTTCACCTTGTTTAATGACTTTTTAAAATTCTCTTTTCTTGCAATCAAAACTGTATAAGCCAATTCGAATGCCAAAGGGTCAAGTTCAGTTCAGAGTGCTCAAATCATGAATTCTGAGAGAATTTTAAGTTAGTGAAATGAGTTCTGCTCATCCGTATTCAACTCTGTATTTTCAGCGATTAGCTTAGTGTGGACTCAATCTGAGGTTGGAAGAGCTAGACTTTTCAATGCATATTCGAGAACAATGTAGGCATCACTTGTCTTATACATATCTAACATGTCCTAAGCAGAGAAACTGGCTTATGTTACTAATTCTGAGCAACCAAGAAGGAAGAAAGGAAAATGCACTATGCTAATCTTTATTATGCTACTTTTCAAGTTGATCTTATTTAGTATCTGGAAAAGTCTTGGAGGTAGATATTATATCCATTTTGCTAGTGAGGAAACTCAGGCTCAGAGATGTTAAGGAAATTGATAAAAGTCACACAGCCAGGAAATGGCAGAAAACATTGTCAGGTCTTTTGAACCCAAGCTTTGAGGCTTCTTGAGTTTCATCTCCTTCTGTGCTCTACTGGCTCCAAACATTTCCACTAAGGTATGGCTGAGGTCTCCCTCATAAACAGTGTGTCAGGTACTTAATATGAGCACATTACCTCACTTAATCTTTGCTGTAGCTTCCTTTTACAGTTTAGGAAGTGAAGTCTCTGAAATGTAAACCCCAAGTTACGGAGCAGGGCCAGGCAGACTAGGGTCTGGGTCCTGGCTTCAACACTATATTAGTTTCCTGAAACCACTATAACAAAAGACTGTAAGCCTGGTGGCTTCAAACAATAGAAACTTATTCTCTCACAGTTCTGGATGTCAGAAGTCTGAAATCAAGGAATCAGTAGGTCTACACTCTCTCTGGAGGCTCTAAGGGAGAATTCTTCCCTTGCCTTTTACTATCTATGGCTGCTGTTGGCTTTCCTTGGTTTGTTCCCACTTCTCTCTCTGATCAGTCCTCACATTGCTCTCTCCTCTGTGTGTCTTCTCTGTGACTCTTATATGGACACTTGTCACTTGATCTTGAGGCCACTCAAATAGTTTCAAAGACCTCCTCATCTCAAGATCTTCGACTTAAAATCACATTTGCAAAGACACTTTTCCATGTGAAGTCACTTTCACAGGTTCTGGAGGTGAGGTCATGGATCTGTCTTTGTTCAGGAACCACTTATAGGTGGGGCCTAGACCCTTCAACTGCCTACCCAGAATGACAATGTCAACAGTACCTATCTCTGTGATAGAGAAGTGGTAGGTACTCATTCTTCACATTGTTTCAGCACTAACTTCTCTTGGTTCACAAAATCTCATCAATGTCACATGTAAAGCCACAGCGACAGGCTATTATAGCTCCACAGACACACAGGGACATAGAAGGTGTCATTCGTGATTCAAATGAAGTGAACTCATACTTTATAGGTAAAAATGTACTCCCCAAATTGGACCTAGAGATTGCCCCTGTCTTGTATTCCTCCACAGCCTCTCCACTTGCAATATTAGGGAAGCCAATCCTAGAAGTTTGGTTGCTGTTCAGAAGGCACTTTTGCTCAGAAACAATCTTTTGCCTGGTGGCTTGAAAGGTGACAAAGGCCTTCCAGAACTTATATGAGGATAATAAACATTATTGACTTACATCACCATCTGCAAGCCTACAATACAACCTCACTTCAGTGGGGAAGTATATGGGCTCAGCTCAAATGACCAGGAAAATTGTGTTTTCACAAACTTTTGGAGACAAAATCTAAAAAGGTAGAATCTTTGTATCAGGGGGTTAATGTGAACCAACTCTGTAGCTCCAGAAACCCAGATCCACAGCAGCACAAGGTGATCTAACTCTTCTCTCCCCTTCCTTTGTTCCTCTCTTTTCTTCCTTCCTTTGCTTCCTGTTTAGTTTTTGTTAAACCCTTAGTATCCCTTCTTCATATGCAAGGACATGGATTAAGCCCAGGAGGTATGTGACACGGGCTCAGAATCTAGAGCAGAGAGAGGGACACAGGTAAGTGGTCACCCACTGACACTCTGTAATAGAGGTTGTAGAGAGTTCTGGGGCAATGGAACACTAGCCGTGTCTGGGGGGAGAGCAGGGGCATTGGGACTGGCTTACAGTGTTTGAGTTTGATCTTGAGAGATTAAGAGTATAAGCCAAGCAGAGGGAATGGGGCAGTCAAATGCCAATTTCAGGGAAGGTGGGCCTTTTGATATAAGCAGAGGATAAGATCATAGCAGGAAGTAGGACCAGATGGAAAGACCAAGCATGCTGATTTATAGGTTACAAAGAACCAATCTTATGATCTGAATTGGTTATTGCAATGATCTTGTGAAGCAGATGAAGAGACTGAGGCTCTGAGAAATGGCATGAGGGGCCCAAAGCCAGAATTTAAAGTCTAGCTCATACATCCCATTTTCAGGGGATATGGGACACAATACTATAGATGCCTTTATTATCTTTGGGCAGAGCATTTTTGTGGTGGAGAGTGAAAATCCAGAGATAAAGTTTTTAGACTCTGTTTTAAGCCAGCAAACTTTTGGAGATCTTGTGTACAGACAGCCCGCCAGAATGTTAAATCTGAGGAGACCAGTAACTCTTGCAGGTGTCTTCTCTCCTCTAGACCATGCCCATCATTCTTTCTCCTCTGTGCCTCAGAAGACTGACCTGTTTGGACCACATTGATGGGTTCCCTTACTTTCTGAGTTCTGGGTGGGTTTCTCCAGCAAGGATCCCTGGAAGAAGATGGGATGTGGGAGGTGAATGATGATGAGGTATTTATTCTCCCAGTCCCTTTCCTGAAGGTTACTCAGTGTGGGCTGCATCTCTGAGGACATTGTTGAGAGGTTGTCTCCATGCAGTTACTTACCTTTTCTGTAGCTCAGGTCCTGTCTTTCTGGATCTAGTGTTGGTGGAAGCTGTCTGCTGTGCAAAGCCTGGCTGCTCTACCAACTGAATCCTTCTGCTATGACCTATTGTGAAAGAGTCATTTGTTTCCTGCCATGACCCTACCTGATGGAGTGGTGAGGTTGGGGGACATTTTCATTTTCCAGAAGGAAAGCAGAGTCTCTCAGAAGAAAGTAATCCATCTATTGCCCCATGGCTGGTTAATGATTCTAGAGCCACATCTAAAATCCAATCACTTGAGTCCCAGTTGATATTTCCTTATCGACTGGTGTTCTCTTTACCTTATTTCCCCCTTCACTCCCTATGCACAGGTCTATTGCAAAATTAAGTCAGTAATCCTAAATCTGTATTCTATTTCTCACAGAGGGTTCCTGAATTGCATAACCCTCAAGCCCTACACAGCCAAGAACCTACTCTCTGCATTGGGAAAGAAGTGTAGACATGTATTTGACTGGACTATGAATCTTAGCTTTAAGCTAAGGGAAAGGTCAAGGACTAATTCAGGGGATCCAGCACTGGGAAACCCACTGTGACGCTTGTGAACTTATCCTTTGGCTTCTGCGAGCAGCCTGCCTACCCCTACCTGTTACTTCCCCTCCTTCATGTCCCAGGTGGTACTCTGACTGTTCCGGCTGCTGTGGATGCTGACATGGCTGCTCCTTCTACTATCATGTTGTTAAAGCACAGGCATTCTTTTGATTTTTTATTGATAGATTTAAGAAAAAAAATCATAATATCAAAATCTGGGATCTTCAGGGTATGAGCTAATTTAAGAACATCTATTGCATAATCCTGGCTCTTGTTTATTTGGAAATGGAGTGAGATGTCCTCTTTCCAGGGTCTTTTCTAAATCCCCTCATTGGCCTATCTCTTAGATGTTCTTCTGAGAATGGGGTCCAGAGTTACCACAACCTCTGCCAACTTCCTCTTGCCTTCTCTCCTTCCAAAAGATCCCTGGACAAAACAATGGTGACCAGGTGGCTAGAGCAGCTGCCTAATACCATGACCACAAGGTGGCTTTGAGAATGATGGTCATCCACAGTGTGGCCACGTAATTGCAAGGATAACTGACCTTCACCGAAGATCTATGGAGGTTCATTCTCCTTTCACTTCCTACTCTTCCTCAAACAACATGTTCTGCCTGCCTCACTCTATGTCCCTATATCATGGGCAGCCTCTGCTTGGAGTACCTTCTTCTCTAGTCCCTGACTGCCAAATAAATAAAAAATCCACTACTTCCAAAAAATTTGGCTCAAGCAGGAGTAAATCTTCCCCGCTTCTGAGACCACACTTAAATAAAATAACATATCCAATGTCTTATATTAAAAAGTGCTAATATCTATTTGTAGTTTTCATTTGTATACTGCTTTTACATATATTAAAGCCCTGGATTTTTACGTTAGTAGATAGGTATTATTATACCAATTTTACAGATGAGGAAACTTTAAAAAGCAATGCATTTTTGTGATTTTTTCCATTTCTGTGATTGTTCAGCTAGTAGATCGTTTCACCAGCATAAAGCAATAATCCTTAAACACAATCTTTGCTGTACAGCAGTGGAAGGAAGAGGTACAGTCTGGGATGGGGCAATTCTGGACCTCCACTACACTAACCTCCTCATTAATGACATGATCTATGGTCTTGATTCCCCTAGAAATAATAGAATTTGACAATATAATTTAGCATAAGGAATGGGATATAGAAAGTCACACAATCTTGTGCTCAAATATGGGTTAGCTATTTACCAGTTCAGCAAGTGACACCATTCCGAGGGTATTTCCTTCTCTGTATAAAGGGGTTTTAATAACAATGGCATAGACTTGCTAGATTTTTCCTCCAATATCCATTCTCCCCTTCCTCCTTAGAAATAATCATCACCCAGATTACAGACTATATTTTCCGTATTTCCCAGCAACTCTCACAACTTTTGACTAAGTATTGTCCAATGATATACAATATATGCTAATATGTCATTGGTCTCTACTTGCAAGTTTTTTTTGAAACATCTAGGTGTATACTCTTTGGCCTTAGTTTTGCCTTTCTCCTCATTGTTGGGTGGAATGCAGGCATAATGACTGGAGCTAAAGCAGACATTTTGGACCCATGGAGGAAGACCCAGAGGAGCCTGGGTTCTTGAGAAATTTTTAGAGCAAAGTCAACGTATTTTACCACTTTCTGTCGTAGAATTTATGATTAAAGAGGAATAAGCTTTTTCTTAAGCTATGCTTAGTTTTTGGTCTCCCTTACTTTTAGCCAAACCTCACACTAAGTTTTTCTTTTCTTTACTTTTCTTTTCTTTTCTGTTTTTTTTTTTTTTGCATGACTCTATTTATTTTTTTTCTTTTATAGTTTATTGTCAAGTTGGTTTACATATAACACCCCGTGCTCATCCTCACAAGTGCCCTTCTCCATGCTCATCACCCGCCTTCCTCTCTCCCCCACCACCCCTCAGCCCTCAGTTTGTTCTCAGCATTCAAGAATCTCTCATGGTTTGCCTCCCTCCCTCTACCCAACTATTTTTCCACCTATATGTGCAAACATATGGTATTTGTCCTTCTCTGCCTGATTTATTTCACTCAGCATAACACCCTCTAGTTCCATCCATGTTGCTACAAATGGCCAGATTTCATCCTTTCTCGTTGCCATGTAGTATTCCATTGTATACATATACCACATCTTCTTGATCCATTCATCCGTTGATGGACACTTAGGTTCTTTCCATGTTTTGGCTATTGTTGAGAGTGCTGATAAGAATTAGATATACCTATATCTAAATATGTATCTATATATTTCATATTTGTGATACATGGTAGACACCAAATAAGTACTAGTTATTAGTACTGTAATATCACCTAGTTTTGCACATTTTACATATTCAGTAAATTATTGAGATTTGTATTAAATGCAGTTTATGTTCCAGGGTAAGCCTGGGCTGAGTTTGTTCCTAATGGAGGTAGTAAGAGATAGTCTGGTAGCCTGGTAGCCTTTGTCAGTGTAAGTCCTGCCCTGGATGATTGTGGCTGGGCCTGTGATAGATCAACTTCTAAGATCTGGTATGCATGAGAGGTGGCTTTGAGTCCTCACTCTATCCTGAATGGCTAGATATAAAAGCAGAAGGCTAGGATTCAGAATCCCATGTGTCCCATTATTCTCTGGCTTCATGGTTGTACAGGTAATTCTGGCTAAGCTGGCTACCCAGATCAACTTAGAAGAGAAAAATTGATGAATAAGAAGTCACAGGTGAGGATTAATGGGTTGAAAGATAGGGTGGTATTTTTTAGGAGTCCAGTTTTTTGAAGGCTTAAGTTAGGTCACTTTCTTCTTCACTATCTCTAGTTAGTGCACAGTCAGTCTAATATATTATGTCAGAAAGAAGATATGGAAAATTCACATTGAAAGATCTCACTCTGATTTTTGCTACTAATGTTTAATTTTGGGAGGCTGCTTGTTTGATGGAATATGGGCCAAACATTTGCTGAAAGCCCACCTTATATCAAGCCCTTTATGGTATTTCCTTAATATACTCCTTATAGCACCACTGTAAATTAAGTATCATCTCCATATAAGAGCTGGGAAGAATAGAAACCAGAAGTGGTAAGCAATTTGTCCAAGGTCACAGAGTGAATAAACAGTAGAACTGGGATTCATACCAAGTTCTAATTTTAATTTTGTGCTCTTGAAAAATAAATTCTCTATAAAACCTTGGAAATGAGACAAGACGTTAAGAACAATTTCCTCTCCCTCCTTGAATAAGTTGGAATTTCTACCCTTTCTATGACTGATCCTCTCCCATCATAAGGCACTGGCTCTACCTTTTCTTGTAGCCCCAACAAGTTCTAGGTCTTGAGCAAAGCTACCCACCCTGAATTGCATGGTCTGTAACAAGGTTGGCATTCAGGAGTGCATCCTAGCTCTGTTATGAGCTTTGCAGCTGCTGCACAATGACAATCTATAGACTGTCACTCAGCACCGTCCTACCAGGGGAATGTGAAGGTGCCATTAGATGGTAAACCATATTACTGACAGCATGTGAGTTAAGCCAAGTTAATTCTCCCAAAGATATATGATGCAAGCTACCTGCTTAACAAGTTTTTTTCAAATGGAAATCTTGTAACTGATCATTTCTGAAAGACTGATTATGAACCTATGCCTGAAGACAGAGCCTATGAATTCTCATGATAAACTCATCATAAAATGTCCACTATAATTTATTTTGGGGAAGTGAGGTAGACTTTAAAAATGGGCATGCTTTCCTCTTCTTTGGCATGCAATTTTACAACTCCTTCCATTAAGAGGTGCACTCTTTCCCCCAGTCTTTGTATCTGGGCTGGCCTGGTGATGTGCTTTGGCCAATGAATGTAGCAGAAGTTATGGGGCACCAGTTCCGAGCTTTTACTCACTCTCTTTTGGGAACTTGCCCAGCCCCTGCGTAAACAAGCTGAGGCTGGCCTGCCAGGGGATGAGAAGCCATGTTTAGTGGAGACAAACCATTGCAACTGAGGCCATTCTAGAACAGAGGAACTGCCAACCTGCAGGTGAAGCGTGGAATCACAAGCATACCTAACTGTTATTATTTTAAGCCTGTGCTTAAACATTGATAAAGTGTTTACAGTGAAACACTGTAAAACTAATAAAAAGAGTAATAAAATCAATCACTGAGCTCTGGGTGATTGATTATGAAGCAAGGGCTGATACACTCCAATGACAACAGCTTTTGTAATAGATGATGCTCACTGAGCTTGCTGTGCAATGCCATGTACCAGCATCTTGCATACTTTTTCTTTTTCATCTCCCCATCCACAAAACCTACCATCTTATTGAACATTTATTCAGCAATGTTTTATATGTCATAAAATTTAATCCTTACTCCTACCACATGAGATATATCTTATCATTTCCATTTGATGGATAAAGAAGCTGATTGGGTGAATTAACCAAACCTAAGATACCATCTGAAAAGTGCCAGAGCTGATATTTGACCCCAGGTTTGATCTGCATGCTATACCTGCATTTTCCATCCCCATGGCTTCTATTTTCCTGGCCAGCTTTCAAGAGAGGTACTTTCATTCCTTATTTTTGGAGAAGGACTTGGGGTTTCAGAGAGGTTAAATAACTTGTATGATTAATAAATGGAAGAGTTGGTTTTGAACCTAGAATTCACTGACTCTAAATCCTGCATTGACTGAGGTTCATTATTAAGAAATATGTCCTAAATTGAGAAGAACATGTTTACATCCATGCTAGGACCATATTATTTCTTTGTTTTAGAAACTTGTTCTGCTCTGTTTGAATGTGTTTTAAAAGTCATGTTTTGCAAACCCCAAATTGTAACAGAAAGCAGGTTGTAAAGGAACTGGTGAGCTTTATTGCCCAGAAAAACCAGCTGGGAAGCATTTCAGTGTCAATCTTATTATTGCTTTTAAATTAGCAGTGACTTCAAAAGCCTTTGAAGTAACTGGCAGGGAATGCTTGGGTTGGGGAAAACAATCACTAGAGGGTATTCTCAGCAGGCATGTGCTTTATAAATGTTCCTCCTCTTTATGCCTTGGCACCGAGGAAGGTTGGAAAAGAGGTAGAGGGAACTTAGCAGGAAGCTTCTAGCTGACGTGAATTGCCAGGAAGACCCAATTAGCCTGTCCCTCTCAGTAGCAAAAGCCCAAGCAGAAGGAATAAATTATTTGTGGCAGTGGCCAAAGCTTCTGACAACTTCAGAGACCACCCATGAGGTCTTTCCATGTCAAGCTGACTAGAAGGACCTGAGAGGTTCTAACCCCAGGACTTTATGGATTCTAACCTGTGAGCAGAGCTAAGTTAAGTTAAATGATGGCTCATGACACTTGGAGTATAAGTGTCAAGATATGCTTGTTCCCCACCCTGAATCTCTGTCTGAAGACTTCCACTTGCCATCCTCCAAGATTGGGCTCACATTTTTCTTCTTTCAAGCCTCTGGCATGTCCTGGGACTTCTCTCTATCCAAATAGAACTCACCCACTACTCATCCAACCATCCACCCATCCATCCAAGTATTGATGACTTCCTAATTTGTGCCTGACGTTACCAGGTCTTGAGGATACTACTGATTTTAAAGTAGATAGTAAGGTCCCTCTCTTCCTTGTGATGCTTACCTAAGTCTTGGGATGAGTGTAGAAACTACCCAGTGAGCAGACCAAGTATGTGCATGGGAATCAACAAAGAAGGAATACCAAGAAATTGTTAGGAAATAAATTGATACTTTTACACATAGACAACTATGTTATCAACATGAGGAAAAATCTTAGCTGCCTTGAACTTTCCTACAAATATTAATGCATAGGAGTGATAAATAGCCCAACTTTATCACTGCTTGGTAGGATCACTTGAAGGCAAGTTTTGTAACACATGTCTGAGTTCTCAGGTGGGGCTGAGTCTAGCATTTACCAGCATAGCAAAGTATATAAAGGCCTAGCATTTACCAGCATAGCAAAGTATATAAAGGCCTAGCATTTACCAGCATATAAAGGCCTATATTACCTTCCTTCTCTGGCCAGTGTCACTCCCCTTCCCCTCTACCAGTTGTCCTGGGATCCCCTCCAAATAAACCTCTTGTATACCCATCCAGGGCCTCAGAGTTGGGTTCTGGGGGAATCAAAGCTAGGACAATGTCTCTCCTCTCCTCTCAGTGCAGGGCTGGGTCCACAAAAGCATATAGGTGGACTTAATAAATCTTAAACAAATGAATTAATGAATAAATAAATGAATGATTAAGTATGAATGATGATAGCACACTTCCAGCCTGAGTTGTTTTGTGAAACTCAGATGAATCTCATTATAATGGTATTTGGGAGGAGAAAAATATAATCTGTTTGGGAGGTAACTGACAGGTAACTTGGCTTCTGAGAAATGGGAGACACCAGTGCTGGGCCCGGAGGAAAAGATAAAGCTGTGTTGATGGCCTCCCTTCTCTCTCCTACGCTGGATCACCCTTCCCTACTGTACCTACAGAGACACCATAACAGCCTGTATTCTCTTCATGGAAATTTTGATGAGATTCAGATTCAAAGATTTCTTGGAAAATGTATCCCCAAGCTAAAAACTAAGGACCTAACAAATCCAATGTAATTCATACAAAAGTGGTGGCATATATTTATTCACTTATTCAGTTCATTTGTCTGTAAATTGATTCATTCAGTAATTTACTTATTCATTAATTTGGTCATTCATTAATTGATTCATCTCCTCCCATCTTGCTGACTTAAAAACTTTGGCTTGAAGGAACCAGTTATGAAGCACATGGTCCCTAGAGACTGAATGTCTTGATCGGCATCCTGGCTATGTGACCTTGGGCAAGTTATTTAACTTACCCATGCTTCAATTTCTTCATTTGTAAAATGGGGATGCCTGGTGTCCTTTGTTGAGAAGGTTAAGTGATTAGTGGCATGTGTGAAGAGCTTATAACAGTCCTCAAACATAATCAGAGTTATAGTCACAATCATTATCCTACTTTTTGAATTATCAGGCTGTGCTGAGGATTGCTCACTCCTTCTATGGTTTTACTTTCAGGTTCTTATTTCTGGTTTTCCTCTCCAACAACAGACTTATGGCCTCAACCTGAGGGAACCTAGTTTCCCAACTTAAAAATGAGTCCTGAAATTTTAACCTGACCCCTCACTTTCCTGACTATTGTTAAGAATCAAAAATACCACAAAGTGGGCAGAGTGTGTCCATTTAACCTTTTCAAATCTCTTTGGAAGCTGCTCACCCAGGGCTTTTGAGTTAGCCGTCCCAAGCTTCCATCTCCTTCTCTGATCTCCAATAATTCCTTCTTTACTCCAGCTGCCTCCACAACGCAGCCCTTTTAGCTGTGTGCAAGGGGAGTCACCAAGAAGAACAGGTGACACAAAAGTGTAAATGATGTGGCAGCCCCCAAGGAGGAGTTCTTGGAGCCTCTACTGTTTGGACTGTGTGTCCCCCTTCTTTTACAACAATACTAACATGGTCTCCACCCTGACACCTGATTAGGTTAGTAGCCGTCTAACACCCACTCCCTATCCTTTCCTGCCGCTGGTTTTCTAATAGCCAAAGGTCCGGTCAGGGTGGGAAAGGAGAAGTCAGCTCCCTGCAGCCAGCTCTTGACTGGTCAAAAGGAAAGCTGAGTACCTGTTTTACCAGAAATAGGAAAAGGAATGTGTGCAGAAAGGTGTCACCATAGCAGGAACCACATTCCTACAATTCATATTTTGTTAACCATTTATAGTACAATCAGCATGTTAAAATAGCCCTGACTACAAATTAACATCACTATGATCTATGGGCATATAAATTGTGAACACAGTGACAGCTCATCTTGATTAGGAGGCATCAGAGGGCAATGCTTAAGAGCATGGATTCTGCTGTCTAAATGCCTAGGTTGAATCTCTACTCTGTTATTTATTGGTTGACTGAGGTTAATGTGCCTCAGAATTCACATATGTAAAGGGAAGATGTTTGAAAGTCCATGTGCTCTAGGGTTGTTGGGATGGCCAAATGGATCCACTATTGTATGGCATTTGAGTGAATGCCATCTTGTACATATTAAGCACTTACTGTGTGCCAGGCACTGTTCTAAGAGCTTCTCTGTTCATAGGAATGGGCATGAACTGGACACTTGCATTAGTTTTGCAGCATGTAACAGTAACAGCAAAAACACCAGCACCTTAGACGAGGTGGAAGTTTCTTTGTCTGTGGTCATCAGAGGCTTAGGCTCCTTCAATTCAAGTGCTTCATTATTTAAGTACTAGTTTCTATACTCCAGGTCACCTCATGTTCCCTGATGCTCTACCGATCATATCCCTATCTGAGGCATCAGGAGGAAGACATGGTGTTGGGGGAAAGGGATGTACCTTCCAGGTGGGTCAGCTCACCTTAAGGAGTTTTCCCAGAGGCTCTCCACATGATTTAAACTTATATCTCATTGAAAAGAACTTAGTCACCTTGTTTTACCAAGCTGCCAGGAGGGCTGGGAAATGTAATGGATCTCAACAGAGCCTTTCAATGATACTGAAGTCCCAGATGATACCTTGACTGCAATCCTAAAAGAATCCTTGATCAAAAGGGACCAAGCTCAACTGTGCTTGTGTTCTTAACCCACAAAAAGCTATGAGATAATAAACATTTGCTGTTTTAAACTGCTAGATTTTGTGGGTAATTATTATGCAGCAATATAGAATTAGTACATTAATATTCTGGACTTTTCCCTTTTTCTATTTTAAATGTTACACTACTCCAGTGAGTGTATGGTCTGTGTTCCAACTACCAGTGGGCAAATAAGTTGGCCAAATGCTTTGCCGCCACATAGCATGGGGCACCATGCTTGGCTGCAATATCCTTTGGTAAATGAATTCAGTAAAGTTGCAGGATACAAAGTAAATGTACAGGAATCTGTTGCATTTCTATACACCAATAATGAAGTAGCATGAAAAGGACTGTTTGCCTCTGGTGCCTTATCTAGTACCATGCTTTAGATTCTATTTTTTATAGTACCTCTCTCACAGGAACTAAATTTTGCATCATTTAAGATAGGTCCTGTTACATCTAACAGAAATTCCAAGATCACAGTGGCATACACAAGAAAGAAGTTTATTTTAATTTCAAATAAAAGCAGTCTAGCAGTAGCTAGCCTAGGACAACTTTAGTGGTTCTGTATTCATCAGTGTCCCAAGCTCCTTTCTGCTCTAAGACCTTGGCATCCATCATCAAGACCACCTCATGGTCCAAAATAGTTATTTTAGCTCTGTGTGTCATATCCTTATTCCAAGTCACAGAAGGATGAAACAAGTAAGTCATCTTAGCTGAGTCAGCTACGTTTGAAGAGCCTTTTAAGTTTTCTATAGGTTATTTGTGTAGTGGACCATAGGGTATTTAAAAAGTAGAAGACCTTGTAGGTCATTTACTCTATTGTTTCCCAACATTTATACATTTTGATTCCTCTTTCATGATTTTTGCTTTACTTCAATGTCATCCATTCAAGCGATTACTTCATAGTCAATCATGTAGTGAAAAAGTTATTTCCATACATTTACATACCATCTATACTATTTTTACATAATGTGTTTTTAAATCAACTTACTTTTTAAAACTTAAATATGTATATTTAGAAATAAAAATTTCAGGGGTGCCAGGGTGGCTTGGTTGGTTGAGGGTACAACTCTTGATTTCAGCTTAGGTTTTGATCCTGGGGTTGTGGGATTGAGCCCCAGGTCAAGCTCTGCACTGAGTATGGATCCTGCTTAAAATTCTCTGCCTCTCTCTCTACTCTTCTCCCTTGATCTCTTTCTCTTTAAAAAATAAAGTTAAAAAAATGAAGGTTGGCAAACCACAGATTATGGATCTTTCCTTAATGAAACAGAAGGATTGCAAAGAGAGTAACTTTCTCATTACACTATTCAATATAATTTAATATCCTGTGTACCGCCTGACTCATCTCAATTTACTAGAAGCCTATGATCTACATTTTGGGACACACTGGTCGCATTCTTTTGATCAATGAGAAAACCAATTTCCCAGAGGCCCAGTGTGATTCTCTGTTTGCCCCTTGGCATTCTGTTATGCTTGTAATGACTTTATTGCCTGTCAGCTGGTTTAGGGTCTGTATCTGCCTGCTAGACTGTGAGATTTCAGAAGGCTGAGCCAAATGGGTCTGTTATCCCTGGGGCAAAGCCCAGGGTTTGCCCAGAATCACTGCACTTAGTGGGCTGGAGCAAATGGAATTGCCCAAGAACACAAAGCTCATGTGCAAGGATGGAACCAGGGCCCATATCTTCTGGGACGTCACCAAACAGTGCTTTCTAGTCAGGTTTCTAGAGAGAAGAAGGATCAATTTGATTCCGGGGACAGAGATCAAAAGGATTTAAAATAAAGTGTTGCTTTTTATTTTTAAAAATCAAGGGTACTCTTCCTTTTTTTCATGGTGAATTGTTGTGTATATTATATTAGGTTAAAAACCCACAGTGATTCAAAGTAGAAATCTCAAAGAAAGTTCATTCAGTAAAGTGGTTGTTTTTGGTGGTGATGGCAGTAATAGGAAGAATAGCTGCCACTTATTGAGCATGTATAGATACCAAACACAATCCCAAGCACCTGAATTTTCTCATGGGCTAGATAGTTATTATTCCCATTTCATCAGAGAAAACTGAGGCACAGAGTGGTCTTTAGCCAGCAAATAAGATACAACAGCCACTAAGTGATGAAAAAGTCTGTATTCAATGTGTGTACTTCTTCATATCCTCTAGGCCTCACCTGAGGTTTGGTCCAGGGATTACTATAGTAACCAGCTCAGTACCTGTTCCACCAATTTCCGGCAGGCGGGATCTACCAGAACCTCACACTGGGCACCTTCTGTAGTGTGCGTGTCCTGTACTATCCTGGGACCTCTTTGTGGATTTGATTCCAAGGTACCCCTCATCACCTGGGCATACATAGCTCAGAAGAACTGGGGACTTAATGTCACATAGGGCAAACCTTTGACCTGTGGGAGAGGGAATCAGATGGGTTGATTCTCCCCCACCCCTTTTACTCCCTGGGACAGGCTGTGCAGTGCTCATATTTTATATTTTCTTGGAGGACAATCTCTCAGTGTCAGACAACTAGTTGTACTTTGTGGAAGCCAACCTAACAAAGTATTTTTAATTGGCCCACCCTCCTATTTTCTCCCTTTTCTTTCACTCTGCTCTGTTAGATCATAATAAAGAAATATCATGTATACCCTTACTTTTGGCTCTTCTTTCTATGGAACACAGTCTGTGTCAGCCCAGATCTGTCTGATTCTAAAGCCCATGCCCAGGACACTGAGTTATAATGGTTCTATGTATGAATCTTCAAGATAGTCTAACTTCCTGGTGGGAAGCCCATGCCTTTGGTGTCTTCATCATCAGGCCCTTTCCCCTCCCCACTCGTTGCCCCAAATGTTGATCTTCTTTGAGTTTTGTCTATTATGTTCTGTTATGTTTTCAGCCCTTTGCACTTGCTTCCTCATTGGAGTATGCTCTCCTCCCTTTTTCTCTATTCCTTTATGCTTCCTTTTCTGTCTAACACACACTCATCTTTATAATTCAGTCCCAATGGCATTTTCTGATCCCTCTGGCTCCCTCAGTCTTCCCTCAGTGTTGATTAACTCTGTTTCCTATACTTTACTTTTATAGGTCTACCTTCATGCCATTTTCTGCTCTTCCAGGAGTCCCCAGCTCTTTGAAGATCAGGGTGGTGGCCCATTGATGTTTCTGTCTCTAATGTGAGCATGGAACCTTCCACAGAGTCTCAGTTAAGTGAAGGTTATGGTAGAATGGCCAAGGACACAGGGGTGTTGTCAGATGTACCTGGGGCTTCAGTCCTGCTCTGACACTTATAGTCATGGACTTCTGAGCACATTGCCTGACAACTGTGACATTCAGTTTCATAATCTGTAAAAAGGGAAAAAGCATAGTACCTATGATACAGTGTTCTTATAAGGATTAAGTGATAAAATATTGAATTTAGTAAGACATAAATAAATGTAAGTTACTTTTATCAACAATAAGGAATTTATTATTCCTTACAAAAAGGTGAGAAAGTAGAGAAGGAAAGTGACACTAATTGTCACCTATGTCTAAACACAGCTTTAATGGGGCGCCTGGGTGGCTTAGTCGGTTAAGCGTCCGACTTTCGCTTAGGCCATGATCCCGCGGTTCGTGGGTTCGAGCTCCATGTCGGGCTCTGTGCTGACTGCCAGCTCAGAGCCTGGAGCCTGTTTCAGAGTCTTTATCTCCCTCTCTCTCTGACCCTCCCCTGCTCACGCTGTCTCTCTCTCTCTCTCTCCTAGAAATAAATAAAACATTAAAATAAATAAATAAATAAATAAATAAACACAGCTTTAGTGAGTGCCTTCAAGTCTTTAGGAGCCTCTGAGGCTTGGCTCAGCCCACAAAAGCTTACAAGCTAAGTCAGTCTATTTTTACTAGATACCCACCATATGCTAGGCACTAGAAATGGTAATACTTGGGGACTATCCTCGGCAAGTTCAAAGTTTAACAAGGTTATGGCCTCAAAGTCTGTGATCTTCTATTATGACCACATTCTCTCCCATCTTGAGGACAAATGCATTCATATTTTCAACAAAGTGTTGTGCATGTACTCTGTACCGAGCCCCAGGTAGGTGGCAGGGACAGAGCAGTGAATTTATACTTTTATTTTTTGAAGTTTATCTACACTGGGAAAGATAGATAAAAAGCACACAAAGAAAACAAAATAACCAAGAGAAAAAAAGCAGATGTTCAACCAGTGAACAAGAGAATTCCGGAAAGAGACCTCAGATTGTGCAGAAGGAAGAAAGTATGGAGAACATTGGAATGATCTGAGACCAAGAGTCTGCTGGTGATATGACAACATAGATCACAGGGTAGGGAGATGGGTGAGGCTGGAGAGACAAGCTGGGACAGAGTGCCAAGGGCTGTCCTACTAGTCAGGATTCTTTTTCATCACAGAAACCCAACCAGAGAAGTGAAATGTGGGTGGGTTTGTGTGCCATAGCTTGGGTGTGGGCAAGAAAGGGCTTGGCCCCAGAGAAACTGGACCCAAGGTTAAAGACATCTCATTACCAAGATAGAATTTCCCCATGTGATAAGGAACATGGTCATATATAAGCTTAGGTTTACTTCTTTGCAACTTAATGACTCTAAATAAAGGGAACTCCTCTATTAAAAAAGAATTAAGTCCCAGGGAAAACCAGTTGGCTTTGTTCGGGTCAGTGTGATCTTCCTGGATCACCAATCACAGTGACTAGGAGATGGGAAATCTGATTGGCTCAACTTGCCAACCTTATGTATGGTGGGGTCAGCGTCTGTTTACAAAAGGAGATGAAAGAATCCTGTCATACCCAAACCAAATAATAGTCCCAAAGCCTTGAATCCAACACCAGGGAGTTTGGGTTGCATCTGAGGGTGGCAGAAATCATTTTCAGGTTTTCAGTAAGAAGATGAAATGGCCAGATGTATGTTTAGAAAGGGCACCTCAGGCATATGGTAGAAAGATGGTTGAGTAAGTGGAGTAGATAGAAGCCTGGAAGACCCATTGTGACACTAATGTCATAAAGCCACAGTCCAAGTAAGGCCTTAGAACAGAGTGCTGTGCACAAGGTTGCTGGGAGTGTGGATGGATGAAGGAGAAACCGCAAGGGACTGATACTCCATTCCAGGTTCCAACTGGAGATAGATGAGAAAGCACTGGCCACTGCTGTGTGAATTGTTGTCTAGGTGAATTGTTGATAAGGTCTTTATAGAAGAAATTATTCTGGGGGCGCCTGGGTGGCTTAGTCGGTTAAGCGTCCGACTTTCACTTAGGTCATGATCTCACAGTTCGTGGGTTCAAGCCCCGCGTCGGGCTCTGTGCTGACTGCCAGCTCAGAGCCTGGAGCCTGTTTCAGTCTGTGACTCTCTCTCTCTCTAACCCTCCCCTGCTCACGCTGTCTCTCTCCCTCTCCTAGAAATAAATAAAACATTAAAAAAAAAAAAAAGAAATTATTCTGGCTTAGCAGCTGGCCAGTATCCTAGACTTACTTTTTTTTGTTTTTGTTTTTTTTTTTTACCAAAGCTAAATTGGAGCAAGGTGCAGAAAACCCGCTTTTCTGACTGGGATGATAGGATTTCTATTTAACAAATACTGAGCACACACCGTGTGCCATGCCCAAGGCTTGTTTGTATTTTAAAGGTGAATAAAACAAATCTCTGCCAGAAAAGTACAACACGGTAATCCTATAATCTTTACCACAGGGCTATGGGGTAACATGGAAAACATTCTGACCTCCACTACACACTTCCTTGGAGAAGTGAACTGACTTTCTCAGTTCCTATGGGAGAATCCTTTTCAGTTTGTCCACTTTAATATGAAACCCATAGGTCCTGGCTCTTTTCTATACCACAGGGACTGAGGGACGCCCTCAGACAGCTGTGAGCTGGTACAGGCTGAACAACAGGCTCTCTGAGCAGTGTATGCTGGTCATCACAGTGTGAATACTCCCACCATGGCTGGTTTCACGCTCTCAGTCTTGGTTGAATGCCAAGTTGGAAAGAGATGTACACAACGAGCCCCTTAAATTCGAGGGTTCAGTGGTCTCATTAGCCAGACTGCAACCTATACCCTGGAGGAGAGAGTAGAAACTCTATCTTCTTGGGGTTTGGTTTGCACGGTCTGTTTGGGTTGAATTGTGTCCCTGCAAAAGACATACTAATTTCCTAACCTCCAGTACCTCAGAATGTTATCTTATTTGGAAATGGAGTCATTATAGTGGTGAATAGTTAAGGTGAGATCATACTAGAGTAGGGTGGGCCTCGAATCCAATGTGAGTGGTGGCCTTATATAGAAGACAGTCATGTGAAGACACAGAGACATAGGATAGTGCTGGAAGTCCTAGCATCAGCCATCAGACACCAAAAGGAAATCAAAGGCATCAGAATTGGCAAAGAGGAAGTCAAACTTTCACTCTTCGCAGATGACATGATACTCTACATTGAAAACCCGACAGACTCCACCAGAAGCCTACTAGAACTGATCCAAGAATTCAGCCAAGTTGCAGGGTACAAAATCAACGTACAGAAATCGGTTGCATTTTTATACACCAATGATGAAGCAACAGAAAGAGAAATCAAGAAACTGATCCCCTTCACAATTGCACAAAAAACCATAAAATACCTCGGAATAAACCTAACCAAGGATACAAGAGATCTGTATGATGAAAACTATAGAAAACTTATGAAGGAAATTGAAGAAGACACAAAGAAATGGAAAAACATTCCATGCTCATGGATAGGAAGAATAAATATAGTTAAGATGTCATTACTACCTAAAGCACTCTACACATTCAATGCAATTCCAATCAAAATTGCACCAGCATACTTCTCAAAACTAGAACAAACTATCCAAAAATTTGTATGGAACCACAAAAGACCCCGAATAGCCAAAGTAATACTGAAAAATAAAACCAAAACGGGAGGTATCACCATCCCAGACTTCAGCCTCTACTACAAAGCTGTCATCCTCAAGACAGTATGGTATTGGCACAAAAACAGACCCATAGACCAATGGAACAGAATTGAGAACTCAGAAGTGGACCCAAAAGTATACAGCCAACTGATCTTTGACAAAGCAGGAAAGAATATCCAATGGAAAAAAGACAGCCTTTTTAACAGATGGTGTTGGGAGAACTGGACAGCAACATGCAGAAGAATGAAACTAGATCATTTTCTCACACCATGCACAAAAATCAACTCAAAATGGATAAAGGACCTGAACGTGAGACAGGAAACTATCAACACCCTAGAGGAGAAAGCAGGAAACAACCTCCTTGACCTCCACCGCAGCAACTTCTTACTTGACACATCCCCAAAAGCAAGGGAATCAAGAGCAAAAATAAACTGTTGGGACCTCATCAAGATTAAAAGCTTCTGCACAGCCAAGGAAACAACCCAGAAAATTAATAGGCAACCAACGGAATGGGAAAAGATAGTTGCAAATGACATATCAGATAAAGGGTTAATATCCAGAATCTATAAGGAACTCACCAAACTACACGCCCGAAAAACAAACAACCCAGTGAAGAAATGGGCAGAAGACATGAACAGACACTTCTCCAAAGAGGACATCCAGATGGCCAACAGACACATGAAACGATGCTCAGCATCCCTCCTCATCAGGGAAATACAAATCAAAACCACACTGAGATACCACCTCACGCCAGTCAGAGTGGCTAAAATGAGCAAATCAGAGAACTCTAGATGCTGGCGAGGATGTGGAGAAACGGGCACCCTCCTACACTGTTGGTGGGAATGTAAACTGGTACAGCCCCTCTGGAAAACAGTGTGGAGGTTCCTCAGGAAACTAACAATAGAACTCCCTTATGACCCAGCAATAGCACTGCTAGGAATTTACCCAAGGGATACAGAAATGCTGAGGCATAGGAGCACATGTACCCCAATGTTCATAGCAGCACTCTCCACAATAGCTAAAACATGGAAAGAGCCTAAGTGTCCATCAACAGATGAATGGATCAAGAAGATGTGGTTTATCTATACCATGGAATACTACATGGCAATGAGAAACAATGAAATCTGGCCATGTGTAGCAACATGGATGGACCTTGAGGGTGTTATGCTGAGCGAAATAAGTCAGGCAGAGAAGGACAAATACCATATGTTTGCACGTATAGGAGGATTAGGAGGAACTTGACGGAGGACCAAGGGGGAGAAGAAGGGCGGAAATGGTGGGGGAAAGGGAGAGAGGCAAACCATGAGAGACTCTTGAATGCTGACAAAAACTGAGGACTGATGGATGTGGGGGGGAGGGGGGGATGGGCATGAAGGAGGGCACTTTGGGGATGAGCACTGAGTGTTATGTAGAAACTAATTTGACAATAAACTATTTGTAAAAAAAAATAAAAATAAAAAAAAAAATAAAAGTGAACTGCACTGTAAAAAAAAAAAAAAAAAAAAAAAAAAACAAAAGACACAGAGACATAGGGAGAATGTTATGTGAAGATGGAGGCAGACATTGTAGTGATGCATTTACTGGCTCAGGAACTCCTCCTGAGGTTACTAGAAACTGAAAGAAACAAGAATGGATTGTGTCCTAGGGGTTTCAGAGGGAACATGGTCCTGCCAACACCTTGATTTTAGGCTCCTAACCTCCAGAACTGGGGAAAAAAAAAAAAAAAAAAGAAACATTTCTGTTGTTTTAACTCTCCCAATCTGTGGCACTTTGTTATGGCTGCCCTAGGAAACTAATGACCCCTGTGTTTTCTTGTACCCTGTACCACCTGGTTCAAAGTAAGACTGCCCTTGGGCAAAATCCCATTGTGTTTGTGTTTTATGGTTCCAGTGCTCTTTCATTCCACTCTTCCATTTGGATCAGATTACAGGAGTCTAGTGCAATGAACTGAAATGTGGGAGAGCCCATTGGTTTATCAAGGTAAGAAAATCATCATATCAACTATAATTAGTTGAATACGTACTATCCTAGGTGCTACTCTAGGTGTCTTTCATATATTGCCACGTTTAATTTAATCTTCACAACAACCCTATGACTAGACATAATTGTACTTATTTTACAAATGGGGAAATAAACACTCAATGATATTAGGTCATTTGCCTAAGGTCACAGAGCTAGTTAAGGACTACAGAGTTGTCAACTCGGGTGTGGTAGACTCAGACTCTGCATAACATCTTAGCACTCCACCCTGTGGCCAATTTATGGAAGTCTCAATGGGATACAACTGTACAAACGCCTCAGAGATTACCCCATCTGGACCCAGAGATAAGATGGGATCTGAAGATAAGGAAGGAAGATGAAGGATGGTTAGAGAAATCAGGTCAATGAAATAAATTACCTTAGATCCCCTTGGTGAGCTTATCCATGCCTCATGATTGCCATCTCCATGTGGCAATAGTAATGACAGTCCCACAATGATATTATAATAATCTTAATCCCTTATGTGTCTACAACACTGAATAGCTGTGATGGATTTTTCCTTCAATGGCTTTCTCAAGTTCTCAGGCTCTGAAGCCAGACAGAGCTGGGTTCACATTCTAGTGCCCAAGTTTACCAGTGGTCTCATCTTGAGCAAGTTGCTTAATCATTTATGAGTGTCAGTTTACTTCCCTTACTTACAGCCTCTTAGGAGTGTTGGAGGGATTAAATAAGGTGGTGTTGAGTGGAAACAGTATATGGTAAATATTAGGGGAGCAAGTTTACTCCTGTTCTTATAAGAAAGGGAGTTTTCTGAATATTTCCAGCCTCTTGATCCACTGTTACCATCCCCACAAAGTGTGTTGGTTGCTGATTCATGCTTCCTGATTGAGAGAAGAAAATCTAGGGTCGCCTGGGTGGCTTAGTCAGTTAAGCATCCAACTCTCACTTAGGTCATGATCTCGCGGTTCGTGGGTTCGAGCCCCACGTCGGGCTCTGTGCTGACTGCCAGCTCAGAGCCTGGAGCCTATTTCAGAGTCTGTATCTCCCTCTCTCTCTGACCCTCCCCTGCTCATGCTGTCTCTCTCTCTCTCTCCCCTAAAAATAAATAAAAATATTTAAAAAAAGAGAGAGAGAAGAAAATCTACCAAAAGTTCCAAGGATGTGCTTTAGTTTTCAGTCTGTTTACCCTAGGATAATGCTGTGCTACTCTCTACTTGCCATGTTTACATCCCTCTTTTGGGCAGAACTGTGTTCTCTAAAAATATGTTGAATTCTTGAGCCCTAGCACTTATGAATGTTACCTTATTTGAAAATAGGGTTGTTACCTTATTTGAAAATAGGGTCTTTGCACATGTAATAAAATTTAGGTGAGGTCATTAGCATGGGCCTTACTCCAGTTGTGACTGGCATTCTTATAAAAAAAAGAGGAACACCACATGAGGAGAGAGCCACACAGGGGAGAGAGAACGCCATGTGACCATGGAGGCAGAGACTGAGATGCTGACATTTCAAGCCAAGGAGTGCCTGGTGCTATTGAAAAAATAAGGAGGTTTTCTATTACCATCTCTATTCTGAGGTGAATAAGAGATGGTGTTATGAAGAAGGAAGAGCTAAGACAGAAGAGGGAACCAATATGCACTGAGCAGCATTGCAAACATCTCAATTAATTCTGACACCATGTATGGTGAGTGCTCCTATTCTCACTTTCCAGATGGAGGAACTTGAGTCAAAGATAACAGATACCCAGCCTAGGGTCCCACAGTGAGCAAGTGGCTGAAAAAATTCCAAACAGAGGCCTAATTTCACAGCCTGTGATCTTTCTACTTAATAAAAAAGTGATGGAGGCAATAGATAAAATCTCAATCAGTGCTCATTGTACTTGCTTTGAAATGAGGAGGAAAGGGGCCTTGATTGAGCTGTGTAGTTAAGTTATAGAGAGGTAATAGAGCCTAGTGGTCAGGGTGACCATCCCCTGGAGCTCCAATGCCACCTACCTTCACACACTGACCAGCGGTGTGTCCTCGCCATGTGACTCTGTCTCTCTTGGCCTTGGCTTCCTGCCTGACATGCGGTGTTTAGGAATTTGTCCATTTCTTCTAAGTTGTCCAATTTGTTGGCATACAATTTTTCATAGTATTCCCTGATAATTGCTTGTATTTCTGAGGGGTTGGTTGTAATAAGTCCATTTTCATTCATAATTTTGTCTATTTGGGTGCTCTCTCTTTTCTTTTTGA
>NW_024080827.1:322763-324533 GCF_003009895.1 Hyaena hyaena | reverse complement strand
TGGCGCGAGGGGACCTGGTGTGCAGGTATTTGGCAAGTACGGTCTTTCCAACGGAGGTTTTTCTCCCCCGTGCGGAGGTTTTTCTGTTTCGGACTCTCTCCTTTTCCCCTCTCACTCCCCGTAGAGGGTAGAGGGGGATCGCCTCCCACCCTGGAGTCTCCGATCCCGGCCCGATTTTATCTTCCCCGGTTCGCACTCACGTTAGAAGGCTCTCTCAGTGGATTCTGCGTCTTTTTTCTCCCAATCTCTCAGGTTTTGTAAGGTTTCCAATGTCTTCAGATCTTTTCTGTGTGATGTATGGGCGCGAGTGCAAGTACGGAGCTCCTTACTTCTCCGCCATCTTGCCCTCTCTCCTGACATGCGGTGTTAATGGGGACAGGGATTATAGAGTTATTGTGAGATTAAAAGAGCATCACATAAAAACACTTAGAATAGAGTCTGTCACACAGGGAACACAATATATGTGCTTGTCGCTGTTATTATTTTTTATTATCCAATATATGACCTGTGGCAGGGTCCTCTCTTCCACCAGAAAAGGCATCATGAACCTCCAGGATGGCTGTGTCCTATGCACGGTTCCCAGGACATGCTGCTTGGTGGGCTGCTCCCTGCCACTGTGATTTCCAAAATTTCAGCTGAGCTGGGATGTTATGTTTCTAATTAGACAACTGTCTGCTCTGTGGGCTAATAATGTCTTTCACAAGGCTTTTTGGTGATGCAGGGTGACTGCTCTAATGTTTTGTAGCTGTTCGTAAGAGCACGATTTAGAAGGAGAGTGCTAACATGTAATTTGCAGTCATGACTTCCAGCACTAATTCAGAAAACGTCTCTGTGGTTCCGGTGCTTGAGTCTCTGTCTACTGGTTCTCTGAAGGCTGTTGGACACCAGCCCCTTGCCAGCTGCTCTATCTTCCCATCAGGACTGACAGCCTCTGGGGAGCTCCCTAACTTCTGAAATAATTGTTCTGCGATGTCCCATGTAAATGGTGTGAACTGGGAAACTGACACTTGAACCTGGGAAGCCGAGCTGACATTGAGGAAGAACAAATGGAGTGTGATATTCTTTCTGGACATTTCAGGATGCTTTTTTTTTTTTCTGATTTCTGGTAAGTATTTTTCTAGGGCTGCAAAGACCTGCTCACACCTGATGGCCAACATTTTTCTTTGTCCCCTGGATGTGGTTATCAGAAAAATAAGTCAAATCCAACAGAGGAAATGCAACTTTAGGGATTTTGTTCATTGAGTATTGTGCACAAAGTTTGGATTAGAGTAAGTGGATTAGAGTTCTCTTTCTCAAAGGAAGTACTGACCTTTCTGGCCCTGGGGAAAGACCCAAGGGCATCTTTATGTTTCTCTCTGTCAGGACATCCAGCCCTTGGACTCAATAATTCCAAATACAAAAGTCTTTCATTTAAATGAAAAAAAATCACAAATTGAACAACTTTCTGGATTATTCCAGAAAGAATTGGGAGTGTAGTATGTTTGAGAGTTGGATTAAGATGTGAGGGTATAAAAATATGGAATAAGAATTAAAAAATAATGGAACCACAAAAGACCTCGAATAGCCAAAGTAATCCTGAAAAATAAAACCAAAACGGGAGGGATCACCATCCCAGACTTTAGCCTCTACTACAAAGCTGTCATCCTCAAGACAGTATGGTATTGGCACAAAAACAGACCCATAGACCAATGGAACAGAATTGAGAACTCAGAAGTGGACCCAAAAGTATACAGCCAACTGATCTTTGACAAAGCAGGAAAGAATATCCAA
>NW_024080827.1:243895-321001 GCF_003009895.1 Hyaena hyaena | reverse complement strand
ATTAAAAAAAAAAAAAAAGAATGCAGACACTCACACTTACAGCCCTATCTTCCCATCTGATACATTCACACAGATGAAAGAACTCTATAAACACTGTTCTCTGCCCCCCATTTCTTTTATCTTAATAATATATAGTGGAAGTTTTCATACTGGTACATACTATTCCTTTACATAATTGTAGCACATTATTTTAAATGGCTCAAGGTATTTCATTGTATAAATGCATCTTAATCTATATCCATAATCACCTATTAATGAACAGGTAGATGTTTCCAGATTTTAATTTTGTTATTTCTTTTCTTTTCTTTTCTTTTTTTTATTTCTAGGAGAGAGAGAGAGACAGCGTGAGCAGGGGAGGGTCAGAGAGAGAGGGAGTCACAGACTGAAACAGGCTCCAGGCTCTGAGCTGGCAGGCAGCACAGAGCCCGACGCGGGGCTCGAACCCACGAACCGCGAGATCATGACCTAAGTGAAAGTTGGACGCTTAACCGACTAAGCCACCCAGGCGCCCCAATTTTGTTATTTCTTTTCCAAGGAATACTACAATGAATATCCCTAGTCATAAATCACTGACTGCATGTGTGGGTATGTCTATAGAAAAAAAAAATTCACTGGAGCGGACTTCTGAGGTAAAGGATATTGTATTAGATATTGACCTTTTGCCAAATTGACCTTCAAAGAGGTTATGCCAATATATATGCTCATTACCACCATTGAATATCTGTTTCTGCAAAATCTTGCCCACCCCATGTTTTGTAATCCTTTTAATTGTTGCCAATCTGTTAGGTAAAAATAAACACAATATCCTGTTGTTTTAATTTGCATTTACTAAATCACTGTGTGAGGTTTAGCTTCTGTTCATATCATTCTGAGGGGTTTGTTTTTCTTTTTCTGAACTGAGCACATAATAGTTGCATAATAACTATTTGTTGAACAATTAAATAAACTGTTGTGCAATTGTTCCCTGTATTATTAGTCTGAATGGACTCTTTATGGACTAAAAAATAATAATACCTTTTAATATAGTTGCTGCATGTATTTATCTTCCTGTTTGTGATTTGTGTCTTAATTTTTGGTGGGAGGTATTTAGAAATTTGGTTTTTATTTTTTTAATTATAGTCACTTTTTTTTGCCTTTTAAAATGTTTATTTATTTTTGAGAGAGAGAAGAAGAAAGAACACAAGCTGGGGAGGGGCAGAGAGAGAGGGAGACACCGAATCCGAAGCTAGCTCCAGGCTCTGAGCTGTCAGCATAGAGCTGGATGCAGGGCTCAAACTCATGAGCTGTCAGATCATGACCTGAGCCAATGTCGATGCTTAACCAACAGAGCCACTCAGGTGCCCCACATTTTTTGTTATTTTAAAAATATTTTAGAGTATTCAAATTTTGCTAAAGATTTTCTTAGTTCTCTGAATGAATACAATGCCCTTCTTATGCCTTCTTTCTGCTGCTGATATTCTTTATGTGATCTTGAAATTGTACTGTGATCCCCAGACTGTGCTGTTCCTTTGCCTACCAAACTCCCTTCTCTCCTTTGCCCATATAATGGTTAGTACTTGGAGAATCAGGGGAATTTCTACTTGCTCAAGGAAGCTTGCTTTTGATGAGTGCTCCTGGCATTGGCCCCTCCCTTTTTGTCTTAAGGGAAGAGATGATCCCAGGCTCAAGGCATCATGGAAGCCCAGAATAAGGCCAGGGCACATTCTCCAAGGCATCCTGGGTTTAGTAAGTTGCTGTCAGAGAAGGTCTTCGATCCCAGACTAAGAAAGTTGATCCTTCTCCTGTAGGAGCTACAGCAAGTCTCCCTGGGCTTCCTGCTTTGTGCAGGTGATTGATTTAGGTGCTTGGACAGGGACAGTAAAGGGCATTGTTCTTGTTCAGTAAGCTCTCTTTTAACAATTCATTTTAGATATCTTTCTCATTCTTCATCTGGGGCTTATTTTCGGTGGTTTGGGTGCATAAGACAGACCCACTGTGGTTTTGATTTGTATTTCCCTGATGAGGAGGGATGCTGAGCATCGTTTCATGTGTCTGTTGGCCATCTGGATGTCCTCTTTGGAGAAGTGTCTGTTCATATCTTCTGCCCATTTCTTCACTGGATTCTTTGTTTTCTGGGTGTGGAGTTTGATGAGTTCCTTATAAATATTGGATACTAGCCCTTTATCTGATATGTCATTTGCAACTATCTTTTCCCATTCCATTGGTTGCCTATTAGTTTTACGGATTGTTTCCTTTGCCGTGCAGAAGCTTTTAATCTTGATGAGGTCCCAATAGTTCATTTTTGCTCTTGATTCCCTTATCTTTGGGAATGTGTCAAATAAGAAATTGCTGCGGTGGAGGTCAAGGAGGTTGTTTCCTGCTTTGTCCTCTAGGGTTTTGATGGTTTCCTGTCTCACGTTCAGGTCCTTTATCCATTTTGAGTTTAGTTTTGTGCATGGTGTGAGAAAATGATCTAGTTTCATTCTTCTGCATGTTGCTGTCCAGTTCTCCCAACACCATCTGTTAAAAAGGCTGTCTTTTTTTCATTGGATATTCTTTCCTGCTTTGTCAAAGATCAGTTGGCTGTATACTTTTGGGTCTAATTCTGAGTTCTCAATTCTATTCCACTGGTCTATATGTCTGTTTTTGTGCCAATACCATACAGTCTTGATGATGACAACTTTGTAGTAGAGGCTAAAGTCTGGGGTGGTGATGCCTCCCGTTTTGGTTTTCTTCTTCAATATTACTTTGGCTATTTGGGGTCTTTTGGGATTCCATATAAATTTTAGGATAGTTTGTTCTAGTTTTGAGAAGAATGCTGGTGCAATGCTGATTGAGATTGCCTTGAATGTATAGATTGCTTTGGGTAGTAATGACATTTTAACACTATTTATTCTTCCAATCCATGAGCATGGAATGTTTTTCCATTTCTTTGTGCCTTCTTCAATTTCCTTCATAAGTTTTCTATAGTTTTCATCATACAGATCTCTTATATCCTTGGTTAGGCTTATACCTAGGTATTTTTTGGGTTTTTGTGCAGTTGTGAATGGGATCAGTTTCTTGATTTCTCTTTCTGTTGTTTCATTGTTGGTGTATAAAAATGCAACTGATTTCTGGGGCGCCTGGGTAGCTCAGTCGGTTAAGCGTCCAACTTTGGCTCAGGTCTTGATATCACGGTTCGTGGGTTCAAGCCCCGTGTCGGGCTCTGTGCTGACAGCTCAGAGGCTGGAGCCAGTTTCAGATTCTGTATCTCCCTCTCTCTCTGATCCTCTCCTGCTCACGCTGTCTCTCTCTCTCTTAGAAATAAATAAAACATTAAAGAATTTTTTAAAAGATGCAACTGATTTCTGCACATTGATTTTGTACCCTGCAACTTTGCTGAATTCTCCAAATAGGACATCCAGATGGCCACAGACACATGAAACGATGCTCAGCATCCCTCCTCATCAGGGAAATACAAATCAAAACCACACTGAGATACCTCCTCATGCCAATCAAAGTGGCTAAAATGAGCAAATCAGAGGACTCTAGATGCTGGCAAAGATGTGGAGAAATGGGCAGCCTCCTACACTGTTGGTAAGAATGTAAACTGGTGCAGCCCCTCTGGAAAACAGTGTGGAGGTTCCTCAGGAAATTAACAATAGAACTCCCCTATGACCCAGCATTAGCACTGCTAAGAATTTACCTGAGGGACACAGGAATGCTGATGCATAGGGGCACATGTACCCCAATGTTCATAACAGCACTCTCAACCATAGCAAAAACATGGAAAGAGCCTAAGTGTCCATCAATGGATGAATGGATCAAGAAGATGTCGTTTATCTATACAATGGAATACTACATGGTAATGACAAAGAATGAAATCTGGCCATGTGTAGCAACGTGGGTGGAACTAGAGGGTATTATGCTGAGTGAAATAAGTCAGGCAGAGAAGGACAGTTACCATATGTTTGCACATATAGGAGGATTAGGAGAAACTTAATGGAGGACCATGGGGGAGAAGAACGGGGGGGTTGGGGGGGGAGAGGAAGGGAGGCAAACCATGAGAGACTCTTGAATGTTGAGAACAAACTGAGGACTGATGGGGGTGGGGGAGAGGGGTATGGGGGTGATGGGCATGAAGGAGGACACTTGTGGGGATGAACACTGGGTGTTATATGGAAACCAACTTGACAATAATCTATTAAAAAAGAAAAAACAAAAACAAAAACAAAGACAGACCCAGTATCTATTGAATTTACAAGGAAACCAGAGTGTGTCCTGAGAAGCAGACTAAACTCGACCTGCCTTGGGACCAGATTCAGTGAGTCCTCTGCACGTGCCTCAGTCTACCCATGGGAGCTTCTTCTTTGCCTGCTCAGTGTTCTTCAATCTCTTCTTCTTCTAAAACAGCACTCTTTCATCTGAAGAGTGTTTTTCCCCCCCTCCCCCCTCCCCCCGGTCCCATGTTATTCATTACCCAGAAGGGCAGATGAGTCCATCCAGGTTAGGAATAGGAATCTTGACCAGACACCCCCAGGCACCCAGGACTCTTGGATCATCCACTAGGAGGATGCTCTCATCAGAACTCTCTCGTTGCTTAGGGCCCTATTTTGTTCCTTGTTTCCGTCTTCCTAAAGCCTGTGATTATTCAGGCTTCCCACTGTATCCATCTAGTAAGTACCTCTCTCCCTTGAAATGAGTCAGATTCTGTTGCTCGTACTCCAAGGAATCCTCATGGAAAGAAGAGCTCACCAGTGTCAGTGGGTCACATTGAAGTGTGGGGCCAAAGCCTTGGCCTTGCTCAGTGTGTAGCCCTCCGAGAATCTCTTTATTTCAACTTGAAGCCATGGCCCTTCTTTTTGGATTTTCAATTGTAAGGTTGGGTCTCCTTACCATATAGGAAAATCGAGTCCCCTGGAGGGCCAGGGACTTGACAGAACTGAGAAACCAAGGATATTTTGTGGATCATTTTTGTGAAGATAAACCCAGGGGATTTTACCCAGGCTGATTGTGAGCTGGTGTTCAAGACCCTTGCTAGTTCCTTGGAGTCAGAGCCAGGAAGCTCTGTCATCTGTTTCTGGTTACAAGGCTCAGCATGCCCCACCAAAGGCCCTCTGGCGCCTTTCCTCTTTGCAAACACATTCAGCACATTTTTAGAAACCGCACTGAGAAGCCCTTCCTGAGAAAGTGACTAAACACTGCTTAATATTCCGAAAACATAAACAGCCGCTGAGAAGCCAGTCATAAGCTGTTTAGGGAAAGCTGACTTGGCTCTGGGGGGATGCCAGCTGTTGCTGGCGTGTGATTGGCGGAGGTTGTAAAATTCCTTGCAATGTCAGTATTGTCAATGAATATATATTAAGCTCATTCTCTGTCTTACATGCTGGAGCATTCTGGTTGGATTTGTGTCCTTCTGGCCATTTTGGAAAAGTGAAGTATGCCAAGACCGAGGCTCCCTTTCCATGCTTCTCTCCCAAAATCTACATTATAGGCTGAATTATGCCTCCTCAAAAGACATTTAAAGTCCTAATCCCCTGGTGCCTCAGAATGTGCCTTATTTGGAAATAGGGTATTTGCGGATGTAATTAGTTCAGTTAAGGCCATGCTGGAGTACAATGACCCTTTAATCCAGTATGACTCCTGCGCCTGTATTAAAAGGAGAGAGAGGCCCATGGAGAGAATACCATGCCATGTGATGACAAAAGCAGAGATTGGTGTGAGCCAGTGGGAAGCATGGAAGACCAGGGATTGACAGCCACTCCTAGAATCTGGGAAGAGACAATAAAATATTCTTCCAAGTATTCAAGAGTCTCTCATGGTTTCCCTCCCTCCCTCTCCCCAACTATTTTTCCCCTTCTCCTCCCCCATGGTCCTCCGTTAAGTTTCTCCTAATCCTCCTATAAGTGGAAGCATATGGTATCTGTCCTTCTCTGCTTGACTTATTTCTCTCAGCGTAACACCCTCAAGCTCCATCCATGTTGCTACACATGGCCAGATTTCATTCTTTCTCATTGCCATGTAGTATTCCATCGTATAGATAAACGACATTTTCTTGATCCATTCATCCACTGATGGACACTTAGGCTCTTTCCATGTTTTGGCTATGGTGGAGAGTGCTGCTCTGAACATTGGGGTACATGTGCCCCTATGCATCAGCACTCCTGTATCCCTTGGGTAAATTCCTAGCAGTGCTATTGCTGGGCCATAAGGGGGTACTATTGTTAATATTTTGAGAAACCTCAACACTGTTTTCCAGAGGGGCTGCACCAGTTTACATGCCCACCAACAGTGTAGGAGGGTGCCCATTTCTCAACATCCTTGCCAGCATCTAGAGTCCTCTGATTTGCTCATTTTAGCCACTCTGACTAGCGTGAGGTGGTATCTCAGTGTGGTTTTGATTTGTATTTCCCTGATGAGAAGGGATGCTGAGCATCGTTTTATGTGTCTGTTGGCCATCTGGATGTTCTCTTTGGAGAAGTGTCTGTTCATGTTTTCTGCCCATTTCTTTACTGGGTTGTTTGTTTTTCGGGTGTGGAGTTTGGTGAGTTCCTTATAGATTTTGGATACTAGAACAAACTGAGGGCTGATGGTGGGGGGAGAGGGACAAGGAGGAGGGCACTTACTGGGATGAGCACTGGATGTTATATGGAATCCAACTTTACTAAACTATGAAAGAAAAAAAAATAAAAGATTCTTCCCTTGGGGTGCCTGGGCGGCTCAGTTGGTTGAGTGCCCCACTGCAGCTCAGGTCATGATCTCACTGTTCAGTTCGTGAATTTGAGCCCCGCATCAGGCTCTGTGCTGACAGCTTGGAATATGGAGCCTGCTTCAGATTCGGTGTCTCCCTTTCTCTCTGCCCCTCCCTGCTCAAGCTCTGTCTCTCTCAAAACATTTAAAAAAAATTTTTTTTAAAGAATTCTCTCCTCTACAGATTTTAGAGAAAGCATGGCCTTGCTGACACCATGATTTTGGACATCTAGCTTCCAGAACTGGGAGACCAACTCTTCTCTTTGAAGCTGCCCAGCCTGTGTGGTGCTTTGTTACAGTAGCCATAGGAAGCTGATATATTGTAGTTGTAGTAAGACTGTACCTCCCACTCCCATTGTTGGTTTGCCCATTAAGCATTCATTAAACACCAACCATGTTTTAGATCTAGTATTAGGTGATGGACATACAGTGGTCACAGGGCACAGTTCCTACCTTCTAGAGCTTAGAACTGGGAGTAACTGGCAGCAAATAAATCCTATTCTGCCTTAGGTATTTAGCATTTACTTTCCTTTACTGAACTACAATGTTACTGTGTGAGTGTGTGTGTGTGTGTGTGTGTGTGTGTGTGTGTGTGTTGGATCTTTAATCACATTGTTGGAAACTTCTCAAATACCATATTTTACTCAATTGTTTTATCATGAAAATTTTCGGTGTACATACGTGTTGAAAAAACAATGATCACCCATAAACCCACTATCTAGATTCAATGATTGTTAACATTTTGCCATATTTGGTTCTAAGGACTATATTTTTGTTTCTTCATGTATAGAGGTTACATACTGTGTCCATAAAAGTAGGAGCTCTGGAACTAGTTTTCTTGGATTCAAATCCTGGCTTAAACTCTAGCTTTGAGTCCATAGACATGTTATTATGTCTTCTGTGCCTTAGTTCCCTCATCTATAAAATAGAGAAAATAGGACTCAGCTCATGCAGATGTTATGAGGAATAAATGCATTCATGTGTGAAAAGTGCTTGAAACAATGCCGGTTTTTTCTTAAATACTTTATTGTCAAGTTGGTTTACATATAACACCCAGTGCTCATCCTCACAAGTGTCCTCCTACATGCCCATCACCCCCCTTCCCCTCTCCCCCACCCCCATCAGCCCTCAATTTGTACCAGCATTCAAGAGTCTCTCATGGTTTGCCTCCTTCCCTTTCCCCAACTATTTTTCCCCTTCTTCTCCCCCATGGTCCTCCGTTAGCTTCCTCCTAATCCACCTATATGTGCAAACATATGGTATCTGTCCTCTGCCTGACTTATTTCACTCAGCATAACACCCTCAAGTTCCATCCAGATTTCATTCTTTCTCGTTGCCATGTAGTATTCCACTGTAGAGATAAACCACATCTTGATCCATTCATCAGTTGATGGACACTTGGGCTCTTTTCTTGTTTTTGCTATTGTTGAGAGTGCTGCTATGAACATTGGGGTACATGCGCCCCTATGCATCAGGATTCCTGTATCCCTTGGGTAAATTCCTAGCAGTGCCACTGCTGGGTCATAGGGGAGTTCTATTGTTAATGTTTTGAGGAACCTCCACACTGTTTACCAGAGGGGCTGCACCAGTTTACATTCCCACCAACAGTGTAAGAGGGTGCTCATTTCTCCACATCCTCGCCAGCATCTAGAGTCCTCTGATTTGCTCATTTTAGCCACTCTTACTAGCGTGAGGTGGTATCTCAGTGTGGTTTTGATTTATTTCCCTGATGAGGAGGGACACTGAGCATCGTTTCATGTGTCTGTTGGCCATCTGGATGTCCTCTTTGGAGAAGTGTCTGTTCATGTCCTCTGCCCATTTCTTCACTGGGTTGTTTGTTTTTCGGGTGTGGAGTTTGGTGAGTTCCTTATAGATACTGGATACTAGCCCTTTATCTGATATGTCATTTGTAACTATCTTTTCCCATTCCATAGGTTGCCTATTAGTTTTATAGATTATTTCCTTTGCCATGTGGAAGCTTTTTATCTTGATGAGGTCCCAATAGTTCATTTTTGCTCTTGATTTCCTTGTCTTTGGGGATGTGTCAAATAAGAAATTGTTGTGGTTGAGATCAGGAAGGTTTTTTCCTGTTTTCTCTTCTAGGGTTTTGATGGTTTCCTGTCTTACGTTCAGGTCCTCTGAGTTTATTTTTGTGTACGGTGTGAGAAAATGATCTAGTTTCATTCTTCTGCATGTTGCTGTCCAGTTCTCCCTGCACCATCTGTTAAAGAGGCTGTCTTTTTTTCATTGGATTCTCTTTCCCGCTTTGTCAAAGATTAGTTGGCCATAGATTTGTGGGTCCAAATCTGGTTCTCTATTCTATTCCATTGGTCTATGTGTCTGTTTTTGTGCAAGTACCATACTATCTTGATGATGACAGCTTTGTAGTAGAGGCTAAAGTCTGGGGTGGTTATGCCTCCCGTTTTGGTTTTCTTCTTCAATATTACTTTGGCTATTTGGGGTCTTTTGGGATTCCATATAAATTTTAGGATAGTTTGTTCTAGTTTTGTGAAGAATGCTGGTGCATTTTTGATTGAGATTGCCTTGAATGTATAGATTGCTTTGGGTAGTAATGACATTTTAACACTATTTATTCTTCCAATCCATGAGCATGGAATGTTTTTCCATTTCTTTGTGCCTTCTTCAATTTCCTTCATAATTTTTCTATAGTTTTCATCATACAGATCTCCTATATGTTTGGTTAGGTTTATTTTTGGGTATTTTATGGTTTTATGTGCAATTGCGAATGGGATCAGTTTCTTGACTTGCCTTTCTGTTGCTTCATTATCAGTGTATAAAAATGCAACCAATTTCTGTACATTGATTTTGTACCCCGCAACTTTGTTGAATTCATGGATGAGTTCTAGTAGGCTTCTGGTGGAGTCTGTGGGGTTTTCTATGTAGAGTGTCATGTCGTCTGTGAAAAGTGAAAGTTTGACTTCTTCTTTGTCGAGTCTGATGCTTTTATTTCCTTTTGTTGTCTGATGGCTGATGATAGGACTTCCAGCACTATGTTAAACAACAGTGGTGAGAGTGGACATCTCAGTCGTGTTCCTGATCTCAGGAGGAAAGCTCTCAGTTTTGAAACAATGCCTTTTAAGACATAAATATTCAATTAGTATTAGTTCTTTAATAGTTATTTCCCACAGTTCTTGGAAAACAGTGGGTATCTTATTCTTAGAAGTGGGGCTGGGTGGTTCTTCTCCAAGTGAATTATAGAAGATTTTTCCCTATTTTGAGACATTGTCCAGCTTATTGTCTGTTAGGGCATGCACATTTGTCTCTGTTAGGAATGCACTTCTCTTCCTGGAATTCAGGCAACTTTGTACAGGGCTCTTGTTTGACTTGTTTACCACTGCAACTTCCAGAGCTCTAAGGGTACTTGACACAAAGGTTGGTACATAGTAAACATTCAATAAATAGCTTGCTGAATGAGCAGTATTTAATATGCTACTATTTGTCTCTCCCTTAATTCTCTTACTCATTTGGCAGATGTGCACTGAGCATACTTTTGGTACTAAACACTTTACTATGTGCTGAGGCCACATTGGTGAATGAGACGGAGTCTCTTCCATCAAGAAACTTTTGATTTTGTCTTGTTGATATTCGATTTTGAATTCATCTTTTGTTTTATAGATGCCTTGTCTAACTAGCTAAACTGTAAAAACCTGGAGACCAGAGACTATGGTTTTTATTTTTCTTTTATAGAACATGGGAGTCATAATAAAGTTCCACACATTTAACAGGATTATTTAACTTTATTTTATTTTATTTTAAAGTTTATTTCTTTATTTTGAGATAGAAAGAGAGCAGAAGAGGGGCAGAAAGAAGGAAAAAGAATCCCAAGTAGGCTTTGTCAGCACAGAGCTCTACACAGGGCTTGATCTCATGAACCATGAGATCATGACCTGAGCTGAAACCAAGAGTCAGTCACTTAACTTACTGAGCCACCCAGGTGCTCCAAGCAGGCTTTAGAGTCATGCAAATATGGAAAGAAATGAAAACTTCTCCGTTATAGCAACAATTCACTTATCTTTATCTCAATGTCCTTTTTGTCAAGGAGGAATACTATGCATCTGGCTATTGCAAGAATTGAAGGAAATACTTCTTAGAACATAGAATGTTATCCCTATTTTCTGTAGTATGAGAACTGTGAGGAAAAATCTATTCCCTGTCTCATCCCAGATTCTGAATATTAGCATTTATGCTCCTTTACTGAAACATAAGTTAGTGTTACCTATATTATGTTTTCCATTTCTTTCTGGGGGGGTAGTGAGTTTGAGGATAGATGTGCAAGAAGCTAAATTGTTCCTTTGAAAGTTTTCCATCACTCAGTGTCTGATCCACCTGGGTACTTATAGAAGGATTGACATGGATAGGTATCACCCCAAATTTGTATATTGAAGTCTTAACTCCCAGTACCTCAGATTGTAACCTTATTTGCAGATAGGGTATTTGTAAGGTATTTGGGTGGAATGAGATCATTAGGGTGGACCGTCGTCCAACCGGACTACAATCCTTACTAAAGGGAGGAACTTGGAGACAGAGAAGCACATAGAGGAAGTGTCCTGTGAGGCTCCATCACTGCTATCACAAGCCAAGGATCTCCAAAGACTGCCACCAAGCCACTGTAACCTGGGGGAGAGGCATGGAATAGAGTCTCCCTCACAGTCTTCAGAAGGAACCAACCTAGACAAATCTTTGATGTTAGGCCTCTCACCTCCAAAATTGTGAGGCACTAAGTTTATTCTGTTTATACCGCCCACAGAAATGTAAAGACAGCAACAATAAGGATAACACAACACTGAGAAATCTTATGAGCTTATATATTTTTAAAAATGTGAAAACAAAAATAGGTGTCAACCCAGGACATTTTACCCCCGTGATAAACATTTCTATTTGCTTGGACAGGACACCAGAGGAAAAAGGATGGATCCTTTCAAAGTCTATGTAATTCTGTTTTGCTCTGGAAGATATGGGTTTTGTGGGTTCTGTGTTTTGGGGACAGGAGTATAAGTTGCATGTCTTCATTCTGGTATTACAGAAAGACGTGCCTGTCTGCCGTAAGGCAGCATAAAAGGAGTTGAAGTCCCAAGAATTTAATATCAAGTGTGACTGTCCCCCTTTTTTCTTTTAACCAAGATGCCTATTGTAAATCCCAGGTATACACTGAGCTATAGAGAGAACACATGAGATATGGATTCAGATTAAATGCATTTCTGTTCTGGAATTGCTATTTATTTGAAAGCTATATGACTTGGGCACCTTGCTTAAAATTTCTGAGTTTCAGGTTTCAAAGCTACAAAATGGGAGGAAATATAATAATCATTTGTTCATCCATTGCTTTATCTATTTACTAAGTACTGAACATGTAATATACGCAGTTATCTCTATGGATATAGCCATGCTATATCCTTCATTTTTAAAATGTTTATTTATTTATTTTATGAGAGAGAGAGGAGAAGCAGAGAGAGAAGGAGAGAGAGAAGGAGAGAGAGAATCCCAAGTAGGCTCCAGGCTCAGCACAGAGCCCCACACAGGGTTCAATCTCAAAACCATGAGATCATGACCTGAGCCAAAATCAAGACTCAGACCCTTAACTGACAGAGCCACCCAGATGCCTCCATGCTATATCCTTCTAAGCACCATGGATATTGCAGTGAGCAGGTCAGGAAGGTCCCTGCCTTCTCCAACCTTACATTTTAGTGGCAGGGACAAATAATAGATAAGTAAACCCATAAACACTACTCAGAATGTGATATGTATTATGAAGAAAATAAAACAGGGTAAGAAAGATGGAACATCACTGGAGGGAAAAAGACCTAAATGATGAGGTCAACCATATAGAAATACAGGGAGAAAGTATTTCAGACAGAGAAATAGGAAAATGTAAAGTTCCTGATGCTAGAACTAATTTGGTGTGTTAAAAGAACAACAAGAAACTCAGTGTGGGTAGAATATACTAATCAAGTGGGAACATGATGGGTGCTAAGACAGAAGAGAGAGACAGTGACTAGATCACACAATCCATAGTAAGGGATTTGGATTTTATTCTGAGTGCATTAGGAAAACATGGAAGGATTTTACTTATTTATTTATTTATTTATTTATTTATTTATTTATTTATGATCTTTCTGACTCCTGTATGTGGGCAAGTGTGGAAGCGAGACTACTAGTTAAGAGGCAACTCCAATATCCACTATCTAATATTCTCATTATCCTAATATTTAATAGGATATTAAATATAACTAATCCAGCATCTAATATCCTCAATTTCCTAATATCTAATGAGTAATGGGCATGACTTATACTTGGGTCTAGAAATAGAGATTGTATGTGTTTATATTTGAGATGTGTTTGAAAAATGAGAAGATTAATTTACAGACTGAGTAGGAAAACAGATTAATAGGGATAACAACTAAAGTTTTGGACTTTGCAACTCTTATGGGATGAATTGTATCTCCACAAAAAGTCCTATTAACTCCTGTACCTCAGAAAGTAACTATTTTGAGGTAAAATCTTTGTAGATGTGATTAAATTAAAATGAGGTCTTCAGGATGGGCCCTAATCCAACATCACTGGTACTCTCATAGGAAGAGGAGATTTGGACACACATAAATATATCAGACATGTGCATGAACAGGGTGACAAGCATGTGAAGATATAATGAGAATGTGGTTATCTGTGAGGCAAGAAGAGAACCTCAAAAGGAACCAAATCTGCTGACACCTTGAACTCAAGTGTCTGGCCTCCAGGACTGTGAGAAATAAATTTCTGTTGTAAGCCACCCAGTCTGTGATACTTTGTTATGGCGGCTGTAGCAATCTAGTAAAACAATTGAGTGGATAATGGTGTCATTTATTAACGGAAGACCAGGGACTAAGGCAGATGTGTGTGTTGGGTTGTAGGGGATGGAGGTAGTAGTTGGAAATCAGGAGTTCTGTTATGACTTTGTTCAGACTGAGATGCCTATTAGACATATAGTTGGAAGAACACTAATAAGCAACTAAACAACTAAATAATTGAGGTGTTTAGGAACACTTGGTGTAGCATATACATGGTATCTGCAGTCATGGGGCAGGATAGTGCCACCAAGGAGGCCAGTGGAGAGAGAGGAGGCCTGATGTACTTCAAGGTAGGCCTTGAAAAAGAGACTGAGAGGGTCTCATTATCTCAAGGTAGGAGGAAAAACTAGGAAAGGGTTGTGCTCTGAAGACCAAAGAAAGGAAATGTTTAAAGAGGGAGGGAAAACCAACTGTGTCAAATGCTGTGGATACTGAGTAAGGTAAGGCAGAAAATTGGCGATTGAATTAGGCAAGATGGAGATTGTTAATAATGATTTTGAAAAGAATGGTTTCTGTGGTTTGTTGGGGAAGTTTCTAATCAAGATGTGTTGAAGAAAGAATGGATCAAGAAGATGTGGTTCATCTACACAATGGAATACTACATGGCAATGAGAAAGAATGAAATCTGGCCATGTGTAGCAACATGGATGGACCTTGAGGGTGTTATGCTTAGCGAAATAAGTCAGGCAGAGAAGGACAAATATCATATGTTTGCACGTATAGGAGGATTAGGAGGAACTTAGTGGAGGACTGTGGGGGAGAAGAAAAGGGGAAATAGTGGGGGAGAGGGAGGGAGGCAAACCATGAGAGACTCTTGAATGCTGAGAACAAACTGAGGACTGATGGGTGTGGGAGGGGAAGGGGGAGATGGGCATGGAGGAGGGCACTCGTGGGGATGAGCACTGGGTGTTATATGGAAACCAACTTGACAATAAACTATTTGTAAAAAATAAAAAATAAAAAAAATAAATTGATTCTCTTTTGATCTTCAAAAAAAAAAAAAGAATGACAGTAAGAAACTGGAATCATACAAAGCAAACTGTTGAAGACTTGTATTTTAAAAGAGAAGCAAAGAAATAAGGAAGTGAGTAGATGGAAATGTAGGGTAAGTGGAACTCCTCTCAAAATCAACAAAACAGGTCAACACCACAATGTATCATAGTGAATCTTGCAAAATACATAGGTAAAGAGAATTCTGAAAGCAGCAAAGGAGAAAAGGTCCTTAACTTATAAGGGTTAGCAACAAACCCTTCCACTGAAGCTTGGCATGCTGGAGGAGAATGGCAGGAAACAGTCAATGTGCTGAAGTGGAAAAATATGCAGCAAGAATTCTTTATCCATCAAGGCTGTCATTCAGAATAGAAGGAGAGATAAAGAGTCTCCCAGACAAACAAAAACTAAAGGAGTTTGTGACTAGACCACTAAGCCAACCCTGCAAGAAACTATAAGGGGGACTCTTTGAGTGGAGGGGGAAAAAACAGCAAAAACTACAAAAGACATCACAAGAAACACCACCTCTACAGATAACATCATGACACTAAATTCATATCTTTCAATAATTATTCTGAATGTAAATGGACTAAATGCTCTAATCAGAAGACATAGGGTATGTATCATAATGGATTGAAAAACAAGATCAATCCATCTATATGCTGCCAGCAAAGGACTCATTTTAGACCTAAAAACAGAAGCATATTAAAAGTGTGGGGATAGAAAACAATCTATCATACTAACGGAGGTCAAAGAAAGCCAGAGTAGCCGTACTTATATCAGACAAACTAGATATCAAAACAAAGACTGTAACAAGAGATGAAAAAGGACATTATATAATAATTAAGGGATCTATTCAAGAAATCTAACAATAGTAAATATTTATGTCCCCAACTTGAAACACCAAAATATATAATCACTTAATAACAAACATAAAGAAACCCATTGATAATATAATAATAGTAGGAGACTTTAACATCCCACATATAGCAATAGAGAGGTCACCTAAGCAAGAAGTCAATAAGGAAACAATGGTTTTTAATAATACACTGGGCCAGATGGACTTAACAGATATATTCAGAATATTTCATCCTAAAGCAGTAGAATACACATTTTTCTTGAGTGCACATGGAACATTCTCCAGGATAGATCACATGTTAGGTCACAAATAAGCCAGTAACATATTTTCAGATCACAACGTTATGAAACTGAAACTCAACCACAAGAAAAAGTTTGGAAAACCCTCAAATACATGGAGGTTAAAGAACATCTTATTAAAGAATGAATACGTTAACCAGGAAATTAAAGAGGAGATTTTTTTTAAAAAATACATGGAAGCAAATGAAAAAGAAAATATGACAGTCCAAACCCTTTGGGATGTAGCAAAGGCAGTCCTAAGAGGAAAGTATATTGTAATTCAAGTCTATCTAAAGAAGCAAAAAGGTCCGAAATGCACTATCTATCTTGCACCTAGAAGATTTGGAAAAAGAAGAGCAAATAAAGCCTAATATCACCAAAACAAAAGGGGGGGGATAATAAAGATTAGAGCAGAAATAAAGAATATAGAAACAAAGAAAAACCCCTCAGTAGAACAGATCAATGAAACCAAGAGCTTGTTCTTTGAAAGAATAAACAAAATTGATTACTGCCTAGCCAAACTTATAAAATAAAAAGAGAGAAAGGCCTCAAATAGATAAAATAACTAATGAAAGATGATAGATCACAACCAACATCACAGAAATACAAACAATTATAAAAGAATACTATGGAAAATTATACGCCAACCTGCTGGGCAATCAGGGGGAGATGGACAAATTCCGAGAAACTCACAAACTACCAAAACTGAAACAAGAAGAAATAGAAAACAAACCCATAACCAGCAACAAAATTGAATCAGCAATTAAAAAAAAAAAAAATCTCAACAAACAAGAGTCCTGGGCCAGATCGCTTCCCAGGGGAATTCTACCAGACTTTTAAAGAAGAGTTAATACCTATTCTTCTCAAACTGTTGCAAAAAATAGAAATGGAAAGAAAGCTTCCAAACATTCTATGAAACCAGCATCACCTTGATTCCAAAACCAGACAAAGACCCCACCCACTAAAAAGGGGAATTACAGACCAATATCCCTGAAGAATCTGGATGCAGAAATTCTCAACAAGATACTAGAAAATTGAAATCAATAGTACATTAAAATAATTATTCACCATGATGGAGTGGGGTTTATTCCTGGGCTGCAGGACTGGTTCAATATTTGCAAATCAATCAATGTGATATACCACATTAATAAAAGAAAGGATAAGAACTATGTTATCCTGTCAATAGATGCAGAAAAAGCATTTGAAAAAATACAGCATCCATTTTTGATAAAAACCCTCAACACAGTAGGGATTGATGGAATATACCTCAACATCATAAAGACCATGTACAAAAGACCCACAGTTAATATCATCCTCAACAGGGAAAAACTGACTGCCTTTTTCATAAGGTCGGGAACAAGACAAAGATGCACATTCTCACCATTACTGTGTAAGTAGGGATTTTTTTAAAGTTTATTTTTATGTTAAGAAAGAGAGAGAGAGAGAGAGCGAGCATGAGCGAGAGAGGGCAGAGAGAGAGAGGGGAAAGAGAGAGAATCCTAAGCAGGTTCTGCACTGTCAGCACAGAGCCTGGCACAGGGCCTGCATTCACGAACCACTAGATTATGACCTGAGGCAAAACCAAGAGTTTGGACGCTTAACTGATTGCATCACCCAGGTGCCCCATGGTGGGCACTTTTTTTAGGACGAGTTTTATTATGTATTCTCACAGACTGTTGGGAATAGTCTGGTAGATGAGGGAATAACAATTCAGGTGGGAAAAAAACACAATTATGAGAACAAAATTCTTTAACAGGTGAGAGAAGAAAGAATCGAGCTCAGAGAACTGGCTTCCAGAAGGAACAAGGATGTTCCTCTTCTTTAATTGGAGACAAATCAAATTAGACAGATACAGATGCAAGCAGGGTGATAGATTTGAGGTCACAGAGGTGAAGAAGTTCACAGCTGTTTCTGTTTTGTAAGAAGCATGACCATCAACTGAGAATAGGGGAAAGGAATAATGAACATTTGAAAACATCCAAGAAGATATAAAATGGTCATCCCAAAGAGTGAGCAAGCCGATTCCTCAAGGACATAAATTAGGGTTTCAAGCAGGGCTGAGTGGATATTGGATATTTGTGACCATAAGCTGTGAGTTTTTCACCAGCGATATTCAAGGGTAGTAACAGAGTAGTGGGGAATTGGGATTTAATAGGACCAAGACTTTGCGTTGTGGAGTGGATAGCAGGAGGAAGTGGAAGAGAAAGTGAACTTCATGAGCAAGCTATGGATGTCGCCAATAACATTATGTACAGAAATGGACCATCGCATCTAAGGTGTTTCATATATATGAAAAGAAGTGCATATATTAGAAGAATATAGAACATAGAATATATATATTAGAAGTATGGAGGAGAGTGTAGTATTTGTACACATGTGCATGTACGTATATATCTCTTAAGTAGAATGCGTGCTCAATGTGGGCTGGGATTTTTATCTTTTTTTCTTTGCCCCATTGCTATATCCCCAATAACTAGAACTGTGCCTGACACAAAATAGGCCCTCTATAAATATTTGTTGAGTAGAATATGTATGGCGAAAAGAGTAATGGTAGGGAAGATAGAGATGCGGCTGCTAACACCTCCAGTGGGATAGGAGAGGTGATGTGGAGGATGTTAGTGAGAGCAATGTGTGTGTCGCAGAAACCAGGGTTGTTTGGAAGAGTTTAATTCAGGAGGAGCTGGAGTTTCTGGGGGCCAAGTGAGGAGAAATGGTCTGGAAAGAGCAATGGGATGAAACAGAATTTTCTACTTTTCCCTCTGGTCCTATAGTATATGTTAATGGAACAAGGGGACTGGCATGTAGAAAAGATGGAGGATGTGGGGCAGGATTTGGTGATGGATCAAAGACAGGTCCAGAGGGAGAGCACTAGTGAGAATGTGAAATTGAATAACCACTTTGACAAACACCTTGGCAATTTCTTAGGTAGTTAAATGTACTCTAATTATGCAATCAACACTTTCACTCCTAGGTGCCTACCCGAGAAACGAAAACATGTGTTCATACAAATATCTGTCTGTTAGTTTTAGCTTTATTCATAACTTAAAAACTGAACACAACCCAAGTGTCCAGTAATTAGTGAACAGAGAAACATATTGTGGTGCATTTACTCAATGGGATAATGCTCAGCAATGAAAAGAAGATATTAGTGATAAACGCAATGCCATGAGAAGTCTCAACACATTATGCCAAACAAAAGAAGCTAGACACAAAAAACTATATGTTGTATTATTCTGTTTATATTAAGTAACCAAAAAAGAAAAAAAAAAGTAAAACTATAGTGACAGAAGTTAGGTCACTGGTAGTTAGGAGCCATGCGTAGAGTAGGTAATTTACTCAAAAGAGACATGAAGTTGCTTTGTGGAATGATTGAAATGTTCTAAATCATGAGAGTCATGGTAGTCATATGACTATATTTATTTGCCCAAACTTATTTAATTTTAAATTTAATATGGTATATTTTTGTTGTATTTAAATTATATGTAACTGATGGAAATAATTAACAATGTATGTCTTGACTTATATGTGTCTCTTACATTAGATTCTAGGTTAGTTTCTTGAGCGCAATGTTAAGAACCAGGATGCTTGGAACAGAATCTATTATTAATATTCATTGGAAGAATGTATGTTACATGCTTCTGACAATAGCTTATAACTCAAATATGTCTATGATTTTCTGCATTCATCATGTCCATGTACCAACTTGGACAATATTCTTAATGTCTCTAGCCTTGGTTCTCGTCTATAATGTTGGGATTAAAAATTGAATTTATTTCACAGAATTAGTATGAAAACAAAATAATGCGGTGGAGTAATATGCTTATAGTACTATCTGGCATGTAGTGAGCACGCATTAATTCAAACAAATTTGGTGTTATTGTCTATGACTGTTTCATCTCAGTTGCCTAAGGACTGTTACGTTCCTATTATTTTGTTCATTAACCAAAGACTTGCATTTATGTTTTGTATTCTTCTTATTGCTTAAAAGTCCTAGCACACAATAAGTGCTCACTAAATGTTTGTTGAATATAGCCTGATTCTTTAAGTGTTAAAGAAACATCCTTTCTCATGCCAGGGGGTTATGAATACAAACGATTATCCTTTCCTAGGAATGTTATCTACTTCTGTCACATCAACCTACACCTAGGCACACACACACACAAATGATGTTTGTATTTACTGAGGTTTAAGCAATACTTTCTCAGAAACAAATGTCCCTGACTTCTGAGAAGAGACTAGATTACCTTGTTACATGCTTTTGCAGTACTCAATACTTTTCTTTTATAGCACTTATCAGTATGTGCAGTGATACATTTGTATGATTATTTGGGTAGTGTAATCTCTAGGCAGACTAGGCCCACAGCTGGGTCCATTGTATGGCTAGCACCTAATAGTCCATTAACTTACTTTTATTTGTTTGTTTGTTTGTTTGTTTGTTTTAATTTAAATTCAAGTTAGTTAACATACACTGCAGTCATGGCTTCCGGAGTAGAAACCAGTGATGCATCTCTTCCATGTGACACCCAGTGCTCATCCCAACAAGTGCCCTCTTTAATGTTCATCACCCATTTAACCATCCATCCCCCCACTCCCCTCCCCTCCAGCAACCCTCCGTTTGTTCTCTGTATTTAAGAATCTCTTATGGTTTGCCTCCCTCTCTCTTTTTATCTTATTTTCCTTTCCTTCACCTATGTTCATCTATTTAGTTTCTTAAATTCCACATATGAGTGATATCATGATATTTGTCTTTCTATGACTGACTTATTTCACTTAGCATAATACACTCTAGTTGTTGTTATAAATGGCAAGATTTCATTCTTTTTCATTGTCAAGTAGTATTTCATCGTGTATATATACCACATCTTATTCATCCATTCATCAGTCAGTGGACATTTGGCCTCTTTCCACAATTTGGCTATTGTTGATAGTGCTGCTATGAACATTGAGGTACCTGCGCCCCTTCGAAACAGCATTTTTGTATCCTTTGGATAAATTCCTAGTAGTGCAAGTGCTGGGTTGTAGAGTAGCTTTGTTTTTAATTTTTTGAGGCACCTCCATACTGTTTTCCAGAGTGGCTACACCAGTTTACATTCTCACCAGCAGTGCAAAAGGGTTCCCCTTTCTCTGCATCCTCACCAACATCTGTTGTTTCCTGAGTTGTTAATTTTAGCCATTCTGACAGAAGGAAGGGGGGAGAGAGGATGGGAGCAGTCTATGGTTATCATGTAGGGAAAGGTTTCTTTTTCTTTTTTCTTTTTTTTGGAGTGGATGGTTTATTTGAATTATTTTCAGTTCTAACTTACTTATTTTTTTAAGTTTATTTATTTTGAAAGAGAGAGAGAGAGAGAGAGAGACCGGGAGGGACAAAAAGAGGGAGAGAGAGAATTCCAAGTAGGCTCCACATTCAGTATGGAGCTCAATGCATGGCTCCATCTCATGACCTAGGTATCATGACCTTAGCTGACACCAAGAGTTGGACACTTAACCGACTAAGCCACCCACGTATCCCCAGTTCTAATTCACTTTTGATTCAACAGGCCTGGGTTGAATTCTAGGTGGCTCAACAGTAACCATCAAATGGGATGAAAATATAGGTCAGCTTATCCACTAAAAGAAAGAGAAATCAAAGAGACATTCCCACTGACTCATCAGCTCCCAGGTCAGGTAAGTGAGCGGCCACAAGCAACGGTTGTGCCTGAGAGGGGTTGCCTGGTGAGGGCCTGCAAAGTGTGTTTTCCCATCCCATGGATTCTCTTGCTCAGCAACTTGCTATCTTGGAATTTTAGTGTTTTTCTTTTATGTCATATTTAGTCAACAATATTATAAACATGTTAGACTATGTGTATGGTCCTTAGGGGACAATGGTGATGAAAATATAGTCATTTTACAGTTGCTTAAAGAACTATCAGTCCAGTTGAAGAGATGACCTGATAAACAGTAGATTACAACATGACAAACATGACATGACCAGCCTTATACTAAGGGAAGCTCAGTGTCCCAAGGCAACATGTACAAGGACAGGTGGAGGGTCAGGGAAGGCTCCCTAGAGAAAGGAATGTACTGTTCATCTTTCCTGATCCTGTTGCCTTTCTTGAAGCAAATCCAGCAGAGTTTTTCTACAGGACATGGAGACTAAGCATTAGCACGTGCCGAGCCCTGTGCAGAGGTGTCTTTCGCCAGCATAACAGTTCTTTGGGGTAGAGGATATCATGCTCATGAGAAAATCGAGGCTGGGAGAGATTACCCAACTTTGCTGAGGACACACAGCTGGTGAGTATGGGCCTCATTCTGTCTGGGTCCTAATTCAGTGCTCTTGCCTATCAAAAGCAAAATGAAACAAACCCTGAATTCCTGCTTACAGCAAACAAAAGCACTCTAAAAAATTGGACCCCAATAATCATCTTTAAAAATCCAATAGAGTGATGGTGTTGAGGACAAGCTAAGGAGCTTATTTAAGGTAATAAAATAACCCAGGGGGAAAGCTTTGGTGAAAACAGAGGCCTTTGATCCCTGACTTAATGCTTATTCTTCTAACAGGCAGGGCCTCTAAAGTTCAGCAACTGATACTGTAATTACTGTGTATCACTATTTTCCCCATTTGTACAACAAAGATATATTTTAATTGTGTGGTAAGTGTGGACAGATTAGCACAACAAAACACTGATCTTTTCTTCACTTAGCTTGCTGGGAACATTATGTAGAAGGATACTGGTTAAATACACACACAATATTTAGAAGCCTTGAAGAACAGATATTACTGAAGAACAGTAATAATATGTAAGGAGGTGGGTTTTTTTTTTTTTTTTTTACATGAACCTGAATCGGTATACAGCCACTGATTAATAACCTTAAGAATGAAAATGTCAGGTCTATTGCATAAATATTAGCCAGCAGACCTCAATTTGTTTTGGATAAGGATCAGCAGTCACACATAAGGCTTAAGAAAGACACCTCTGACATTGAAAATCCCCTCTAAATATCAAGATCTATTTAAACAAGACATTCAGAAATACAAGCAGTCTAATTAATAATCCATTATATAAGTAACATTTGCTTATTTTAATTACTGTGAACTTCAATTAGGTCTCTTCCACGGTAATGAACACAAACCTGTTTCTCAGGTAATGGTTTATGGTTGATGTTCTTAGAAATCCTGGTACGTGGTGATGAGTCAGTGCTCAGGTTTAGGGCAACAGGGGCAGAGAACAGGGCCTGGCATGATACCCACCAGCAGAGGAGGGGCAGGTGTTGTCTTAGCAAGCTCTAGCGCTGAAATGAAATCTTGAAATCCAAATTCCACTGTCTTCTGCTTAAAGACCTTTCACTCTTATGCTTTTGCTTTCAGAGAAGTGTTTAGGCTTCTTAGTCACTGGGTTAGTCATGATGGGAGTTTTTCTTACTTCTTCAGGCACATCTGTTACCATCCCTCCCTTCTGTCTCCATATATGTTGGCTGTGTGAAATTCCCTGGTTCTCAGCATATTTCATGCTCTCACTTGCCTTCAGGATTTTGTCCATGCAAGATTCTGTCTGAAATTGTCTTCTTTTTTCTGTGCCTAGGAACTACTTACTATTTAGGACTGGACCCACTACCACCTGCATGGGAAGCCTTCTCTAACTTTCCATTCCCATTTCTGCCATACCCAGCTATCACTCCTGAGCTGCGCCAGTGGCCTCCCCTCCAAGCTGTCAAAGTACTCAGTGTTTACTCTGTCCTCTGTACTTAGAAGAACAACTCCTCCCTTTGAAAATAGTCTTTCTCTCTGTCTTGGACAGGCAGATTCTTTCCCTCATCTTCTTTCTTTTTATTTTTTAAATTTATTTTTGAGAGAGAGAGAAAGAGAGAGAGCTCCCAGGCTGGCTCTGCACTATCACCACAGAGTCTGACGTGGGGCTTGAACTCAGGAACTATGATTTTATGACCTGAGCTGAAATCAAGAATCAGACATTAACCAAGAGATTCACCCAAGAGCCCCAAGGATATTCACTTATTAATTGAGTCACTGCTTTTTGTCAGGGACTCGGTGCTAGAGATACTGAGAATATAGGTAGCCGAATGCATTTTCTGATAGGCTTAGCCACATGGTGGGGGCAAGACATACCATCCAGTAAATACGAAAACAAAGAAATATACAGGATGCATTCAGGTCTTGATGACAGCTATGCAAGAAATATAAGGGGAGATTATTATAGAACACCTCATGGGGTGCAGGATAATAAGCTGAGCATCTTCAAGCAACAGGGAACAGCTTGTGGTTCAGATCTAAATAGTAAGGGAGGGATACATCAGGGAGAGATTGGAAGGGGACAACGGGAGCCAGATCCTGAAGACCACAGTGAAGATTTTGACCTTGAAGTGTTATGGAAATATTGGCAAGTTTATGCAATACAGATGTGTTCTAATTTATATTTTAAAAAGTTGTTCTGGTTGTTAAGGGGGGATAGAATTTTGGGGTAGGAAGGCAAAGAGTAGAATCTGAGAGGGGCGCCTGGGTGGCTCAGTCAGTTAAACATCCAACTTCAGCTCAGGTCATGGTCTCAAGGTTCGTGGGTTCGAGCCCCGCCTCAGGCTCTGTGCTGACAGCTAGCTCAGAGCCTGGAGCAGTTACTGCCTTCAGATTCTGTGTTTCCCTCTCTCTCTGACCCTCCCCTGCTCACGCTCTCTCTCTCTCGCTCTCAGAAATAAATTAAAAAAGAAAACATTAAAAATATAGAATCTGAGAAATCAGGAACCTATAGAATTAGTCAAATTACAAGTAATTGTGAGTTGTTGGGATTAGGGTGATCTCCCCGGCAGTGAGGAGAAGCGGTTAGTTTGGGGTTGCTTTGGGGGTGGACATGGCAGGATGTGCTGCTTTTATATCAGGTTTTATATTTTTATATTCCATGCATGCTGCCTTCAGTACATTAGAGAGGTGCATATGGCTTTGCACAGTGGAACTGTACGGAATACGATGTTGAGGCAAAGGCTGACCTACCCTTCATCCACCCACTGCCGGGACCCATCAAGAGTACAGACAGCCATGGAGTTTGAGATTGAGACGTAACTAGCCACAGAGTGAGAATTGGAGAGAAAATATCAGGTGGAGAAACAGTTTCCAAGGGTACCCCTTTGAGGAATACAAGAAAAAGAAACAAACCACCTCTTTCCAAGATATTGTAGAAGAAGATGCCACAAAGGGTGAGAGACCTGAGGGATGGGATGGAAGGGAACCTATGCACTATACCCTTACCTCTGAGCTGTCATTGTTTACTTGTCAAGTCCTTCACTAAAATATGATCACTGTGAAGGCTGGAGCTAGCTCATACTCACTCTCACATCCTAGTAAGTGGCATAGTATCTGTCAGTTACTGCCTGGTAACACTTAAATGAATGAATTTCATTCACACAAGTGAATGTGTGATTGCTTATTGAAAAGGTTTTGGTTTGAAGAGTTAGTCTTTTTCTGATGTTTTAAGCAATGTGGCAGGGACACAATTTGGAATCAGGCATCCTGCCTTTTTTCCACTTTCATATCTTCACAATCACGTTGCTGCTCCATATTCATCACTGCGAGATGGCTGAAGCTTCTCCAACAGAGGCCTCCTTTTGTGCCTGACCTTGCATGATGCACTTTGTACTGGCCACAGGGAAGGCATATACATTGGCATGAAATGTGAATATGCCTACTAACATTTCTCCCAGAGAATGTGGTGAGCCTTAGGAATCAGCTCAGAGGTTCAGCGGGGGCCCCTGGTCAGCACATTCTTCAAGCTCCCAGAAAAGGGCAAGCAAAGAATATTTACAGCCGTGGAGAAAAGGCCTCATAAAAATGCATAAATGTGTGTGCTCAGAGTGATGACTTGGATGAAAAAAGCAGTGTTTACATATTGTTACACTAAAAATATTCACACCTCATCAAATTGTCAGTCTTGTTTGCTGGCAACAATGGGATTTTTCCCTCTGTAAGGCAGTAAAGCTCTCAGCAAAGCATTGAGCATTATGTCTCATTAATCCTTCCCAGATCTCAGCGAGGTGGGTGGTGAGGGTTAGGTTTCCTGGTGTATCAGAAGAGAATAGATGGAGATTCGTTTTCTTCCCTCTCTGCCTCACATGATAGAGGATATTTTCCATCTCATGTTTGAAGCTTTATTAGTCCACTGAGTCTCTTGGGGGTTGGTCTTCCTAATGTCATCTCGTCTACCACCTAGGGCTCATGACGAAGTCCTAGAAGAGGGGAATGAATTCACCAAGGCCTCTCAGCTCTTTGGTGGAAAATCCAAGCCCAGTTCACTGATTTCCTACTCAGAGAAAGGCAGAATGAGTAAGAGCATAAACCCATATAAACGCCTACTAGATGTCAAGCATTTTATATGTAAGTTTCTGTAATCACTATCACAATTTTGTAAGGTGGTTATTATTATTATAACTATTAATTATTACAGTTTTCCAGGTAAGAATTATAAAGATTATCGTTCATGTAAATTCTGTATTCAAATCCGAATATATCATTTGATGCCAAAGCTGATGGCATGGGATATCCTGGTATCATCTACTTTGTACCCATTGGACAGACTGACACATAGTGGTGACTTAATAGTGTTTTTTTCTTTTTTTTAATTTTTAGGAAAAAAAATTTAATGTTTACTTTTGAGAGAGAGAGAAAGAGACAGTGTGAGTGGGGGAGAGGGAGAGAGAGAGGAAGACACAGAATCTGAAGCAGGCTCCAGACTCTGAGGTGTCAGCATAGAGCCCGATAAGGGGCTTGAACTCATGAACCACAAGATCATGACCTGAGCTGAAGTCAGACACTTAACCAGGTGCCCCTCCTTCTATTTATTTTTTTTTTTTTAAGAGAAAGTACACCTGCATGCACAAGTGAGGGAGGGGCAGAGAGAAAGAAAGAGAGAATCGTAAGCAGGCTCTGTGTTCAGTGCAGAGCTTGACACAGGCTCGATCTCATGACCCTGAGATCAACCTGAGCCAAAGCCAAGAGCCAGAGGCTTAACAGACTGAGTCATCCATGTGCCCCTAGTATTTCTTTCTTTTTAAGTTTTTTTAAAAATGTTTTATTTATTTCTGAGAGAGAGAGAGGCATCGTGAGTAGGGGAGGGTCAGAAAGAGAGGGAGATACAGAATCTGAAGCAGGCTCCAGGCTCTGAGCTAACTGTCAGCAGGGAGCCCAAGGCAGGGCTCAAACCCACGAACCCGTGAGATCAACACCTGAGCCGAGGTCAGACGCTTAACTGACTGAACCACTCAGGTGCCCCAGTATTTCCTTTTTGATATGATATCGCAGAGGAAATATGCTGTGGAGACAGACAGGCTTGAATTCAAATGTATATCCCTTCATTGCTAAGTGGGCACCCTATGGGTGAGGCAGAAAGCATGCCTGAGTGTCAGTTTTCTCATCTATAAAAGAAAATAAAACACTTCCATGACAGGATGGATATGAAAATAAAATGAGGGATCCCAAAGAAACAGAGTATCACCTTGAAGGACTTCTCTATATCACCTCTGATCCTTCCTCTGATCAGCAAGCTTGGGTGTTTTTTCAAGAATCCTATTAGAAAACAAACCCATGCATTTATGTATTGTTTTGGATCCATTCTATGAGTTGACTTATTTATAGTGTCCAAGATGGTTGACATCTTTCTTATTGAATTTCACTAGTTATCAGTCTCTACGTGCTGGAGTCATACTCTTAAAGGTCATCTCAGAAGATCACTGGGTCAGACTACCCATGCTTTTTGGCAGTAGGAACCACACTGCTATTCCACCGACAACTAAATATGTATTCAGCATCTAGATATTGCACAGGATACTGAAAACTAAGGCATGATGAACTCAAGCGAACCAATAAGGCCACTTCAATATTTTTGAAACCTTGGGATGATACTTAACCCCTTTGTGCTTTAGTCTACCTATCTACATTATGGACATAAAGATGAAAAGGTCTGAAAGGATTAAGTGACATAATACATATAAAGTACTTACTCAGTGCCTCACATGTAGTAAGGGTTTATTAAGTATTAGTTATGATTATCATTAGCTACAATACTTGATAAAAGAAAACATAAGTTAATGATTTCCAATGCAATATGGTATATAATTAAGTCATTTGCACATTCAATGTCTTTTTAACTTTTATATTAAATTTGAATAAACTAATTTTAAAAATATACATATTATGTAAAATAACAATAAAGATGCCTACATACCATCACCCAATGCTTTTGAAACCCACCATACCCACCCCCTCATCTCATACTTGTTCTCCTTTCAGAGGAAACTATAACCCTGAATTTTGTGCTGAAACTCCCCTTTCTTTATTTATCATTATACCATTTGTGTTTGTCTTTCTTATCAACATTAAAATTTTCTGTATACAGTAAAACCTTGGATTGCAAGCAAGTTGTTCTGCAAGTGTTCTGCAAAATAAGCAAACATTTCTAATAAGTTTTAACTTGATAAACGAACTATGTCTTGCAACAAGTAGTACGTGATGCTAAATGTTACATGATCACAACTTAGCGCTTCTCTCTCTCTCCCTCTTCTCTCTCTCTCTCTCTCTTTTTGGGATTGTGAGTGATCATCTCCCATTCAGATGCTCAGTCTGAGGCCATGGTGTGTGGCAGAAATCAGTGATTTTTCAGAACGATGGAAGGTGCCACAACTGGCACTAGTGTATTTTTTGTCACTTCAAAGCACCTATTGACAGTTCTTTGCTTTTCTATATAAGAGTAAGCTCAGGAATGGTTTCCTTCATTCTAGGTCATTGGATGGGTCAGAGTTGAATGAAAAGAATAAGATTCCACGGAGTCGGTAGATAGCAGTGATTTCGTTAGTGATAGTGAAAGTCATTCTACACAGTAACCTGCCTCTCCCTTGTCTCTCGCACACCAGCCATGAAGGTTTCCAAAGATAAGTGCAGGCTAATTTGTTTAGTTTTCTTTATATTTTATATTTTATTTAATATTTTGTTATAGTATTATAATCATTTTTATATGAATACTTTGGGGCTGTGGAACAAATAATCTGAGCTTCCATTCTTTTTTTTTTTTAAATGTTTTATTTATTTCTGAGAGAGAGAGAGACAGAGACAGAGACAGAGACAGTGTGAGTAGGGGAGGGTCAGAGAGAGAGGGAGGTACAGAATCTGAAACAGGCTCCAGGCACTGAGATGTCAGCACAGAGCCCGACGCGGGGCTCGAACCCATGAAACGTGAGATCATGACCTGGGCCGAAGTCGGACGCTTAACCAACTGAGCCACCCAGGCGCCCCTGAGCTTCCATTATTTCTTATGGGGAAATTCGCTTAGATATACAAGTGCTTTGATTACAAGCATGTTTCCAGAACGAATTAATGAATTATGCTCACAAACCAAGGTTTTACTATATATTTACTCTATATATGAAATAACATTGCCATCAATTCTCTGTTATTTGCCTTTGTTTGCTTAATAAGGGAAGTAAAAATAAGATAAAAACAGAGAGGCAGGCAAATCATTAGAGACTCTTGAAGAGAACAAACTGAGGGTTATTGGACAGGAGGTGGAGGGATGGGCTAAATGGGTGATGGACATTAAGGAGGGCACTTGTTGGGAAGACCACTGGGTGTTATATGGAAGTAATGAATCTGGGTTCTATTCCTGAAGTCAAGGCTACATTGTATGTTAACTAACTTGAAACTAAGTGAAAATTTAAGTAAGTAAAAAATATAGATTAAAATTAAAAAATAAAAAATAAAACCAAACAAAGCATTGTATTCTGAAATGCACCTATGTTTATCATGTAGTTTCAATTTATTCTCTTCAGTACTGTAGAGTATACTAGTGTATGGATATGCCAGAATTCACTTAAACATTTTACTCCTAATGGACATTTTAGTTCCTTTCTTTTAAACTCTTAAATTATTATATCATGCCTCTATCAATATTATTATATAAGTTTTTGGTGTGTATGGGCAGGATTCTCTAACGGAAAGATATTTGGGAATGAGACATGGAATGGACCATGTTCGATACATTGTCTTATTTTACAAAGTAACTATAACCGTTTACAATCCTACCTGCAGTATATAAAGGTTATAGTTGCCTCCAATCCTTGCCAATACTTGATATTCTTATTCTTTAATTTCTGCCAATTTATTGGATGAAAAATGGTAAATTCTTGGGGTTTTAGTTTGCATATCTTTCATTGCTAGTAAACTGAGAATATTTTTAAAATGTTTACTGGTCATTGGAGCTTCTGCTTTTATAAAGTTCTCATTAGAGACATCGTCTATTTTTTTCCTATTGAGTTGTTTGTCTTTAATTCATGGATTATGTAAATTATGTTTACTGTCAGAATGCTAATTTTGCCATTACATATTCCCAAACATCTTCTTTTACTTTGTGGTTTGTCATTTCGCTCTTTGTATCATATCTTTGGATGGACAGCTGTTCTTAATATTGCTGAGTACATCATCATTTCCTCATGATTTGTACTTTCTATTTCTTGTTTAGAAATCCTGCCCTATCCAAAGGTCATAAAGATATTCTGTTCTCCTAAAAGTTTTATAGTTTTATTTTTAATATTTAAATATTTAATCCACCTGGAACTGATTTTATATATGGTGTGAAATAGGAGTCAAATTTCATTTTGTCCATAACCAATTGCTCCAGGATCACTTATTGACTAGTTCATTTTGTGCCGTTGATATGTCACACTGGCCCTGTCATAAATCAGATTGTACATGCGGGGGGCCTGCTTCTAGGCTTTTCTTTACTTCTCATGTCCTTATTTATCTATGTGCACACCAACACCAGCCTGCTTTAATTACCATCAGCTAATACTGAAGTTTGGTGTTTGGAAAGCCAAATCCCACCATTTCTTCTCCTCAGGAGAGTTCCTTGGCCCTTGTTCTTCCATATAAAATGGTTGAGTCAACTGGTCAAGTTTTTAAAAAATAACCTGCTGGCATTTTCTTAGAATTACATTGAATTTATATTTTTAAAGATCGATTAAGAAATGACATATTGAGTCTTACTATACATGAACATGATGTAGCATGTCTTTAATTTTCTTCTTCTTTAATGTTTTCAATAAAATTTTATAAGATTTTCCATAAAGCTTTTTCTTCTCTCCATTATATTTATAACTATGTGCTTGATAATATATATATATGTTATATATATATATATATATAATGCTTATTTATTTTGAAAGGGGAAGGGCAGAAAGAGATGGAGAGAGAGAATCCTAGTCAAGTTATGTGCTGTCAGTGCAGAGCCCAATGTGAGGTTAGATCTCACGAACTGCAAGATCATGACCTAAATCAAAATGAAATGTCAGAAGCTTAACCCATGTAGCCAGGCATCCCAAAATATATTCATTTTTTGTTATTAATTTGTATCAAGAATCCCTGATAGAGGCGCCTGGGTGGCTCAGTCAGTCAAGCATCCAGCTTTGGCTCAGGTCATGATTTCATAGTCTGTGAGTTCGAGTTCCTCATTGGGCTCTGTGCTGATAGCTCAGAGCCTGGAGTCTGCTTTGGATTCTATGTCTCCCTCTCTCTCTCTGCCTCTACCCCACTCACACTCTGTCTTTCTCTGTCTCAAAAATAAATAAACATTAAAAAACTAAAAGAAAAGAATCCCTGATGATATATCTATTATGTTAAATAATCTGTCAGCTTTAATTTTTCTGTGCAGTGTATCGTATCATCCATGGATCATAAGAGCTTTCTTATCTTATTTTTATAAACTGACAACACCTATTTATTTTTATTTTTCTTGACTTTCTGTTCTATTAGGATTTCTTACAAAAACTGATTGAAAGAGGTGATAATAAGCTTTGATTTCTTATTTCTGATATGAAGAATTATTTGAAGACTGATTTAATACTGAATTTCCCCAGGCAAGATTTGTTCTGCCGCTCTGGGAATACTTTAAACCAAATTTTCAGATAGAGGTGTTCAGGCCACCTAGTTACTGAGATTTGGGGTTGAAAATATGATTAGGGACCAACTTGTGGTAAAAAACTTTCAAGGACAAGGTGCCTGGGTGGCTCAGGTGGTTGAACATCCAAATCTTGATTTCAGCTCAGCTTGGGTCATGATCCCAGGGTCATGGGATTGAATCCCATGTCATGCTCTGTGCTGAGCATGGAGACTGCTTAAGATTCAGTCTCTCTCTCTCCCTTTCTCTGTCTCAGAAAGAAAGAAAGAAAGAAAGAAAGAAAGAAAGAAAGAAAGAAAGAACAGACTTTCAAGGAACATTTCAAAGAATGTTTTCATCTTTTCCTTAGTATAGGTGCTAGAGAGAGGTTGGAGGTAGAATTAATTTTGTGTTCACTCTTTAAGGTTGTAGCCCAACTTTATACATGGAGGGACTCTGCTATCAGACTCCTTACTTTGGGTGAGCTTTCAGGCTTATCTCCTTGCTAACAAGGGTTCAAAGCCACTGGGATTCAGAAAACATTCCTGACAGACACCCACCAATTTGCTCATGAGGGGCCATTGGTAGCAAACTGAAAATCTGGTCTTTTGAATAGAAGAGTCTACTGTTGTTTCCACCATGGATATGACTAGGCCTGAAAGATAGGACACTGAATCCCTTCTGATATGTTCTTGTTTCTTAAATTCCCCATATGAGTGAAAACATTTGTATTTGTTTTTCTTTTCATACCCTCTAGATCCATCCATGTTGTTGCAATGGCAACATTTTATTATTTTTATACCTGAATAATATTCCATTATATGTATTCCATTATATATATTATTCCATTCCATATATATATGTTTATATATATGGCACATATATATCTAGGCTCTCTATTTTGTTTCATTGGTATATGTGTCTGCTTTTGTACCAGTACTATACTGTTTTGATTAATACAGTTTTGTGGCATATCTTGAAATCTGGGACTGTGATACCTCCAGTTTTTTTTTCTTTTGACTTTGGCTATTCAGGGTATTTTGTGGTTCCACAAAAACTTCAAGATTATTTTTCTAGTTCTGTGAAAAATGCTGCTGGTATTTTCATAGGGATTATATTAAATCCATAGGTTGCTTTCTGTAGCACAGACATTATAACAATATTGACTCTCCCAGTTCACGAGCATGGACTATCTTTCAATTTGGTTGTGTTATCTTCAATTTCTTTTATCAATGTTTTATAGGTTTTGGAGTATAGGTCTTTCACCCCCTTGGTTAAGTTTATTCCTAGGTATTTTACTTATTTATTTTTTGATTCAAATATAAATGGGATTTCCCCCCAAAAAAACATTAAAACAGAATTACATGAAACAAAAACCAATTTCAGTCAAAAAATCTTTCATAAGTTGGAAGTTATTCTGATAGCTCCAACTCACTTAGCTAAAAACTCAAGTTTTTAAAAATTTGAGTATAATTGATGCACAGTGTTACTTGAGTTTCAATTACACCACTTGGTGATCTGATGAATTTATATATTGTGCTATGTTCACCACAAATACAGCTACTGTCTGTCCCATTACATTGCTAATACAATATTGACTATATTTCTATACTTCACGTTTTATTCCCATGACTCATTCATTCCATAACTAGAGACATGTGTCTCCCTCTCCCTTTCACCCATTTTGCCCAATCTCCCACCCCCTTCTCTGGCAACCATCAGTTTATTCTCTGTATTTATAGTTCTAATTTTGCTTTTTGTTTGTTTATTCATTTTTAGAGTCTGTTTATGAGCAGAATCATATGGTATTTGTCTTTCTCAGTCTGACTTATTATTTCACTTAGCAAAGCACCCTCTAGATGCATTTTTGTATCTCTTCCTTTTTATGGCTGTGTAATATTTCATTATATATTTCTTTTCAAGTTAGTGTTTTTATTTCCCCTGGGTAAATACGCAATAGTGGATATATTGGATTATATGGTATTTCTATTTTTAATGTTTTGAGGGGTATTGTTTTCTTCATTTCTTTTTCTGTTACTTCATTATTCGTGTATAGAAATGCAACAGATTTCTATATATTAATTTTGTAAGCTGTGACTTTAAACTTTTTTATCAATTCTAGTAGCTTTTCATTGAAATCTTTAATTGAAGAATTATGGGGAAAATAGAACATTTTGGAAATTCTAGACTAATACTGTACTTAAGCATCACCTCATGCTTCTATAATTGGGGCAACACAGAATCCTTGATCTAGGGCTGGAGAACTTTTTAGGCTATAAAGGGAAGAAAGATCTAACACTGGGCACACATTAGGTTACTTATGTGCTATATTATGCTATTACCATTTTTTAAGGCAGTGCAATATGGTTTGGAAATGTTAATTAACTTGAGAAATGTCACATAGCAAGGAATTCTTTTATAGCTTTTTTCTTCCTTTGTGTCCCTTATTTCACTCATTCAGAAAACTGCACTTTTGGTCATACAAATGGCAGCATCATTTTTACTAAACAAGAGATATAGATAATTCATGAAAAGCATGAAAAGCAATAAAAAATACCAATTTTAAGCAGCATTGAAGTCTCTTGTTTAATGAGATGGTAGATGTGTTAGCAGAGGAGTGTCATGATAGTTGAAATTTATTATCTCCATTATGTTTTTAGTAATATTCAAATTAGTCTAAGGCTTTCCTAATAGTCTTTATGAACTTGCCATGTCCATAGCATCTCAAGAGGGTACCACCTGATACGGTCTAATCAACTCTCATAAGACATTCAAATACTGCCACAAATACGTTTTGAATTCTTATGTGTTGCATTTACGTAAGATCCAGGAAGACCCAGCTGCATCTATATGGAATTTGCACTTAAACAGGCAAGACAATTAACAAAGTTAATAAGTAAATTATTCAGTATATTTGAAATGAAAAGTACTATGGGGAAAATAAAATGAGGAAGAAAGATAGGGAGGGCTGGTGCATGTGGTGTTTGGGATTTTTAACAGTGAGCAAACTGAGCAAAAGAAAAGTAGATTAATTTGCTAATAGTCATGCCTTTAAAAAAGGTGGAAGGCAGACAAAGAACCTGTCCTCTCTGCCCTAACTCATGATCTCACACTCTTTATTTGATTAGCTTTAGCCCTCGGAACTTTTATTGAAGCCAAACCCAGGACAAATCACCAGGATGACTTTTTGCATTGGTACATTCTTCGAAATTATTTTGGTTTCAAGAGAAAGGTCTTAAATTTGCTTAAGCAAAAATAGATGAGCTTAGTAGAAGGATACAAAGGTGTTTCATGTAGTGTATAAGGCCATGGGGACAATCTGGAAATGTGAATGCTGTCAAGACTTTCCATCACTCTTTCTCAGATCAACCTCCTCTACATGGTTAGATATCTGACTGAAAATATGTATCGTCCATATTGTCCTTAGGTCCAGGCAAGAAGGGCCCCTGTTCTGCCCTGAGCAATAGGGGTTGTTGAACTTTTTTTTTTTTTTTTAATATTTTTATTTATTTCTAGGAGAGAGAGAGAGAGACAGCGTGAACAGGGGAGGGTCAGAGAGAGAGGGAGTCACAGACTGAAACAGGCTCCAGGCTCTGAGCTGGCAGTCAGCACAGAGCCCGACGCGGGGCTCGAACCCACGAACCGCGAGACCATGACCTAAGCGAAAGTCGGACGCTTAACCGACTAAGCCACCCAGGCGCCCCAGGGGTTGTTGAACTTTTGAAGCCCTTGCCTCCAGGTCCAGTCATGCTTTCTGGTTGCAATGTACTCCCTGATTCTTTGAACCTCATGTGGAGTTGACCAGACTTGGACATACAGGGCTGAGCTGGGACCCAGAGCCTGCCAAGTTTCCAACAGGGACCTGGCATGTAGATCATTCCAACTGGCTGGCACAGCATTAATTTTGAAGGATTGTATGAATTTGGACCACTGAAAAGGTGCTGACATTCTGGTTTTGGGTGATTCTCTCTCAGGTCAGAAAAAGGACAAGTTTAGGAAAAGTCTGGACTACAATGATTCACTGTCAACGCTGCACTCAATTCAAGGTTAGAGCCCATGAATCAGCATTCCCAGGCTGTGTCCTGATAGTTGTCCTATTTCCAGTTTGCAGCATCCAAAGAGTAGGGGTGATGAGTGATGGAACTGGAATTCTGTTGAATGAATTTGGATCAAGATTTTACTCTCTAATAACTGTGTGATTTTAAGCACATTACTTGACACTACTAAGCCTCATTTTGCCTTATTTCTAAAATGGGGAGATAAGAATTCTTTTAAGTGAGATATTTCAAAAGTACTTAGAACAGTGCCTGACAGAGAGTAATCATTTAATACTTATTTATCATCATCATCATCATCATCATCATCATCATCATTTTGCAGAGACTTAGATGAAAACACCTTACCCAATGTCTCACAGATTGGTTTTCTGGACCCACGTTCCTTTGATTACTCCACACTACTTTCTCAGATTATAAAAAAGGAGGAGTCTAAGAGAAAAACCAACATTATGATAGGAATCATTTGATAATTAAGGCTCTTACCCTAGGAACACTCTGGCTTTGCTGTTGCTGACACACACGTTTCTTAAAACTCAAGTCCGAAGTGTTTGACAGAAGCAAAACAAGAGAACCTTTACAATTCTGTTGAATGTTGCTTTTATTAGGGGGAAAAAACACATGTAAAGTTAATTTGTACTTTGAATTGCAAAATATGGACACTTAAGTAAATTTAACTCACAAAACGGAAATTATATCAAAGTGGAAAATGCTGGGGGGAAAGTAATCATCCCTTATATTGCTCACAATAGTAAATTAAATTCAAATAGTTATTCCTAAGCATTCAAGCTGTGATTTTAATTATCCTGAAATCTGGGGGTTCTAAGTTAAAGTTTTCACAGTCACTGTAATTTTTGTCCCATTAACCATGTAACAGAATCAGTTTTATGTTAGAGTTTTCCAGACTATAAATGGTGTGAGGCTGTTGAGTAGGGTGGTAGTGACACAGAGTTTCAAAACTGTTCTTTTGGTGTTGAAATGTCCACCTGTGACTTTTTTGAAGGGATTAAAAAAAAAAGTCTTGCTTCCTATTTGAATTTGTCCAGCACATCGGTTAGCCAAGATTACTTATTGGGTGTTTATTTTATGCCAATCTCAGTGGTAAGTGCTTAGAAGTAAGAAAGGAAAGAATAGGGGATGAGAGGAAGGACAAAAAAAAATCATGTAAATTTACACTTTGAAAATATGAGAATTCACAAGAGCATATACAAATTAGTAATAGTGTGTGTGTGTATAGTGAATATCACCATGGCAGAATGTGCTTTGATGAGGAAATGACACTAAATGAGAATTGGCTTCACTACTAATCAAATATGGCAGTTGTGGAGAAAGTCTGTCATTTCCAGTGGGAGATGTCAGGGAATGACCTTTGATGTTTTAAGTAAATAGGTAACATCACAAGAGAGATCCAAACTTCCATCATCTTATTTCAGCAAGATGTCGGCTGCACATGAAAAGAATGTAAGGGTCCACCAAGTTTAAAGTAACTACAGAGTTAGTGGGAAAATACATTTTATTATTTTAGTAAATGCAAAATGTAAACATAAGATTAGCCTGATAACTTAGGTAAGTAGATCAAGAAGTGATTTTGTGGGGTGCCTGGGTGGCTCAGTTGGTTAAGCGTATGACTTCGGCTCAGGTCATGATCTCACGGTTCGTGGGTTCAAGCCCCTCTGAGCTGTCAGCACAGAGCCTGGAGCCTGTCTTCGGATTCTGTGACTCCCTCTCTCTCTGACCCTCCCCTGCTCACTCTGTCTCTCTCTCTCTCTCAAAAATAAATAAAACATTAAAAATTAAAAAAAAAAAAAAAGAAGTGATTTTGTGTTAAGGACAAGGGCCTTGAGACCGGCCCTTCTCTACGTTATGAAGCTCCCATTATATACCATGTATGAGACTGAGAACATCTCAGTTTAGAATTCTGAAGTGTTGGGGAACCTGATTGACTTTGTCAGTTAAGCATCGAACTCTTGATTTTGGCTCTGGTCATTGTCTTATGGTCATGAGATTGAGCCCCACATCAACTCCAGGCTAGGTATAGACTTTGCTTAGGTTCTCTCTTGCACTCCCTCTCTCTCTCTCTCTGCCCCCCTCAGAAACAAAAATACAAACAAATAAGTAAATAACATTACAGAAGTTTTGAGGAAAATTGAGTTTCTTAATTTTTTGTGTGTGTTAAGAGATCTATGCATATTTAACATTTTAAATACATGTAAAGTTTAAGGTAATTTACTGTGTGACTACATTTCAAGTAATTAAGGATGTTCTCTTCACTAAGATATGTTTAAATAAGGGAGAGAACTTTGAGAAGCTTAACATTGTCTGTTCTCTTTAGGCCACTGTTGAACACAAGAGGTATTGTTACAAGCTCAGGTTCTCCAATATCAAATAAAGTGATGGGTTTCTGGAATAGCAAAGGCAAGGTGGTATCACTTAACCATTGAAGCAAGGTGGACATTGCGACCATATGTGCATCAAAGTCAGAGTGGCACTCAGAATGCCTTGCCCCACATGACAATGTGCAACAGACTCAATGGCTAAATGTGTGGTTGCAAGAGGCCAGATGGATGGATAATTACTCTCTCCCTCCCTCCCTCCCTTCATCCCTCCCTCCCTTCCTACAATAGAAATTTGTGGTTTAAAAATGTAAGTTATTTCAAATACTGAGAGTCCATTAATTGAACTGAATTGTAATTTCCCAGGAAAATTAGAATGGGTTATGGATGAAGGTGACAATAAATCTCAGTTATTGCCTTGAGACTTCAACAGTGGGAACTGTAGCACATTCTTTCTTATATTAAGTTTTATAGGCAGAATTGTAAGCTACCACTTGGAATGGACTCTGTGACGGTCTGCTCCCAATGGAGAAGTGCATGGCCTAGTATGTAGACAGTGCCACATGTGGCTATTGAGCACTTGAAATTGAGCTGGTCCAGTTTGAGATACACTGTAAGTTTTGAAGACTTCATATAAGGAGAGAAATGTAAAATCTCCCATTAATATTATCATACTCATTACATTTTCAAATTGTAATATTTTTGTTATATTAGGTCAAACAAAGTATACTATTTATATTGATTTTGCCTGTTTTTACTTTTTCTGATGTGGTTCATGGACAACTTTAAATCACATATATGGCTTGCATTATGGATCTGTTTGGACTCAAACAAAGGGAAAGGATGGAGAGAATGAACGGGATGTCAAGGCTCTGCCCTGTATACGGCAACCATATCGTTCATCCCTGAAACCAGGGTATTTGGAGAGTTGAAGCGGGCACTGTAGATAATAATGTCAGGGAAAAGGGCATGAGCCAGGACAGGGGCAACTGATGTGCAAGGTCACCCTGTCCAGGATAAGGTGAGTGTGAATGCCACACGAAAAGGGCAGTTGAGGACTTTGAAAGCAGGACTTATTCTAGGGGATATTTTTTCTTGCATCAAACAAAAAAACTGAAATTTTGTCTGCCTGCTTACATGCTCTTTCTACTCTTGGAAGAACCTGCAGTCTCTTGTTTCCAAGGGAAAACTTGACTGAAACTCCAGGCTCTAAGAATTTGGATGACAGAAATTATTGTGGAGCATTTGGACATATTAAACCTAAGCGCATCAGAAATATGTGGATAGCATTTCCTTTATAACACACACAAGCTTAAATCTTCATGGGAAATGTGCTAGGCAGGAGCTGCCTTGGCTTTTCCAAATCCCATATGTTTTTGTACATTTATACTCTCGTACACACTTCAAAGGATGTTATTCAAGCTGAAACTCAACCCAACTTCTTTTGCCCAGAGAACTCGGCCATCTCTCTTAATGTCCATCCTGGGTTCCTCACTTAGGGATAAACTCCCACAGATCCCAAAGAAGTAAGCACTTCCTCCAATCTGGGGAAAAGAGCCCAAAAGAAGGCAAAAAAAATTTAACACATGAGAAGTGTGGACTTTTGTAGCATATCCACCCAAAAGAGCCACAGAAACTGGAGGCATTGTTGTGGGGGGATGTGGAAGCAGAGGAAAGGAACATCTCAACAGTCAGCCTCTGCCTTTCTGTAAGTCAGGGAAAGGACTTTTCAAATATCTCTCCTTTCTCAACCCAGTTCCCAGGCCCTGAGCTGCTCTAAGTGTTCATGTTTTTATTTTTTTTTTTTACATTTATATATTTATTTATTTATTTATGTTTATTTATTTTTGAGAGAGAGACAGAGCATGAACAGGGGGAAGGCAGAGAGAGGGAGGAGGGAGACACAGAATCTGAAGCAGGCTCCAGGCTCTGAGCTGTCAGCATAGAGCCTAATGTGGGGCTTGAACCGATGAACCATGAGATCATGACCTGAGCCCAAGTCAGACACACAAACGACTGAACCCCCCAAGTGGCCCTACATTTCTTTATGTTTGAGAGACAGAGACAGAGCATGAGTGGGGAGGGGCATAGAGAGAACGAGACACAGAATCTGAAACAGGCTTCTGGCTCTGAGCTGTCAGCACAGAGTCAGACATGGGGCTCAAACCCATGAACCATTAGAGCATGACCTGATCTGAAGTTGGATGCTCAACCAAATGAAACACCCAGGTGCCCCCTAAGTATTTGTTTTATAATCCAGGACTCCCAGCCACAGTATAGAGTTGGGCCCATGTGATGTGAGAGACACAACAATTATTATCACACCTCTCCTCTTTGATTTTGAACTTGGGGATTCTTATGATTGAAATATCCCATCTTTCCTTTTCCCAGTGCGGTACTCTTACCACCTTGGAGATTCATCTCTGATATTTCTCTCCCTCAGAAAGCCTCTCCTGATCTCCTCAGAGGGGATGGATCCTTTCCCCATGAGCCCTCATAAAGCCTTTATGGGCACACTTCATTGCAGTGGGCTATGGTCACTGATTTCTTGGACTATCTCCTTACTCCATGAAAGCTCCTTTGGGGAAGGAAGAGCTGTGTCCCCTTATCTTAGCATCTCCAGAGTATATCATGTTGTAGCTGATCACCAACCTATCTTATTCACATGGTCCTTTTTATCCCTGGAAAATCAGTTTGCCACACAAGATATGTGAATTAGAGAAGTTTGGCAGGTGACTAGTAGATCTCCATTTGACTCATGAAGCTATTGAAACTCTAAAGGCTACGTGACTTTCCCAGGGTCACCCAGTGTGGTTTGCTGGAACCAAAAGCAGAGCTCGGCATTTACTCCAAGGACTGGGTTTCTGTATTTTTCACTAAACTCGCCTGCTTGTTGAATTAAACACAGACATACCAGGCCACAGACAAGCACATTTTGAATTTTGGATCTGATCTTACAAAAAAAGAAAAGAAGTGTTTTGACTCCAGGGAAGTTTGCCAGGAAGAAGCACGTGAAAAGCAGTAAGACTCTAAGCAAAAGAAAAAAAAAAAAACTCTCAAAATTTTAAGGCAGGAGGGCACAGTCTGTGGGTGGGACACATGGAATCCTTGAATCCCTGGGGTTTTTGGCAAAATCTCTGAGATGTGAGTATTTTTCGGGGAGGAAGATGCAAAGCTTTATCACATTCTCAAAGGGTGAGTGTACCTAAGGCCTTGGCACACCTCTGGGCAGAGGGACCATTTTGCACTTCCTTGGGGATCTAACAATCACCTTGTGGGCCAATTTCCTCCGAAAGCCCCTCCCAGGGCGGGTGGATGCCAAGGCCATGTGGAGGGGTCTGTGGGGCCTGCTGGCATCCTGTGTATTAACACTTCTGCATTGCAGGCGAGCTAATCCGTCTCTTAAGCTGCTTGACTGAGCTCCTTTGCCAGATCTGATAGAAGGATTTAACCTTTCCTTTTTCCCTCTTGGCACACACTCAATGGAATCCAAATAAAGAATTAAAGAGACTTGAAAGGGACTTTCCATTACCAAACAATTCAGTTTAAATTTCCGACCTTTCCTCTACCTTTTTCTTTGTTTTTCCATTCCCTCCTTTCTTCCTCTTCAAGGTTGGGGATTCAAGGCTGGCATAAAAGCCCGTGGGGACGTGTGGAGAGCCAGAGACTGGGAACGTGAGTGGAATTTTCCGAATTAAGGCGGCTTATTGGCCTTAGTTGCCAAGCAAACTGGGGAGGCCTGGCTTTTGGGTTATGCCTGGGGGCAGGAGTGCTCTGACATCTGGGGGAGAGTTTTGGCTTCCATGGCTGGAGCAACGTGTGCTCTGGCCTCACTGAACTTTGTGCAGTTTTCACAGGCCACCTCACACTTTTCTTCCCTTGAGTCTTTCTTCTGCTGCTCATAGAATGTAAATTCAGTGAGTCCCAACTGAACAGCCACAGGGTCAGAAATTGTCCTGAGGAGTGCCGGCGTGGCTCATTAAGTTCTGACTCTTGATCTGGGCTCAGGTCATGATCTCACAGGTCCTCATAGTTGGTGAGTTTGAGCCCTGTGTCAGGCTCCATGCTGATGGTATGGGGCCTGCTTGGGATTCTCTCTCCCTCTCTCTCTGTCCCTTTCCTCCTCATTTGTTCTCTCTCTCTCAAAATAAATAAACTAAAAATAAATAGATAGATAAATAAGTAAGTAAGTAAGTTGTCCTGAGATCTCAGGATGAAAATAGGAGCTAGAATTTATTGGGAGCTTATATATGCAAAGTGTTAGTCTGGCCCAACAACGCTAAGGGGTGGGCACAACACTCTCCCCCATTTGATTGATGAAAATATTAAGGCACAGAGAGTTAAGTACATTTCTATGTCCCGCAGAGAATAGGTAGAAAAACCAGAGCACAAAACAAGGGCCTGGAACATACAAAAGAATCAGCAAATCTTAACTATGATGCCAAAGAGAAGGAGTATGAATGAGAGAACTGATGCATGTTTTAAGTTATAGCTTTAAAAATAACGTTTGTTTCTTCTTCCCCTAACGATAAAACAATACTCCATGTTTATGGTAACAACTTCAGAATTACGCCCTTGAAAGGTATGGAGGGTTTTATAAGACAGCTTTTTCCCTAGCTGTACTAGGGAAAGTTACACCACATGCTATATAAAAAGATCTAGAATTCGGATGGGAATATTTAATATTCTTTTTAATAACAATAACTAACACTTCCTGAGTGTTAACTGAATGTCAATTACTGTTCTATGCTCTTTACTTATGTTAGCTCTTATTATCTTTCTAATAGCCCTGTGAGATACTTACTGTTATTATTATTATTCTCCTTTACAGATAAAGCTAGGTAACTGACAAGTGAAATAGCTCACCTAGGACTGTCCACAGCTGCTGAGTGGCAGAGCCCATTTCAAATCCATGTAGTCTGGCTACAGAGCAGATCCTCTTAGTTGCTTGTCTACACACCACTCCTTACATGCCATGGGTTCAGGAATCCCTACTTTTGTGCTTCTTCTTCAAGCCTATTCAGCTGATCAGTGTAGCTGTGCATGCCAATCTCTGTACAAAATCTGGAAATAGCAGAATGCTTTTGCTAGGGTGCTGCAGCAGAAGTTAGACACAATTCCTAGAAAGACTGGAAGGAAAGAGGTGAGAGATGCAAGCAACTCCAAGGGGAAGTAATTGAGATTATCCTTTTTTAGTAGAAATGAATTCCATTCTGACTATGTCCCCATAAAAGACCTGCTCCTTTGTTAAATAAACACATAAATAACTTATGTAGCTGGTTGCAAACACTGGTTACAACACTGACAGTCGAGCGCCTGACTTCGGCTCAGGTCATGATCTCGTGGTTCATGCTGAGTTCAAGCCCCATATCAGGCTCTCTGCTGTCAGCTGAAAGCCTGCCTCAGGTTCTCTGTTCCCCCCTCTTTCTGCCCCTCCCCCACTTGCACTCTCCCACAAACAAATAAACATTTTTTTAAAAAAGAAGGTATGTTTGGAAAGCACACCTCAGAGCAGAGGTTATAATAGATTGCTATAATTACAAACAAAAGTTTCAACATGATTGACTGGTCAGTCTGAAGACTGTGGGACAGTAATGGGTCTAGTGTCTTTCCTATTACACTGTCTGGGCCCATTAACCACTGTATCTCCCCAGTGATGACTACAGTCCTAGGCCAAACCCTTCAGAACAATGAGGCATCATTTGTCTTGTGGAGCTAACTCTTTTGTACTGAACCTTGCTTCCCTTGTATCTTATATCATTATGACAGAAACAAGTAAGTGATACTGTCTGAAGGGCATGTCCAGAGCTGCCCAATAGAGCTGAACCATGATTCTGAGTCCTAACCCTTCTGCTTTCCAATCACGGATCCTCAATTGAACTTCTCAACTTCTTTATATTTCTGTGTTTATTTATTTTTTCTGACTTATTGTAGGTACTCAATTTATTTGTTGAAAAAAATAGATGGTAGGTTCATTAAAAATAGTTTCTGCTTCTTTGGGGTTGATATAATGAAAAAAAAAAAAAGCAAGTCTTGGTATGGGAAGGTGCATAAATTGAGTTCTTATTCAGTGTTGTAGCCAAGGAGAACTCTGTGCATGAAAAGACAGACCTCCTTTTGGTATGCCATTCAGTGCTCCTTTTTTTTTTTAAGTTTATTTATTTATTTTGAGAGCCTCCATGAGTGGAGTATGGGCAGAGAGAGGGGGAGAAAAAGAATCCCAGACAGACTCTAAGCTATTAGCACAGAGCCTGACACAAGGCTTGAACCCAAGAACCTTGAGATCATGACCTGAGCAGAAATCAAGACACTCAACTGACTGAGCCTCCCAGGCAGCCCTGCCATTCAGGGCTCCTGTCAATGTGTTAATCATCCTGGCATTAGCTTTTCTGATGACATTTGGGGATAAGGGAGAAGCCCCCAAACATCGACAGGTTTAGAGAAGGAGCAGTCTTCACTCTGAAAATATTCTATTTTCACTCATTAAATAATCTGTAGATAAATCCAGACTCATCCTTTAGTAGCCAATGAACCAGGTTATAAAATACATGTTTATGAATTCATCTCAGGCTGAATTCCAGCCAGCTATAAGATTGACTTTTAAAAGCATGTGCATATTGTATCATGGCTGTTAAACTGAATGTTTGCTACTATTACTCAATCTGCCAAAAATTGTCATTTAATTTAATAATATGATGAAAAGCTAAAAAGAAGTGACATAGCTTATTATATAAAGTCTGTTCTCACCCACTCACTCCACAGAGTCCCTCTTTTTTTGGAGGCCCTTAATATTTCAGGTATAGTTGAATCTTACACACCCACAGCCTCTCTGAGACCTGGCTACATGATCACTGAAAAAGGTTTGTAAAATAATTCTTTAACTCCAGACCATATCCAGGAGAAATTAACTATTAAAATTATAAAAATCCTTTTTTATTAACTGTATAGAAGGCATGAATTCAATAACTACACTGGGATCATTTTGTAGGGATGTATTATGCATAAGTAAAAATCTTTATAAACATTTGTTTATTGATTGATATAGAGAGAAGATAACAGCTAACACAGTGCTCTGTGTCAAATGCTTTATATGCATGCATTCATTGTTTATTGCTGCATAAAAAATCACAACTTATCAGCTTAAAGCAACACATTTATTATGTTAGTTTCTGTGCTTCAGGAGTTTGAGCTAGGTGCTCTGCTCAGGGACTCACAGGGCTGCAGGCAAGGTGTCAGATGGGCTGTGTTCTCAACTGGAGGCTCAGTTAGGGAAGAAGCTGCTTGCAAGCTCATTCAGATTATTTCACTGTGGCTTTAAGACTGAAGGTCACAATTCTTACTGGCTGTGGGCTGAAGGTCATGTTCAGAATCTAGAGGCTACCCACAGTTCCTTCATATGTGCCTCCCCCATCCATACTCTCACCCCAGGTAGTTCACAACAGGACTGTTTGTTTCTGTGCTAAAACAAAGTCTTATGTAATAGAACTTTATCATGGGAGTGACAGTCTATCTCTCTTGACATATTCTATCGGGCAGAAGCAAGTGAGAGTTCCCACCCATGCTCAGAGGGAAGGGATTCCGCAGGATGTAACACCAAGGGACAGAGACCATGGGGCCCTGGAAGAGTGCTATCTATCAAATACACAGCCCCAGTTAACTCTCACAGTAGCTCTGGGAGGTACATTCTATTGCTAGTATTAGCAGGTAGAGACAAGGAAGCTGGAGCAACTTACAGAGTGAAGACAACCCACACAGATGAAAATGTCATCTTCAAGCAAGTATTTAAACCTTTGTAGATGTCTCTAAAACTGGGATTTTAACCACCTGCATTCAAACCACCTCTGTTCCTCTGCTATCAATAACAGATTCAAGACCTGTTATTTGTTGTATGCTGGACTTTTTTCTACATACATTTTCTCTTTTCATTCTGGCATCAACCCCAATAGGGGGATGTTATAATCCCTGGTTTACAGAGGAAGATGTTTATGCTTAGAAAGGTTACTGTTTTATGACTTTGGACAAGTTATTTACCTCTCTGAGCAATATTCTATTCATCCATAGAAGGGAAAATCATAGTAATTATTTCATAGGGTTGTTGTGAGGATTAAATAAGGCTAGATATGGGGCTCCTGTGTGGCTCAGTCAATTAAGTGTCCAACTCTTTATTGAGACTCAGGTCATGAGCTTGCAGTTTATGAGTTCAAGCCCTACATCAGGCTTCGCCCTGACAGTATAGAGCCTGCTTGGGATTGTCTCTCTCTCTCCCTCTCTCTCTGCCCCTCCCCCACCCTCTTTTTCTCTCTCTCAAATAAGTAAATAAATAAATAAGGCAGGATTGGCTGAACATCTAGTTCAGTGTCTGACCCAGATTATTGACTCAGTAAATATTTATATTTATATGTTTATATATATTTATTTTTATTCAAGTATAGTTGACACACATGTTACATTAGTTTTAGGTGTAGAACATAGTGATTTGACAAGTTTGTTTAGTATGCTGTGCTTACCATAAGTGTAGCTGCCATCTGTCCCATACAATGCTATTACATCATTGACTATTCTTTATGCTGTACCTCTTATTCTCATGACTTATTCATTTCATATCTGAAAGCCTGTATCTCTCACCCTCCTTCACTCATTTTTCCCAATCCCCCCACCTCCCTCACCTCTGGCAATTTTGCTTGTCTCTATCTTTAAAGATATAAAATTTCACAGTGTGAGAGTAGAACAAGTTATTTTTAAGAACCTGTGTTTCCTCTGTCTCTAGCTGTTTCTCCCGCTGATATCAGGGATATTCTACACCAGCTACTTTGCTCCTGACAGCTTTTTGTTTTGGGCCTGGTCTTCTCATCCTGGTCCCACAAAGTCTTCTCCAAGGTCAACCAAAGCCTGAGTGGGGTTTGTGGGCACAATATGTCATGACTGGGGAAACTTGGGTCCTCTGCCCACTGCCTACCTCTTCATTCTCCATCTCTTATTTCCTTTTCCTCTTTGCTTTCTCCATTGGGGCTCAGGACTAGACTATGACTATAGTTCTGCATCTCTCTTTCCTGATTCCCTTCCAACAAGATGCAATGAATGTATGTTAAATAGAGAACTCAGTTGCTCAGTTAGAGTTGTGCTAATATATGCATGTTCTGCTGCCAGACCTTTCGTAGGCTCTGCAGAGGTCGAGAGTAATAAGAACGAGTCTCTGTCCTTCAAGCTGACAGGAGATGAAAGTAGGAAGCCTTTCCCTTGCATGACAGATTCTGCAGGAGGGCTCCTGAGGTTAATAAGTAGACAAAGGGCAGGGATCTATGGCAGGATTTTTAGAAAAGGCCTAAGTTTTGGTGCCAGGCCAGCCTGGACTCCAACCCAAGCTCTGCCTCTTGCTAGCTTTGTGACTTTGGTCAGGAAATTGCTCAATTTCTGGGCCTCAGTTTCCTCACCCATAAGAGAAGAATAATAGTAATTTCTTCCTCAGATATTATAAAACACAAATGATGAAATCACAGTTGGAGTGCACTCTGAACTGAAAGACATTCTGCATATGGGAATTAAGATACAGGACTGAGATTAACTGCAGGAAAAACAATTGAGAAAGTCTTAACCTTAGAAAAATCCATGACATTTACATTTTATCCAAAACTAATTGTCACCTCATTATCTTTTCTTTTCCAATCCAAATATTTTAAAAATTATTATCATATCATATTTATATGATTTCCAAGTGTGAGAAAGCTTACTTTGAAACCATGAACTATATTAGTAGTTTTTAGATTAAGAGGCAAGAGAATGTTGGTGTATGATGATAAACGCTCCCCATATCTGGAGACATAATTTACATTTCCCATTTCTGGCTTCAGTCATGGTTATTCAACTCTGAGTCTATGTTAGAAGAGTCATCAGGACTCAAACAACAACAATAACATAAAACCTAAAAAACAGAAAACATTTTAAGTGGTGCCCATGATAGAATGTTCATCCTCAAAAGGAGGACACTTGTGGGTAATTAGTTAAAACAAGGGAAAAAAGTAATGTAATTTGTGTAAAGAATATAGTGTGGCAAACCCTTACTTGATTTTGGAGACAAAATTAGATTGCTTTTTACCAATGTGTGAAAGTGTCACCAAATAGAATTTGAATAAACCACATGCTATTTCCAATGACCAGTAACAGATGGGCCAAATGCATATTTTGCTTTGTTTTGCTTCAGTTTTTTTAAACAAAAAAGGAAAAGAAAAAAAAAAATTTCGATCAGATTCTGTAGTTGGATCTGGTTTCACAGAGCTTTACATCACATATTCTCATTGTTTGTTTTATTGACAAATGTAATTTTTGTCCATTTTTGACACAAATGCCCAAAATCATTTTATCTAAATTGCTCATTTGTTCTACTCTCAGCCTTCTCATGAAGAAAATAAAATGATTCAAATTCAAGTAGAGAAAGTGAATATTCATATTGTTCATCAATGGAGAAAACGCAGAAATGTTCATGGTAGTACCCTTCTAAACTGAAGACTGTTTTAGGTTAATGAGAGAAAGAAGTCTCTTCTGTTTTGTTCTAATATGTGTTTGAATCATGTGTTGTTTGATGAATTCAGGTGGTTTAGTATGAGCTTAATTTGGAGGTCAAGAAGAAGTCACATGAGAGGAGCAGGGCATGACTGAAAGCTTTGTCCCCAGCTGGGGATAGTGGCGGTGATTCCTTGGGCCTTGGGTATAAACACAGTTCAGAGTTAGTCAAAGGAATCTGGACTAACCTTGTCTAATGAGAAAGGTTGGGGGAAGTTGGGGCTTTCAAACATATAGACAGAGAACAAGAATAAACTTAACATCTACTTCAGTTCTACAAATTTCCCACACACATGGTCTTCCACAAAAGTGTCCTAACCTGTCAACTTCTTAATTTATGAGGAAATATGGGAAGGGCGTGCTGAAAGTAGGGGGGTTGAAAGAGACACACTGATAATGGCTATTGTGCATTGGATACTTACTAGGTGCCAAATGTGTTTATAAAGCACTTTCTAAGCATATTTTACTTGCTTCTCAAAATTATCCTATTTGACTTATACTAGGAGGAAGGTAGTTTTATGTCTTAATTTTAATGATTAGGAAATGCAAACCGAGGAAGTTAAGCACATTCTGGAAGTCACAGAGGTAGTCAGCCTCAGCATTTAACACTTGAGTTTTCTGGCTCCAGAGGCGAGGCTCTTAACTGACAGTCTCTATGTCCTGTCAGTGATTTAAGCCTGCCTTGCCTCACTGGGGAAAGAATAAGATTCTGTTTTACTCTCTTTTATGTAAATTACTTTTTTATATACACACATAGCTTATGTCATATGAACATTTTAATTTTCCAAAGTCTGGTATCTTCCACTTGGGTATCTTTCTACTGGCTACCAAAGCCATTCCAAAGATATAAAATTAATTTTTCTTTCCAGATATCCCATTTGCATTTTGCTTATTCAGCCGCTCTTCTGCAGGATCTTGGTATTATTAGAGAATACTTTATTCTTTTCTATATAATTGCAAGGGTCAAAGTTTCTAGAAAGCAAGATTGCTGTATTTATCTCATATTAAGCTATCATTTCTTAGTATCCCAACACCAAATTCAATATTCTGTACTTTTCCTTTTAATTTTGGAGCTGGGAACTATATTTCTGCTCTGTTACTTAGCACTTATTTCCCTAATTCCTATGCATTTTTTTCCCCCTGGTGAAATACCTAGTGTGGCTTCTGTTTTCTTGATTGGGGTTGATACCTCTCTGAAATTCATTTCTCCCATTGTTCTTTTCAGGGTCTGTAATAAATTGAAAAATCTTCAATTTTGGAATGATGTGTTAAGTTGCAATTCTGACACAGTGGAGACGTGATCTCTGAGGACTAGATGTCCACTCATGGACAGCTCCCAGAAGAGAAAGTTTCCAGAACACTGCTTTGGGGAAATATGAGAGCATATGGTATTTGGAGTGAGAAAAATTTGTGTTTCCTCAGTGGTATCTGCCAGTGGTGTTGTCATGCCAAAACTGTACATCTCAGTCTGGAACACAGATTCCTTATATGAACTTAAAAGAATGAATTCTTTTTCTCATTTTGAGTCTTGTTGTTGGATCACTTGTACGTGTAATAACATATTTGAGATTTAGTTTACCAACCATTGAGATGAAGCCAGGCATATGTGCCCTCATCCCCACCACAATCTAGAGGGATTTCCAAGGAATAGATCCATTTAATTAATTAATTACTAACTTATCCATTGTTTTATCTGCCCACCCATCTTTCCATGCATCTACCCATCCATTCATTATTTTATTTTATTTTATTTACTTCATTTATTCATTTTTCTGAGATTCTCATCTCTTCTGAACACTATGCTAGGTTGGGATATATATGAGAAAGAAAATGGGCTTTCATTCCATGAGTTCTATAGCAAAGTGGGGAAGTTTCAGTTGAATTAAGTCTGGAAGGTAAAAGGTGGAGATCTGATAAAACTGAGTACATGTAAGGTCATTTGGAGGGAGAAAATTCATGGAAAAGTGTAAAGTTTCTGATAGATGAAAGTCTGTGGAAGGGTTAAGAACATGAAATAGTTTGTTTCAAGCTGGGGAGTGCAGGGAAATGAAAAGGTGAGGGTGAAGCAGACTGATGCCTATGAGTCTTTTTGAAAGAAAAGGAGAAATACATCAATGTATTTGTGTAAGAGTATGTGTGTGTTATTTTTAAAGCCTATTGCAGATTCCATGATGAAAATGGAGATAATTAATATTCAACAATAGGTACTATACTATCTAGCAAAGATATTAGTGAGTATGACCCACATCCAATACTAAATGTATATATACAGGTAAAATTGCCACTTTCCTGGCCAAGAACCCCCAACTCCCACTCATTCCCATTAACCACCTATAATTATGGTTATAGACTTTTTTCAATGAATAACTGGAGGTCCCTGGATGGCGTAAGTAATAGAGAACTGATTAGATTTGTAATCAGAGGGAACACTGTGAAAGCAAGTGGTCCTGTGAGGAGCTGTTTTGGTAGTGACTTAGTCTGGGATCACTTCACTGGAGAGGAAAGAAGTGTAACCATTTCACAGATGTGCTCTTATGGGGAGTTCTTGGGTTGAAGATATAGGTGTATACAGACAGATATATGGATTGCTGAATAATCAGTAAAGTAAGACAGAAAATGTCTATTAATTTCAAAATGAATTCTTATGTATAACATGGAAGAACAGGATAATGAATAGGACCTAGTGGAAGCAGACAAGTATTTCAAGACTTTGGATATGAAGAGGTAGAGATAATGGTACCTGGAAGAGGATAAAGAGCAATGGACGACTTTTATTTCAATTGAGTAAACTTGAGGATATTTCCCTCTTGATGGGGTGGGTATAAGTAGAAGAGGAGATTGGAAAGTATGTTAGAGAAAAAGAGGGATAGTTGATGAGATCAGCCCCTAAGAAGGTTGATTATAATGATACTGGCCTTCAGATGGGAGAAGAGACGCTGATTCCACTGTTATAGAAAGGGAGAGAAATGGGCAAGTGAAAAGAGTTAATCTCTAAGTTTTGTTTGTTGATCTGTTTTTGTTACTTATATCGTCTTCATGAGATAGGAGGTGAGGTAATCTGCTTGGGAAAAGGGAAGGGATTGGAGGGCTAATTGGTTGAAAATTGTGAGCCAAAAATAAGTAAGGTTGACCCTCATCAAATGTGCATGTGTACTTGAAAGAGAAAAGGTAAAGACTCTAAAGGAAACCTCAATAAAGATGTACTTCTGAGCCCAGGGAGTTTTCCTTACTAAGCATTTACTAAGCCTTCCTTCTTTCTTTGTTCTCTGCCTTCCTTCCTTCCCATTATCTAATTAGTAATATTAAAACCCTCATCACTTAAGAAAAAATTAAATACATTTTTAGAGTTTTAAATAGACTCTATGCCCCTCTAGTGAACACAATATTAACTGATGTATTATGTCAGAGAATTGGGAAATCAATTCTATGCCTTTTTATTACTATTGGTAACTGCTGAGAGAAAGCTAAATTTGCCCCATTTATAGAACTGGAAAGATATCAAGGTGACTATTTTTATTCTATCGCTGGGACTTGCTCTTTGCTTTACATAAAAAAAAAATCCAGGGAATAAATACACACACACACACACACACACACACACACACACCACACTCACCCAAGAAAGCCTGGTTTTATATATCTTTATTGATATATCTGTTTACCCATTCATCCATCATTTAATAAGCATCTCTCTGTAAGAGAGACTGTCCCAGACACTAAGAAGAAAGGATATGTCAGCCATAGTCCCTGTTTCAAGAGCTGTCAGTCTAGTTGGGAAAACAGACCAAGTGTAGAAACATTACAACCAACACAGTATGCCATGTGCTGCATATACAGCAATCCTACTTATAGTGTTCTTGGGCGGAGTTTGCAGTGCCTCCCTGGGGACATTGCAGAATGCTTCATTCAGTCTGGTGTGAAGAGGAAATAGGCAATCTCTGGCTCCATCTCTGCCTCATCCCCTTATCCCCTTATAACACAGCAAAAACACGAGAAACTGTATTCAGCACAGGGACCCAGTACCTCAGTAGGCAACATCAACCACCCAGGCTGGAAACTAGAAGATTGCCAGATGGAAGTTTCAAGATGTTCAAGAGTAATCTGAAAGGAGAAAGTAGTCACCATTTATTGAGAACTAACCCTGTGACAAATAGCACGATGAGTGACTTTTGGTGCATCGTTATTATTTTTCACAACAATAATCTCAAGAGGGAGAAACTTAACATTAATACTGTTCAGACGGAAAAAAACATATGTGTATATACACTTATTATACATTTTCCAAGGTTGACAGGGAAATAACATGTTGTGTCTGGGTTAAAACCTAGGGATCTGACCACAGCACCTGTTGGCTTCTCCATGAGGCTGTGCATGCCTTCGTGTGTGTGTTTTTTTTTTTAATGTAAGTGACAGATGACAATCTGATTAAAAGCAAAATGAGTATCATTATAATTTGGTCAACATGAAAATTTGGTTGAAATTAAAATCCCAGTTTCTTATTCTCCAAGTGCTATATTGATCATTTTCATGTTCTATGGAATATGTTAACAATATTAATGCTTTCCTAATAAGTTTGTCTTTTTTTCTAATATTTTAGTATTTTTCTACTTTATTTCATTTTCAATTCTAAAATATTTTCAGTCAGTGATTGATTCTATATTAATTAAAAATAATAAAGTGAAAGAACTTAATGCCCAATAGCAAGAGATTAGTTGGAACACCTCAAATAACCTGCAATAGAATTCTTTTAATACTCTTATTATTCCATCTTTTATTACATTTCTCTTATTTTTTTTCTTATTGAAAAGTAACAAACCTCATTAAAGAAATATCAAAAAGAATATTCATAATCTCTCCCACTTCAGCATCTGCTGTTATAACCGTCATGTGCAACTAAGATTTTCCCAGATATTTCTCTATATATTATTTTATTATAAAAATAATATTTAATATAAATACTCTCTTGTTATGTTCCACAATTTATGTCAGCCCTCTAAATAATTGCTTGACATTTAAGTTATTTCCACAAACTACACAGAATAGAAAACATTTGCAAAACATGATTTAGAAATGGAGAAGTAGAGGGACACTTGGGTGGTTCAGTCAGTTAAGCGTGCGACTCTTGATTTCAGCTCCAGTCATGATCTCACATATCATTGTATTGAGCCCCACATCAGGCTCTATGTTGGGCATGTAGCCTACTTGGGGTTCTTCTCTCTCTCTCCCTCTCTGTCCCTCCCCTGCTCTCTCTCTGGCTCTGGTACTCTCTCTCTCTCTCTCTCTCTCTCACACACACACACACACACACACACACACACACACACTAAATAAAACTTAAGAAAAAAGAAACGGACTAGCAGAAAAGTAAACTCATTTGGAGCATTCTAAGAAAGGCACATTTTAAATATTTTAAATGACCAATAACCTTACAATGTTCCAAAATTACATTTATGTATTAGAAAAACCAATTACCAGGGATATTTTCAAAATAACCTTCCTTTCCATTAAACGACTGCAGCAGGGGTGTGGAATGGACCATATACAGCCACCCACCACCTTCTTCCAGGTAAGATGAAAGCCATGGCCACAGTCCACTTCAACCTTCCAACAATCGTAGTATAAACAAAGATGCTCTTGGTGGGTATCCCAGCGCCCATCCTTCATTCCCTAACCCTGCACCTAACCTATTATCAAATCTTTTCTGCTCTATGTGCAACTTGTCCATGCCTGATCACTTTTCAACACATACATCCTTACCACTCTAGTACAAGCCACTGTCATATGTGTTAGTTGGTCTCCTCACATCCAGCTTGTTCCCTTACCATCTATTCCTCATACACAGACCAAATGAATCCTATTAAACTCTTAGATGTCTCATTCCTTTACTCAAATGGTCTTTCATCCCATTGAGAGCTAACAACAAAGTACTTATATGCCATGCAGTGCCCCATAGTTTCTGATCTTGACTCTGTGCCTTCTCTGCCCTCATCTACTAATACTGTCCTCTATGCCACTGGGCTCTTCCTCAAACACATGAGACATTCTACTGCCTCAGAACCTTTGTGTTGGCTTTAATATATTCCTAGAATGCTCCCCTATACAACCACATTAGTTGGTCCTTCAGAGCCTTCAAGTTGTTGCTTAGATGTCACCTCTACACTGAAGGCCTCACTCAGTGACTCAGTTCACTTGCAACCTTTCTCAGTTCCCTATTCTTTTCCCTGTCTCATTTTTCTTATACCACTTATTAGCTAGCATCTTTCACGTTGTGTGTTCAGTTGATTGATTGATTGTTTGGCCAGTCTTCCCCAAGTAGAATGCAAGGTTTATGAGGACAAGAATTTCTATTGTTTAGTTCACTGTTATAGTTCCAGTCACACAGAATAATGTCAACAAATCACTGTTGAACAAGTATCCTCCCTTCCTTACCTACAGCTGTAGAAGTCCCTTTAGACTGTTATGACCCATCTTATTAAGGGCCAAAAGGGTGATAATAAAAAGAAATGGTTTGAGTTACCAGGACCTGGTAGGAAGGACGATGGGGATAAATCCCTTGTGAAGTCTTTTAGTCAATTGACTTTCCCTGGGGAGATCAACATTTTGTCACCAAGACTTAAACTGTATCTCAGAAACAACTACTTATGTCTTGTTATGTCCTTTGCAAAAAGGGGGAAAGGATTGCTACATGTTCTCAATGGAATATTATTTTCTTGTTAGAAATGTTTACAAGAAAGAAGTAAACCATAGACACAGGGTTACAAAATGTAAAAATATAAATAAACAATACTTAAGAACTCTTATTCTGGGTCAGGGTAATAGTGTTTGAATCCTTTCAGATATTTGAACTTCAATGTTCTTCTTAACTTCTTTTAGGCCTGCAAATGTTGATTATAATAACACTTGCCCAATAGAAAGGGCTGAGCAATAAATTGAGATATGCATGGAAAGTGCATAATACACTATGCTCAGTGTTCAATAATTAGAAGCTATTATTATTATCACTATAATTGTGCTAGTTAAAAAAGCAGGACACCAAACTGTATGTATATATCATGAAGTGACTACATAGAGTCTAGATTGGCACAGGATTTGAAACTCTGCTTTGGAGTTGAGGGACTCTCACCCACTTACTGCTTCACACCTTACTTCAACCAGCCATTTGCATATTTTAGCATCTGCCACTTGTACACATCAACCAATTCTAGTATCATTCAGTTGTGTTTCAATTGTGAGTGACAGACACTCAAACTTAATCAGAAAGAACATCTATTGGTTCATAAAAAGCTAGGAAATCTTCTGGGCAGAGGTAGTTTTAAGAAAATTTAGCTTGAGGCACCCAAATGGAATGATGCTTTCAGTTTTTTCTCTCTCATTCTCTCTCTCTCTCTCTCTCTCTCTCTCTCTCTCTCTCTCCCTGTCTCTCCTAGCTCTGTTTGTTTCAGCTTCATTTTATTTTCAGGCAGAACTTCCCCCACATGAGAGCAAGAGTCAGTGGCCAATCTGATGCAGAGACCTCATGTTTCAGAGTAAAGACACCTTTGCTGATAACTTTAGCAAAAGTCCCAGAGAGGACCTTTCTTGGCGGGCCTTGGTTCACATGGCCATGCTTGAACAAATCACCGTGGCCTGGAAAAAGATCATTTGGAGACCAGTGGGACAGAGTGAAGTCCACTGGACAACAGTGATATTTTATTTTTGATATATGCATGGAGAGGTTGGTTTCTCCAAAGAATTGTTGTGTAGATATAGAGAAAAAAATTGGAAGGAAATTCTCCATAATATTAATAGTGATTAACATGTGGAATTAATGAAGGATGATTTCTTTTTATTTTTACTTTAAAAAGTATTTCAAGTGATCTTTAGTCATGACCCATTATTTTTATAATTAAAAGGAAAAAGAAAAAAATGGTCCTTCACAGATGGTGTGCAAATAGGTATTTGTGACCCAAGGACTCTCCCTGGCCCAAGCTCAGACTCAAATGCACATGGACCCTGGATCTTTCAGAAATTTATCTCTTACCTGGGGTAAAGTTTGTCATGTATATGCAATATGTCATCCCTATAAACTGATGCTACAGTTTATAGGGACATCATCTCCTCATGTTCAAGCTTCTAGAGACTGATGGTCCTTTAGAAAGTATCCTAGACCAGCAGCTGGGAGACCTGGATGTCTGTTCTATCTCTGTCTCCTACAGCTGTGCCAAGTGTCACACATTTCTGGGTTTTGAGTTCTCCATCTATAATCAGAAAGTTTATTTTCAGCTTTAACAATCTGCAATTATTATTTCCGTTTACTGATGGAGTAACTAATTACTTCATTATAGGATTTCTCAAGACTAGTTACTTCCTGTTTGGTTCAATTAGTAAAACATCAATGTGTTTGTCATTCATTTCGATGGTGGGCTGCCGGGAGAAAAGCCCAATGAGGGAATATTTGAGAATCTTAAGCAGATTTTATATTTATTATTCCAAGGTGGTATATATAGGAGCAGATCTTGTTCTTTTTTGTTCTATCTTCTTGCTCAGAAAATGCTCACTCCCCATTATTCTTTTCCATTCTGCAGAAAGTCCCAGGACTCTTTCATATTTCCCCTTTGGTTTAGAGCCAAAGAAGAGAACTCCACAATGGTAGAGATTGCCTAAAACGGAGTCTTTGCTTCTTTTCTTGAACACAGAATATCAGACACAAGGTGAACCTCAAAAATAAAAACAACCTTCTTGGATTTAGAAGAAATACTTACTGAGTACCTTAATACATATTCTACAGAAAGAACATATTTTGCAGAGTCAAATGGACTGTGGTTTGAATTTTTGCTTTTTCACTTACGAATGTGTGATCTTTGGAGAATTTCTTAAATTTTCTGAGTCATATTTTTATTATTTTTTAACCTTTGAAATGAGAACAATGATACATACCTTCCAGCCTGTATAGATATGGTAGGTAGAATAATACTCCCTCCCCACTCTCCCCGAAAAATATACCCACATCCTAATTCCCAGAACCTGTAAACATATTACCTTCTATGGCCAAAGAGACTTTGCAAATGGGTTTAAGGTAATGATTTTAAGATAGGAGATTATCCTGGATTATCCAGGTTGACTCAATGTATTCACGAGGACCTTTGTAAATTAAAAGGGAGCCCAGAAAGTCAGAGAAAGGGATATGGCAAAGAAACCAGGAGCTAGAGTGGTGCTGTGGACGTGAGGTGGTTTAGAGGCTAGAGCCAAGGAAGGAGAGTAGCCTCCAAAGCCAAAAAGGCAAGAAATGGATTCTCTCCTAGAGGCTGCAGAAAGAATACTGCCCTGATGACTCATTTTAGACTTCTGACTTTCAGAACCACAAGATAACACATTTTTGTTGGTTTAAGCCACCGCCTTTGTGATAGTTTGTTACAGCAGCAATGAGGAAAAAAAATTATAGTGGACGTTGCACACTATGTGGACAATGTCCGCTATGCTGGATCAACAGCACACGGGTCTGGACAGACACACAGAATGCATTTGTTTTTACTACAGTTACGATTATCATTCTTCTCTTTTCTTCCCCTACCTCATCCTTTTCTTTCCTTCTGCTTCCTCATCCTTCTTTCCCATTCTCTTCCTCCTTATCCTCCCTCTTCCCTTTTCCTCCTGGCTCATTAAAAATAATAGGAAGAGAGGAAAAGACTTGGCACTCAGTGAGGACCTCCTATGTGCCAGGCACCATCTTTGGTGATTTCATATGCATAACCTCATCCAGTCTTTAAAACAATCCTTTGAATAAGGTTTTAGTGTTTACCTTTTACAAATGTAGAAATCAAGATCTACTGAAGTCAAGTGAGTTGCTTACACACACACACACACACACACACACACACACACACACACACAGAGTAAGTGATAGTTCTGAAGCTGATTATCCTATCTTCTCTCATCATTAGCAGCCTTATTTCCATTCCAAAGAACTGTTGACCTGCATCCTGTTTGTCCTGGATGATCAGAGCTGGACTGAGCATGAAACTCCATCACCATGGCAACAGCATTACCTGCCTGGGTTGTGGCATGGTACCATGTTGGGCTAGGGTGGCAGATGTCAGGGAGCGGTGCTGTGCCCCAGGAAGGTGCTACCATCTGTCTGAAGACATCCCTCTTCTCAGGGCAGCAAAGAGCTCATCACATCCCTGCCACTGCAGATGAACCCTCCATTGTTCAGTTCAGGAGAAGAAGAGAATGACTATCATTTATCAAATACCTACTGGGTGTCAGATGTTGTGCAATCTTCTCTTTTCTGATTCATGGTTCATTTTTATGAGGTGGGTATTGTTTCCCCCGTTTATAGTGAGGAAGGAAGCTTGGAGAGAATTGCCCTGTCCACTCACACACAAAACAGCAGGCTGGAGTGAAGCCAGATGTGCTCAGAGACCAAGGCCAGGCCCTTCTTCACTGGCTGCACTGCTCCCCAAGCCAATCAAAGACATTCACTGTTGGTCCCCAAAGGCTTGGAGTCTAATCTGGCATGGTGTTGACTTAATCATTTCCTTTTCCCTCTTGCCCCCTTTCCTGCTTCTCTCATCTTGGCTTGCCAGGTAATTTGACAGTTTTTACATCAGCACTGGCACCAGGGGTTGGAATGGGGGGCATGGAATGTCTTGGAATAAAGAAGCTGGAGGGCAGAGGAGTGAGGGTTGAGCAGATTAGTGCAGAGGTCCAGCTCAGGAGCACAACTGACTACCTCAATGGCAGCCCCACCTGGAACTCGGAGCTCTGGCCTGTTGTACTGTCAGCAGCATGCCAGCCTGTGGGACCTTTGCTCCAAGCCCCAGCGAACACAGTGTGACTCGAAGGGCAAGAGCCTGGCTTCAGAACTGGACTGATCTGGACTTTTGGTCTGACTCTGCTGCTCAAGGGCAGTGTAGCTTGGGACAAGTTTCATCAGGTCCCTGAGCCTCAGCTTCCTCTTTTGTAAAAACTGTGTGACAGTACAGGTTGGTTATTTATAGAGTTGCAAAGACCCAACAGACGAAAAGAGTCATGGAGGCCATTTACTCCACTTGACATGTAGATCCAAAGGAACTAAGGCTCAGGAACAAGGAATCATTGGCCTGAGACCACTTGGCCATCAGGAGGGGCTCCTCCAGGTCAGCATCTAAAAGTCTTTCCTCTAAAACATGTTGTTTCTGTGGGATCAAATGTGATAAGCAGTAAATGGGTGTGTTGATGCCAATGTCAAGATGTGAAACCTTGAGAATAGTTTCTTCTCTTCCCCTGCCTTCCTGGAAGACTTTCTGCAGCTGGCTGGACCAGGACAGTGGCAACCCCAAGATGCCATCAGAGATTGCATTCCCCCTTGAGGCTACTTTCAAATACGTAAAATGGCGCAAATGTATTTAATATCTGACAGGGATGAAGCACGCTTGATTAATTTATAAGGACATAAAATAAGGTTTTAAAATAAAACCATTAGAAAATGTAGAAATTCTCTAGACTATGTTGAATGAGCTTAATGAAGGCTGAGGCAGGCAAAAATGTGAGGTATCTCCCACAGAAATGGAGCCTGTCAGCTGTGAAATTGTACCCACACCTCATTTTCAGCATCAAAATAAGAGGTTTCCCTTTCCCTGAGTAATTTCACTCCCTTCCTGGGCTTTTACTTCAATCTCCTTTTCATTTCCTCCAGGTTGTTCCTCCATAAATATTCCATCTCTCTCCAGTTCCTCATTAGGGAGTCTTTTAGCAGGGAACCCATCTATTCATTCCTGCCATGTGGGAAGCATGCTTGAGACACTGATGATACAACATCAAATTAGTCCTTGTTGTCAAAGATTTTGTGTTTAAGAGAGGAGGGATATACAGCTATAAACAAGCCTACGGTATCTAACGTAACATTTAGTGCAAGGTGCTGGGAACAAAATTAAGACAAAGTAGAGGGCAGTAGCATGCTGGGAACAAAATTAAGACAAAGTAGAGGGCAGTAGCAGGGACTGGTGGTGGCAATGTTGAAGGTTTTGGTGGCAATGAAGGAGATGGTGGTGATCATGGTTGGGGGTGGTGATCTCATTGGAGGTGATGTTGGTGTCAGTAGAGGCAATGGAGATGGAGACCATCATGGTGCTGAGGGAAGGTGGGGGAGGTAGTGATGGTACCTGCAGTGATGGTCAGAGATTTTATATTAGGGAGTTAGTGAGGATTTCATGTGAAAATTAATTTGAGTAGAGACCTGAATCATAAGGAGCTAAACCTATAGAAACCTAAGAGCAGAGCATCCCAACCAGGGAAAATAATAATGCAAATGAGGAAACGTGAGGCTTCATCACTCACCCAGATACCCCTCATTTTGGACACTGTGAGTTGTGACTTGCACAGTGTCTGTGGCTCTGTGGGGAACTGAGCCAGAGTTACCTTCTGTGGGAATCAACCTTCCTGGACAGAAGGATGAACATTTCCTAGTAAAACACTTCCACACAAAGCCCCCTCTCATGGTCTCCTGCTGTGAACCCTAATCTGACATAACGGGTATAAATACCTCCTTTAAGGAATTTGTTTTTGTTTGTTTTGTAATGAAAGGAAATTGGGGTTAAGATTATTAAAGTCCCAAAGGCAACTCATACTCAACATTTCAAAGCAACCCATTAATATTTTCTCCTCCAGCTAGCTTCTCTGCCAATGCTACCCTTCTCAGAGAATGCCTACATTATTTATCCTGGCACAAAAGCAGAAACTTGGGCCATTCTTAACTCTTCCCCATTCAGAGTCCAAATCTCCAAATCTTATTTGTATCTCCTTTACATTATGCACATGGAGGCTGGCAAGGGCTTGACCAAGAATAATTTGGGTGTCATTGGTGACAGTGAGAACCAGTGAAGCATGTTCAACCTTGTTTACCCAAAATAGAACTTAAAATAAAAGCATATCCATCCCTTTGGGCTTTGTTCTTGGCAGTCCTTTACAAACTGCGTACATGTGCATAATGTCAATTTCATGCAGGTTTTTTGCAAAAATTGAAAGGGGGAAGGGCTTTCTACCATGCCCTTGAAGATTGTTGCAAAGGGTAAAGAATTGCACATTTATTGTCCTTCCTCCAGGCTCTTAGGAAACAAACATAATCTATGGGGAAATTCAATAGAAGCTTAACAAAGAACAACGGCAATAGGTGAGACATTGGAGGGGAAATTAATTAAGCCAAGCTAAAATTAGTGGTTTTGGGTTTGTGATTCTGAGAGAGTCTTGGGCTATGGAGAACTGGAACAGAGAAAGGAAGCATACTGGCAGGGAGCTGATTCAGGGCCCAAGATTAATTATCCTTCACCATCTAATTATGAAGTCTGAATCGCTACCCTGCCAGTTGAGTTCCTTCCCACTAACACAGGGGATGAGAAAATGATGTGGTTCTGGAAGCTTGAGCTCTTTCTTCCAATTTTCACTTAATACAGACAACAAAAAAAGCTCCCCTTTGTCCTTTTCTGATTACTATTTATTATTTGTATCTTTGTAAGAGCTGTTCCCTTCCAGATTACTTTTTTCTTCCTTGTCAAATAACCATTTTTCATTCTTATCATCTGAAATTAAAAATGCCAGGTGTATTTCTACTAGGCTTATGATTTATACCGGATGGGATACTGGATCCAAACTCTTTACTCAATTTACTTATTTATATTCCTATGTTCAGGACATCTAAGATACTTCAGTTTTGACAATGGGTTCAGTCAAAGGTAAATGCGGTCTGGCTTATCACACACAAAGGTAGAAAACAATATTAGCTCCATTTAATAGGTTTTTAAACTGGGGGTAGAATGTTTAAGCAAATTTTCTAAAATCACATGACTAGCAAATTAATAAGGCCCCAAATTCAAAGCTAGGTTTATGTGTCTCCTCTAGATAATCCATCATCTTCCCTTTGGTGAAGCCTACATCTACTATAAAGTTCAGCCACACTTGCTGGTCTTGCACAGATATATCAACACCAGTCTCATCAAGAGTTAAATGACAACAACAAAACAATTAGAAGTTTATTTTCTGAGTTCCCTGGCCTCTACTGAAAATTATCCGCCAACTCAATATTTTCTTTGAGTAAATATCAAAATAATTCCAGGTATGGCACTTATGACCCTCCAAGTTATAAACCCATCTAACTTATCCAGACTCAACTGTCCTCATTTGGTATCACTCCTGAGAAAAACTGGACACATAGGGAAATGTTTACAATAATTATGACCATAGAGATATTAGTAAGAACAAAATGAAAGGCAAGAAGAAATGTTGGAGCCCCAAAGAGTAGGTAAATGGTGGTTATAAACATGGACTCTGAAGCCAAGCCGTTTGACTTTGAAAGTCGGCACTGTTATGAATGAATTTGGGTAATTTACTCAACATCCATGCTTTATTTTCCTCATAATAGTATGAGGAAATAATATTACTTTCCTCACGGGGGATAATAATAATGCTTTCCTCACAAGGATCTTCTGTGGTTAAGTGAGATAACATACAGATATTGCCCAAGACAATGTCTGGCACATATAAATTGTTATATAACCATTATTAGTGTTGTTATTACTATTTATTATCAGACTGAACTCTGAACTTAGCTGGAATACGCTTTCAAATTTTGTTTCCTTCTTTAAGTCAGAATGCAGTTCTTATCTCTCTCATATGATTGATGTGAGAAAAAGAAATAGGATAATATGTATCAAAAGCATAGCATGTGGCACATACTAAGTGTGAGATATAAAATACTATTCCTCTAAACATGATTTTTCTTCCAAAATTCCTTCTTTCCTGCTCCAGACCCTTGAGATTTTTCCAAACCCTGCTGAGGTCTCATCTCCTCTAGGAGATTATTTATGATCTGATCCTACCCCATTCTTCACTTGGACTCCTTCTTTCATTGTGGTTGCGTTCTGTTCACTGGCCATCATCCTGCTGCCGTCATCATCTGTGTATGGTGACATGTGAATGGGTACATGCTCATTAACTCCCAGATGTCACTCTAAATACCGAGAAGTAGATAATCTTTCTCCTTAATCAGCTTGTGACATAAATGAGGAGATAAGTTAAGTTCACAGAAGATAACCAGAGACTGTTGGAATGTTCTTTAGAATCTACTGTGATGCAGACTTTAGAGATCTGTCATCTGACCATGTACTTGGAAGCTATTTGTAGTGGACACATTAGGACTCTTGTACTCTGATGAGTACTCAAGACATAAACATTAATATAATGCTACTTTAAAACTACTCACAGTTTGTTGAGGGCAAAAATGACAATTTTTTAAATTCCACTGGTATTAATTGAGAGCCTAGTGTCCCAGCAGTGCTCTGAAAACAAACGAATAAAACAAAGAAAAAGCAGACACACTGTCATGAAACTTGTGCTCTAGTAAAGAGTGGAATGGTACTAAATATGATAATTTACAATTGTGACACACATTAGAAAGAAAGTGAAATGCAATGGAATAGAATAATGGGGAATGAATGTGGGGAAATAGTTTAGATTGGGGAGACAGAGAAGCCCTTTCTTGAGAGACCATATAGGATCTGAGACCTCACACTGAGAAGGAGCCACTTATTAGAGGAGATATAGGAAAATACTTTCCACACCAAGAGCAAAGATTCTAAGGTAAGAGTCAGCTTAGACATATATACAAATAATTCCAAATCCAACTGAATATGGATAAAGTGTTATCGAGATACGGATAGGCAGGTAGCAGATTCTAAGAGGATGTTGACATTGTCTACAACAGGGGTCAGTGAACTTTTTTGGCCCAGTCAGCAAATATTTTAGATTTTGGCCAGACAGTATCTGTCATGAATACTCAATTCTGCCACTGTAACTCACAAACAGCAATAAACAACATGTAAATAAATAGTCTTGAGTGTGTATCAATAAAGCTTTATTTGCAAAGCAGGCGGGGGGACAGGCTGGCCTGTCTACCGTAGTTTGCCAATCCATGAATTACAATATTAGACAAAGGACATGGTGTGCAGATTGTGTTTTCCAAAGTGATCACACCATTATATCCCAATTTATATGTGCCCATTACAAATTTTTGTCAACACCCCTTTCCAGAAAAGGAGTCTATAATCCCTCCCCTTGAATTTGAGTGTGCCTTGGAAGACAGCAGATGTATGTGGCATGACCTCTGAGGCTAAATCATAAAAGATAAGACAGTTTTCACTTTTATTCCTTGAGACAAACAACAAGAGTCTTGAGGTTACACACAATACATTTGCTCTGAAACTGTCAAGCTGGAGACGTCTCATGGAGAAGCCAAAAGAATACTAGGTTTCACTCATTTAAGTCTCCCCAGCCCAAATGCCAGCCACGTGCATGAGCCATCTTTTGGATGATTCTAATTCCCTCAAACTCAGGCGCTTTTTATTCTATTCCTGTTATTTTATATTTCAGAACTAAAATTTCATTTGATTCTTATTTATGTTTACTATTTATTTGTGGGGATTTATTGTTATAGTTCCAAGAGTGTTTGTAATTGCTCACTAGAACATCTTTATTATAACTGTCTTTAAATCCTTGTATGGCAATTCCAACATCTGGGTCATCTTGGTATTGGTTTCTGTTGATTTTCATTTCTCACAGAAGTTGAGATCTTTTCTGCTTCTTAGCATAATGAATAATTTGGACCTGGTCATGGACATTTGAAGTATTATAAGACTCTAGTTCCTATCTAATCATCTATTTTAACAGGGTCTTAGCTTAGGCTGCCATAACTAAATTTCATAAACTGATGTGCTTATAAACAACAGAAATATATATCTTACAGTTATGGAGGTTGGACGTCTGAGATCAGGGTGCCAACATGGTCAGGTCTTAGTGAGAATCCTCTTCCAGGTTGCAGAGTGCCATCTTCAAAATGGCAGAGAACAGAGAGAGGAAGAAGATCTCTCTTGACTCTTATAAAGGCACTAATTCCATTCATAAGGACTCCATCATCATGACTTCATCTCATTCCAATCTTCCAAAGGCTCCATCTCCTAATACCATTGAATTAGGGGGTAGGGTTTCAACATACGAATTTGAGGTTGACACAAATATTCAGTCCATTACAAGTAGAAAGTCAACCTGTTTAGGTTCAGAACTCATGTCTTAGTTCCCTTTTATGGTTTAAATGTCAAATTTAGTGTTTTTAGGTTATGAAGTGTCATTCTGGTCTACTCAGCTTGTGTGTTACCCAAATGACAAGGCTCCAACCTACAGTGTCCATGGTTCTGACTGGGAAGGGGGAAAGGTACCATCTAGTTACTTCAGGGATGGAGTAAAAGTCATAACCATACCCATAGGCTTCACCCAGGTGTGGCACTTATTCCTTACTCAAGTCCTAAGCCCCCTAGCCAGTCCTTTTATGCACTTTTCAGAGTTTTCTACAAGTGGCTTTTGTGTTTTTTCCAGGCTCTTTGTGTGTGTGTGTGTGTGCACACACGCGTGTGCACTCGCGTGTGAGCCCAATAAGCAGACAAAGTAAAATGGAATATGTTTAGCACAGATTCAGAACCAGAAGTCCTTTTCACTCTAAAGTCTGTGCTTTTTCCACTATTTCACACTATCTTTGAGGCTGTGATATTTGAAACAGTATGTCTTCTGCCCACTTTTAAATTGTATACTGAACATTCAGTCACATCTCTTCTACTGTTCTTGTCCCTTCAATTTTCCTATTTTCCTCTACATAACACCATGTCATGGTTATATCCAGAATATTTTCTCTCCTGTGTGGCTCTTTAACTCCCCCTTCATATCACATCCCTAAAGAGAGGGACACTCTTGCTTCTAGTCACTTTGAAACCACTGATAGGCTGAGTTGACTAGAGGGAATAACAGTATTAATTTATGGTTGAAAGAATATATAACATTGTTTCATATACTGTTAAAGCAGGAAGTGTCACAGTACAACCAGGAGGAAGGAGGTTTCTACAACTCTACTGATCTTTTTCTTTCTCTTCCGTATATTTGACCTCATTGATAGTTGATACAGAGATTATAGTGGGAACAGGTATTTTATTCTCTCTCTCCCTCCCTCTTTTGAATCTTTCTTCCATGTAACTGAAATGAGGAGAGCTGTATTTGTTCCCAAATGGAAGGAGGTCTTACCATTGTTCTCTTGTTCTTCTCTGCCATCACCCAGAGTATTTTAACATTTGGGACTAGGGTTTAAGCATAAAGGAATTAAAGTAGAACTGGAAAACTAATGGGGGTACTGTTTGCCCATGGTCCAGTCTGTGGTCCCAGTCAACTGCATTGGTTGTTATGACATCAGTTCTAGCTCCAACCCAGCCTCAGCCTTGGTCCAACCCAGCCAGTCTCTCTCTCTCTCTCTCTCTCTCTGTCTCTGTCTCTGTGTGTGTTAGTGTGTGTGTGTGTGTGTGTTCTTATGTCTCCCTCATGGCCCTGGAAGATGGGGTTCAGTCAGCAAGAAGAAATGTTCTTGTACACTTGTGGCTGTACAAGAGCATTTGAAACAATGGGCATTCTCCTGAGTCCTGAGACCCTGATTAGAGGTCTCCTCCCACTAACACCAGGGAAAAGAGTCAAATGAGAGTGGAAGTTGTTTCCTGTTGTTTGTATGAAGAGTAATAAGTGGGTGCCTTCAAAATCGAAAGGCTTAAATCTGGGCAATGTCTCAGAAATCATTTGTGAAAGTGAAGATAATCTTTATCTTCTTTCTGGGTACCAGGGTGACCAGCTGTAAAATCTGTCTCACAATTGTCCCCTTTTCTCTCCTGCCTTCCTTACTTTCTCCTGATTATATGCAGGATTCTCCTGAAGATGCAGATATCGTCAGGGAAAGAAAAAGAATATTCTTTTCCGGGAAACTAGGTAGCTGAGTTCTACTGTTAGAATTATTCAACCATTATGCTGAGAAACAAACTGAGGACTGATGGATGTGGGGGAAAGGGGGAGATGGGCATGGAGGAGGGCACTTGTGGGGATGAGCACTGGGTGTTATATGGAAACCAATTTGACAATAAACTATTTGTAAAAAAAAAAAAGAATTATTCAACCATTAGAATTATTTCTGTTTGTTATAGAAGAGACAGCTCAAACACATAGCAGACTAAGGAATTTAGGGAAGATACAATCTGACTCCTGCCCATTATGAAAAGCTTCCAGCCGTGTGTGTGTGTGTGTGTGTGTGTGTGTGTGTGTGTGTGAGTGTGTGTAGTTTTCCACAGGTAGCAAAAAGATCACTAGTTCATAGATATTAGGTTCCAGGAAGTTCAACTTCTACCTCTTTACAAAAGAAAGATAGATGCTTATGGGATTCCCCATGATTGAAGTCCAGACTACTGCAGTGGTTTAGGTACTGAATTAACCAGTTTGATGAGGCCTTGAAATTAGATCAGGGGTCACAGACATGAGATCTTATTATTAAACAAGCCCTCCCCACTATTCACTTTTTCAATGCATCTTAGGAAAAGGTAGCTCATTTAGTTCATCAAATTCAGCTTAGCTGAAAATTTGAAAATTAAAACAAAAAGCTGCCAAAAATGTGTTTTGCATCTCTAATTCTTTAATCCCTCTGCCAGTTTCATTTTCCAGTTTCCCTTCAACAGACCTTAATTTTACAATAAGACAGTGGGTTCACTTATCCAGCAAGGGACGGCTTGTCATGTTTGAGCTCTGAAATGAAAGTTGTCTTTGGGCAGGTTTCTATACAGCTCCATCTGGGAGCAATAGGGCCTTTCACTGTGACTGTCTATGGACTTGGAGAAAGGAGGCAAGGCCTCAAAAAGCAGTAGGGATGGGCAGAGTTGTTGTTTTTATTTTGTTTTGTTTTTTTGTTTTGTTTTTTTTTTTTTTTCTGGGTAGGGTCCTCTGTGGTGGAGGCCAGAAACCAAAGGTGACAGAAATACAGTGCTCCAATTAGTTTGAGTGACACCATTTGATTTTTATAGGCTGTAAACATTAAATGAATAACCTTTAAGGCTCCTAACCATAGACCTTAGATACAAATATGACCATTGATCTCAGCCTCTACGCTAGGAGGATTTAAATCCACATTCTTATCTGACAATTCTATAGATGTTCTTAAATTAAAAAGTGGACACAGGTACAGATATATTCTTTCCAGGACAGATTGAATTGTTTCAAAATATTTTGATAACGTCTATTTTTTAGCTGCTTCTTTTGAGCAGGAGGTGTACATAGGTGAAAATGGCATGTTCCCTTTTCTCTCAGGATTTATATCTTACTAACAGAGGTAGTCACGGATACCTTGTGGCTTGTTGTGTACTTGGTTATCAGTAATATTCTACCCAGGATGCCAACACATACTGTACAGGATAAGAGCCTATGCATTAGAATTGCCCCATATTTGGGTTTAACAGTACTCTCTGCCTCATAGCTCTGTGACTTTGGGCAAGTTGCTTCATCTCTTAGAGGTGGACGACATATAAAATGAGAATGACAACATCTCATTTTGTGAAGATGAAATCATGTTATGCAAATAAGCAATTGGCATGTGTCTGACACTTGCATTAAATGCTCAAAAACTGGTAATTCTACACCAATAACTTCGGGATTGTAGGGTATAAAGATGTTCTAATTAAGGAGATATAAAAAGGTTTTTTGAAGAGGTAGCTCTGGGGAAAGCTTTATTCCACTGGACTGAGGTTGTAAGAAAGGCATTTTAGACAAGCTTGCTGAAGAAATCAGACATGAAAAGTAGAGTACAAAGTTCATGGTAGGCTGATGTGCAGTGGGAGATTATTTTGTGAAAATCATATGGGGCCAATAGAGGACTTTGAGTGCCCATCAGAAGAATATGCATTTGATTGAACAGATAATGGGATATTATCGAAGGCTTTTGAATAGGAAAATGACAGACTGAAAGCTTCTCCTCCTCAGGAAGATCACTCAGAAAACTGTTAGTGGGGTGGTTGGATTTGGGGGAGGGGGGCCAGAGGAAGACCTCAGGGTTAGCACTGTGGTGGGGCAGTAGTGAGGGAGTGGATGAATACCATATAAGAAATGTTACAAGTTTAGTTTGCGCATGTGAAACATGATTCTGATTTTATTTTTAGGGAGAAAAAGTTAATTCTTGGCAGCAAGGATCAAATGTAAATGCTAATGACAGAGATGAGGATCAGGGGGAGATGGAATGTTCTTTCTTAGTCTACCCTTGGAGTGTTGCTCCAGTAAATCATTTTGCAGAAGCAATCAGCACACCTGTTAGTGAAGCTTGGCATTTAATTGGCATTACTGGCTCCTGTGCAGAGGCAGACAATGGATGTCACTGGTGTGTGAGTGGAACACATTTGCATTTCATAGACAATTGAGAGAGAGCTAATCACGTTTTCCTGTAGCCCTCCTAGGGAGGATGCATCTGGCTAGGACAAGGAGCCACTTGCTTCCTGGAGTCAAAGGAGTGTAAGAATTCTGAGGCAATCAGACCCTTCACTCAGACTTTGATAAGCCCATGTGAAAAAGCCTATGTAATAAAGTAAATAAAAGGAAGGTGTGTGCAAGACCAGGCTGTGCCTCAGAGCTGACAAGTGGAAAAGGTGTCAGGCTGAGGTCTGGAGACCTCGGTTCTTTTTCTGGTTTCCCCACTAACTTACTTTACACTCTTGCACTTGGACGCTTGTCTTTTGTGTGTTTCAGCTAATTTTTTTGGAAAATGACTGTGAAAATAAGGAAGCTACATTGTTGTCATTGTGAACGACTACGTTGGGTCTGATTTGGTCAAGTTAGGTATCACCCATTTAGTGATTTCTCAGACTCATGCTGAGCATTCCATGCCCCAGGATCAGCAATAAGTGCAATTCAATAAGATACTATTCTGTCTTCAGGAGTCTCACAATATAGTGGGACAATGTTTAAACAACTACATTGATTTAAATGTAGAAAATAATATGAAAAAAGTGGGTGCAAAGTCTAATAGATGTCTGACTGTCAACGAGGCAGGATGTGAGGCATGAGAAGTATTTTCCAAAAGGAGAGAAGAGGGTATGGCTTTCTAAGTACAGACATAAAACATAGAGAAAAAGTACAGCATAGACAAAAAACACAGAGATATTTAAGTATACGTACTTGTTGGAAGACAGTTAGTAGTGCAGTAGATTAAAGGATCTTGAGGGGGATTGTGAAGGATAAGGTTTTGAAAATGGATTCTGGGTCTAGGTTATGAGAACTCAGAGCCCTCGGTTAAACATCTGAGATTTCTTCAGTCAAGATTAATTTTTGATGGGAATCAATCAATAACACAGAATGGAGCATTTACTCTGGTCAAAACCCATGAAGGACAGGAGAAGAAGATACATTATCTTCACATTAGACGCTCTGCTGAGGAACAAAGAGGCTACAGACACAACAGACCCAAAACCACCAATTCATTTGTTCATATAATAATCCAGTCATTTACAAATCTTAGTGAATCCATATGGTGTGCTAGGGTTCTGGGAAAATTCTTGCCCATGGAACTCAGACAATCAAATAGATGATTATATTGTTCAGTGTTATAGGTCACAACAAGGGTATGTATAGAGGGCTGAGGAGGTCAGCAACCTAGTGGGAGGTTGATCAAGGAGGGCTACCCAGAGGAACTGGCAGCAACATGACCCCTTAGAGTATAGCAATGTCAAGCCAAGGAGGGCAGGTGTATTGTGCGTGTCCTAGAGGATGCAGAGAAGACTGTTTTGGGAAGAAGAAGGAGTATTGTGTGTATATCAGAAAGTGAGGAGATCCTGTGGTTGTAACAAAATGTGTGTAGGGAGAGGTGGATGTGGCAGGAAATGGGGTGTGCAGGGTTAAAACTGAGTATACAGGGCTTCATATTCCAGGATTAGGCATCTGATGAGGGGCTGTCCATGGTACTGAGGAACACAGAGGAGCCAGCCTCAGTACTGAGACCTTGCAAACCTTCAGAGACAAAAGAAACTTTTCATAGAAATAAAAAATCTTTTAGAAAGGCTTCTAATTTTATTCTGATGCTAAATATATGAGAGCCCTCAGTTCAGAGAAAGAGAAGAAACAAGGAGAATTTATTTGGCACTAAATATTTTTCCCACACCACCAACTCATTCCAGTAGGATGATTCCTTTAGTCTTTGGGGAATGCCCAGAGAAAATGCCCAAAAACTGATGGGAAGTATGAAGCCTCAACTCACTGCCCCATGAAGGCAAGGTTTTATCCTATTTAAGTGAAAGATAAGATAGCATCCCTGAGAGAGAATTGGGCTTGTCTACTCTGGGAACTGTCTGGAAGTCTAATTGTGCAAATGGGAAGGGTCTAGACCCCACAGGTATTATTCACCCAACCTCGCATAAGACCTGTCCAAAACTGTCCTGAGGTGGTCCTTCAAAACTTAGCTTAATAGTCCACTAATTTTATTGTGTTCCTGGTGAAATTCTTCTCAATCAGGACTCCAAAGATCAGTAGCAGAGTGGTTTTACTGTTAGAGAATGATGTCTGACAGGAATTCGATCCTTACTGCTGTCTCTCTCAAACATTTAAAGAACCATTACGGGAAGGGACTATAACAGAGTTGTTCAAGGCCACTCAAGTCAGACTGACTGAGTGTAAGAGGCCTTAGCTATCTACTGCATGTATTAATTAAACTAGACCCTTGGTGGCTGTATTAATCTCCTGTGACTGTTACAACAATTGCCACAAACTTGGTAGCTTAAAACAACTGAAAGCTATTCTCTCTCCATTCTGGAGGCCACAAATATGATATGACTATCCCTGAATCAAATCAAGGTATCGCCAGGGCCATGTCCCCTAGGAATGCTCTAGGGGAGAGTCTATTCTTCACCTCTTCCAGTTTCTGGTGGCTGCTGGCATTCCTTGGCTTGGGGTTGTGACTGTCTAATCTTCAAGGCCAACACCTTCAAATTTCTCCCTTTTCCATCTTCAGTTAGCCTTCTTCTTTGTATGTCATAAAATCTCCCTTGTCTCCCTCTCACAAATATATATGTGATTGCATTTAGGGTCCATCTGGTAATACAGGATACTCTCTCAAGATCCTTTATTTAATCGTATCTGAGAAAACCTAGTTTTTTCCATACAGAGTAATCTTCAGGATACCTGTTGAGTGGCCACTTTTTCAGCCTACCACAGTGTTCTCAAATGTAACATAGATCTAATGAAATCACCTACATCACTGGGCAATTGTGAGGATTAAAGGTGATATCCTCATCCTCCCCCCTCAACTCACACACACACACACACACACACACACACACACACGTATCTGCCCTATATGCTAAATGGTCCGGAAGTATTAACTATGACTGCTATTTCATAAAAACAAAAACAAAAGCCTTTCCTTTCTTTTTCTCTGTCAAATTCCTAGAGACCTCTCATTTTCCTCTAATCCTACTTTTCCTATCCTATTTTATAAATTCCTTATTTTCTCAACACTTAAGCATCATTTTGGTAACATCATTCTTTTCCTAAAACCACTTTTCTTTACCCAAGATGAGCTTTCTTCTAGGAATTGAATTTTCTTTCATTAGTGAGTGAGGGGTGTAAGAGCTCTGGGCACAGGAGAAAGAAAGGGGAGACCATGAAATTTATACATATTGTTATGTTTTTTTTTTCCTTTGAGAGCTCACTTTCAACCTCACTCATACCCCAGGGGATCACCCACATACCCATGTATACCTATATACCCACACAGGGGAACTAGAAAGCATCTTAGACTCCTTCCCTCATCCATGTCTCTCTTGATTCCAATGCCACTCCTTACTTTTCACCATGCCAAACCCAGGAGAAGGGTCTGTTGGTTAGGCCTTGTCTCTTCAGTCCCTACCTAGCTAAGGCCCTCATGCTCACCACTGTTCATGCTGATTAAAATAGCCTCCTAACGGAACTTGACGGAGGAACAAGGGGGAGAAGAAGGGCAGAAATGGTGGGGGAAAGGGAGAGAGGCAAACCATGAGAGACTCTTGAATGCTGACAAAAACTGAGGACTGATGGATGTGGGGGGGAGGGGGGATGGGCATGGAGGAGGGCACTTTGGGGATGAGCACTGAGTGTTATGTAGAAACTAATTTGACAATAAACTATTTGTAAAAAAAAATAAATAAAAAAAATAAAATAAAATAGCCTCCTAACGGGTATTCTGTCTTCTAATTTTCTTCATCTTTTATACTTGCCAAAAAATCATTTTTTTTGTTTGCTTGTTTGTTTACCTCTTCAGAGGAGGTAACATGAATCCAAATAAGAGAATTGAATTGTCTGTGGACTCAGATAGGTGAGGATTCAAGCTTTGACTCTGTACTCAATATATGTAATGTTTCTGAGGTTTGGGCATACTCTAAAAGAGCTATTTTGAAAAACTGTGTTGAATAGTGAACTCAAAACATTTGCATGGTGTCTAGCATATTGTATATCCCAAATAACTATTTCTTTTATGTGTGTTTTATAAAATAAAAACTTCTCATATTACACTCCTTTTATATACACATCTCCTATCAAGGACCTTGCTTTACCAATTTTTCCTTTTGTATATTGCATCCTAAATAAGTGCTCCTTTTGATAGGATCATTCCAATAAGCACATATAATCACTTGACTCTACTTCTCCTGGGAGTCTTCATCCATTTCAAGGATTTTCTTTGCTTCAAATATTGAAATAATTGTTTCTTTTCAATTTCTCTCTTTTCCCTTAAAAGCACTTTAAAAAGGCTTTCTTCCCACCAGTCTGTAGGAACTGCTCACTTAAAGGTCACCACTGACCTCCAAATTGTTAAATCCAGTGGTCAATTCTCAATCTTCAGCTTACTTTATTTATCAGCAGTATTTGACACAGGTGATTCACTTCCCATCTTTGATAGACTTTCTTTAGGATGCACAGGCCTCTAAAGCTTTATGATGTTTTTCTACTTTACTAATGTTGGTTTTTTTTTTTCTCAGTTTCCTTTATTGGTACCTTGTAGTCATGACCTGTTCATCTGAGGCTGCCCTGAGTTCAGCATTTATCCTTTTACTTTTTCCTTACAAGTTTATTTCTTTGATGACTACACAATATCAGATTTTAAATACCATTTATGTGCTAAAGGGTCAAGAACTCTCTCCCAAACTCCACATCCAATATTCAACTGTTTGTTTCACATCTCTATTTGGAAGTCTAACAGATCACTCAAATTCAGTATGCCAATTATCTCCCAAACTCACCCACTGTCACAATCTGATCCACTCTGCCACTTTACCATCTAGGATGATGATAAATCTTTCCTTCCATTTGCTAAATCCAAAAATCTGTCCCATCCAATCCTCTAGGATATTATATTTGGTTTTGGTAAGGATTTTTGTGCCATGACAGTACATTATATAGGTTATCAGTGTGATATTTCTCTGAGTTTATTTATTTATTGGGGGGGGGGCAGAGAAAGAGTGAGAGAAAAAAATCCTAAGCAGTCTCCTCACGGTCAGCTCAGGGCCCAATGCGGGACTAGAACCCACCAACTGTGATATCATGACCTGAGCCTAAACCGAGAGTTGACCCTCAACTGACTGAGCAACCCAGGTGCCCCTCAATGAGATATTTATTACACTATTTCTAAATTGTGTCTTTATCTGTGTCTCCTTTCCATTCCTGTCTAGATGCACTATATACTCCCCAACTACCAACCTGGGGACTTATTTGCTGTATTTTCTAATTATTCAGCGCAATGCTCAATATATCATGATACATGATTCAAAAAATCAACTTAAAATCTGTTAAGGTTGACCAATATATACATAAAAATGCAAGAAAGAAAAACTGGGTGGAAAATATACAAAGATTTGTTAGTTTTTTATCTTGATACAGTTTTAGGACTGAGTGTAGTGATTTTTAAAAAATATTTATTTTGAGAGTAAGGGAGAAAGAATCATCAGTGCAGGGGCTACAGAGAGAAGAAAAAGAATCCCAAGCAGGCTCCTCACTGTCAGCACAGAGCTGGACATGGGGCTTGAAATCACCAACCTTGAGTTCATGACCTGACCCAAATCAAGAGTCAGATGCTTAACCAACTGAGCCACCCAGGCACCCTTGTAGTGATTTTTACCAAAGTCTGATGAAATGGAAGAGAAAAGATGAATAGATCAACTAAAAATCTCCTCAATAAAATGACGTGAAAGCAGAGCCAGAATGGATGCTGAAGTTGGTATACACTGGGAGGATCTGAGCTCTCAATCAGGGGTATATGAAATTGAATCTCAACCTCATCATTCACTAGTTGAGGATTTTGGGAAGTTATTTAACCTCCTTGAGCTAAAAATTCCTCATCTGTGAACCTCAAATAGTTGTACTGAACATTTAGTGAGAGAAAGTCTGGTTCATCATCAATGCTGAATAAATGGTAGATATTATTGTTAGCCTCAAGGAATTGTCTCAGGAGCAAGAAATCAATGTCAACTGAGAATTTTTACCTCCTAAGTATTCTGGTTTTCTATTTTTCTCAAAATTCTTATTTATATATGTGTGCACATGCATGTGTATGTGCGTACGTGCGTGTACATGTGTGTGTGTGTGTGTGTGTGTGTGTGTGTGTGTGTGTATGTGTGTATGGCAATGGGTTAGAGGAAATGGAAAGGGATGAAAGTTTTTGATCAAAAGATCTCACCATCTAGCTGTGGAACCATGTGTGGCCACAAAGACTCAGGTTGGCTTCTTCAACCTACCATCCCATCTTGCCTGACATCATCCACTCTTTTTTTTTTAATGTTTTATTTATTTCTGAGAGAGAGAGAGACAGCATGAGCAGGGGAGGGTCAGAGAGAGAGAGAGAGAGAGAGAGAGAGATACAGAATCTGGAACAGGCTCCAGGCTCTGAGCTGGCTGTTAGCACAGAGCCCGATGCGGGGCTCGAACCCACAAACAGTGAGATCATGACCTGAATCAAAGTTGGATGCCCAAATGACTGAGCCACCCAGGCACCCCCATCATCCACTCTTAAGTCTACTACTATCTACTTTCCTTTTTGTCAGCAACTATTGTTAGAGAAAGTCACATGGAGAACGCCATGTCAAGGCTATTGTCTCTAACCTCAACTGTGAGCTTTGCCCACAGTTTAGCATCTCTGTGCTTTATCGTGATTCATGTTGCTATGATATGACTCCACTTGGAAAACGAGCAGTAGTTACAGTCCTGAGCAACCTCAATAGTCCTCATTGGTTTATCTTCAAAGACAAGTTGTGGGAACAGTTGCATGCAAAGTATGTTAGAAATATTAAATTTCTATATGAACACAGAGAGTCCCAACAAGCAAATCATAACCTTGTAAATGGTTAACTGCCCCATTTACGGACAAAGTTCTCTGTCCCAATTCTGATGTGTTCATTGTTTCCTGAATCCTAGTTTTGATACTTTGCCAAAGTCTTTAGGCTGGCAGAAACTCAACAAGACCCATCAAGTGGCTATGTTCTTTCATCCACCCCCCCCCTTCTACCTTTCCAAAAGAAGAAGCTTTTTAGAATGTTGGCAAATGTTGTGTTGAATGATAACAAAAACAAAACAGAACAGAACAAAAAGAATTCTCATATGTGGGGCGCCTGGGTGGCTTAGTCGGTTAAGCATCCGACTTTCGCTTAGGTCATGATCTCGCGGTTCGTGGGTTCGAGCCCCGCGTCGGGCTCTGTGCTGACTGCCAGCTCAGAGCCTGGAGCCT
>NW_024080827.1:229564-243197 GCF_003009895.1 Hyaena hyaena | reverse complement strand
CATGGTATAGATAAACCACATCTTCTTGATCCATTCATCAGTTGATGGACACTTAGGCTCTTTCCATGGTTTGGCTATTGTTGAGAGTGCTGCTATGAACACTGGGGTACATGTGCTCCTATGCATCAGCACTCCTGCATCCCTCAGGTAAATTCCTAGCAGTGCTACTGCTGAGTCATAGGGGAGTTCTATTGTTAATTTTTTGAGGAACCTCCACACTGTTTTCCAGAGGGGCCGCATCAGTTTACATTCCCACCAACAGTGTAGGAGGGTGCCCGTTTCTCTACATCCTCGCCAGCATCTAGAGTCTGCTGATTTGTTCATTTTAGCCACTCTGACTGGCATGAGGTGGTATCTCAGTGTGGTTTTGATTTGTATTTCCCTGATGAGGAGGGATGCTGAGCATCATTTCATGTGTCTGTTGGCCATCTGGATGTTCTTTTTGGAGAAGTGTCTGTTCATATCTTCTGCCCATTTCTTCACTGGATTATTTGTTTTTCGGGTGTGGAATTTGGGGAGTTCCTTATAGATTTTGGATATTAACCCTTTGTCTGATATGTCATTTGTAACTATCTTTTCCCATTCCATTGGTTGTCTATTAGTTTTATGGATTGTTTCCTTTGCTGTGCAGAAGCTTTTAATCTTGATGAGGTCCCAATAGTTCATTTTTGCTCTTGATTCCCTTATCTTTGGGAATGTGTCAAATAAGAAATTGCTGCGGTGGAGGTCAAGGAGTTTGCTTCTTGCTTTCTCCTCTAGGGTTTTGATGGTTTCCTGTCTCACTTTCAGGTCCTTTATCCATTTTGAGCTTACTTTTGTGTATGGTGTGAGAAAATGATCTAGTTTCATTCTTCTGCATGTTGTTGTCCAGTTCTCCCAGCACCATCTGTTGAAGAGGCTTTTTTTCCCCATTGGATACTCTTTCCTGCTTTGTCAAAGATTAATTATATTTGTGTGACTTTGTACATTTTTAAATAAACTGGCCCTCACTTCATTTCTGTTTAATAGAACACATGAATATCTAAACTGCAGAGATGTTGGCGAAATTAACCTGATTCTGCATATAATGTGCATGGGAGTAAATGGAGATCTAGTGAATACTTCTTCTTTCCTATTTTAGCTTTCTCTCTTTCTTACCTTTATATCCCAACATCCTGCTTCATTCATGGTAAGTTCTTGATGAATGTGGTTGATTTTGGTTAGTGAGGAGTCAGTAGAGATGATGATTAAATCAGCTACTGTAGCCTGATGTCATATTCTATTTACCTTTTGACATCTCTTATCCTGGAGTGCACTACTTCACATACTCTTGGCTCCACCTTTTATGCACCCACAACGGTAGTAACTAGTTACTTGGAAGTTGTGCTAGTTTGACCAGGTGAAGCCTGATAGCCTTTCACCTAAGCCTGCACTGAATACCTCTTACTTCCTGCTTTTGATATTCTCTAACACTTCAGGTTGGGAAGCATTGTGGATACAACCTGAAAGTGTGGAGGAAGTAAGGCCTGTGGGGATATCTTTGACCTGGGGAATAAATGCTCTACGAATCTATCCCCAGTTTAGAAATATTCCATAAAACTCTTTAGAAAGTCTTTCAGGACTGATGACCAGTTGGCATTCCCTTGTTTCCAGACTCTAATCTTCATTTCTCCTTTCTGGAATCACATTTCTAAATAAACTATTTGTATGCAAGCCTTTTCCTCAGTCTTTATTTACAGGAAACTCAAGCTAAGCCCCTTCAACACACTCAAGCACATTGCAATTCCTGGAATATAAAATACAATAAATAGTAGGTGCAATTGTTTACTTTATGCATCCACTGCTTTGCAGTGAGAACAAAGGAGTCACCAATATTTCCCCTCTAAGACTGACCTCTTGAACACCTTTTTTTTCTTCTTGAGTTTCTTCACTATTTACATTTCCTTATGCTTTGGGCAAGTTAACTCTGCAACCATTGGCTGTAGCTGTCTGACCCAGAGGGGATCAATCCCTTGGTAGGGTGAGCCAATCAAGTTTGCTTCCTAGAATCTGATATGAGTATGTGGTGACACTAATCTCTTTTGGTCGGGTTATTAACTGGGAGGTCCTAAAGCGTCAGCCAGAAGATGTAAGAGTACAGAGAAAACCAGACTGCAGATAAAAAACGACTCAAAGATATCAAAGGTGAGAGGACTCAATAAAAATAGGAATTGAAAAGACAGAGCTTTCCTATTTCTGCTTCTAGTCCTTATAGAAGAGCAATTGTACTCCCTGCCCTTTGGGTCTGAGTTATACCCTTGTCATTATAATAAATTCCCTGCTGAGTTTAAAGTTACTTCATTGGCTTTCTTTTCCTTGGACTTGGACACTTTCTAAAACACTCAAGGTGATTACTAGTCCCTTTATCCATTGGATAGCAAGACGTGTTTCCCCAGCGTCTCACTTACAGTCCACATGGTATATTTTCATGTTTGATAAATAACTGACTAAGAGAATAACCGCTTCCTTTATTCCTTTTGTTCCCACATATCTTTCACTCAACGTGAACACCAGCATGTAGACCACCTGTGCACCCTGCTACCACTTTGAGGTTTCCCCTTCCAGCTTTAACTTTCTTCATTCTCATCCTCCTAACAAGCTGGCCCAGATTATCCACTGTCCAGTCTATTGATTTTGCTCTGCTTCATTCCAGTCATTGCTGCTGAAGAAAACCATACAAGTGTGATGGTTATGACAAGTCAATTCCATTTAACCTCAGTTTGAGTCTGTCCACAGCTTAGCAGCCCACATCTCTATAGGGATCTCATATATCCCCAAAGCAACAACTACAAACCATTTACATTATCACCCCAACGTTTTACCCACTTACTCACCACTGACTCACCTCTTGCCTTGCTGGATAAATTGGTGAGATTTGTTAAGGGATATCTTTGCTATACTTTATAGCTTTACTGTATCTAAACAAAGCCTTTATTCCATTGTTCCTCCTCCATTGTTTGCCCAAATTAATAATTTTACTTCTGCACTAGGTCACCTTGCCTGCCTCCCTTTTAAGATTTTATCCCATCTCTCTACTTAGTTTTGCTATTAGCATCTTAAAAAATGTCTCATCCATCTACTGCCTCAGTATCATTATGTTCCACAGGATCCTCTTGTGATCTGGGTTCCATTCATACAACTCTACTAAACTGATGAGTTGACAGTGCCCATAAAAGTACCAAACTATTCTGTCCTCATCATCCTCCAATACATCTGATTTTGTTGACTACCTACCTCCATTCTTCAGGGTTTTGTAAATCTTCTTTCTTCTGGTCATCCTGCCAACTTAAAGGTTCTTTACACCTTAAGGAAGGAAAGACTTCCTTAAACTTTAGTCACTTTTACTCCTTCTTGAGGATCTCTTTCTCTGTGGTACTGTTACAAGATGTTTCACTCCCCTAATGACAATAAGGGAATTAGCTTCTCTTGTACCTTTTGGACTTGAATTTCCAACTCTCTGCTGGACAGCTCCTTTGGTTCTTTCCTAAAGTGTTATACACTAAACTTATCCTCTTTTACCAAAAAGACTAAATCTGTATGATTTTGTATGACCGATTCAGAGGAGGAATGGCAGAGAAGAAAAAAAGATGGAGAAAAGTAAAAAAAAAGTGAGTTTCAGAGTTTTGCCCACTGATTTACTAGAGGTAATGTAGGTAGAAAAAGCCAGGAGTCATTGGGTCACCCTCTCTCCACTCACATTTTCAAGATAATTGGTAAGGAGGGGGATGATTGTTTACTGAAGTACTACTGTGTATCAGCCAGTGATATAAACATTTTATTTTTTATTTTTTATTTTCTAAAACTTAAAAAATCTTAATTCCAGTATAGATGACATACAGTGTTACATTAGTTTCAGATGTACAACATGGTGATTCAACAATTCCTTAATCACCCAGTACTTATCAGGACACATACCCTCTTAATCTCCATCATTCCTCCCACCCACGCCCCTCTGGTAACCATCAGTTTGTTCTATATAGTTAAGAGTCTGTTTCTTGACTTCTTTCTCTCTCTCTCTCTCTCTCTCTCTCTCCTTTGCTCATTTGCTTTGTTTCTTAAATTCTGAGTATACGTGAAATTTTATGGTATCTTTCTTTCTCTGACTGACTTATTTCACCTAGTATTATACTCTTTAGCTGCAAATGGGAAGATTTCTTTCTTTTTATGGCTGAATAATATTCCAGTGTGTACATATACAACTTCTTCTTTATCCATTCATCTGTCGATGGATACTTTGGTTGCTCCTATAATTTTGCTATTGTAAATAATGTTGTAGTAAACATAGGAGTGCATGTATCTCTTTGAATTAGTGATTTTGTATTTTGTGGGCAAATATCCAGTAGTGTGATTATTAGATCATAAGATAGTTTTAGGAATCTCCATACCATTTTCCAGAGTGGCTGCACCAGTTTGTATTTTTATGAAAGGTACAAGACGGTTTGACATAGGCATTTTAAATAGGATACTTTAATTTTTTAAACAACTGTCTTGTATATTTCTATTATTGATCTTATTTTACAGGTAAGCAACCAGGCCTATAATATATTAAGTGAGATCTCCAAGATTATGTAATGGATTGTAAATCCAGGATTTGGTACTAAGTCTATTAAACTTCAGAAACTGTCTTCCTCATCATAGCTTTTAATATGACAATATAAGGAAGTGCATAATGCCTTGAAGAGTAAAGCAGAATTAATGACTGACTTTAAATTCACACTCACAGCTGGAAATTATTTTTAAAATTTGTTTTGGTCAGTTATAAGTTCTAGTCAGTTCCTCTATTTGGGAAATTCTTCTCTCAGATATTACTGAGACAAAGCTTTTATTTTATTCAGAATTCCTCTTCAATTAGAACTCTAGAACACAACTTTCTCTCCTGTACTCTTCTTTATACTTTGTGTGTGTATGTGTGTGTGTTTTAAGATTTTATTATTAAGTGATTTTTATACCCAATGTAGGGCTTGAACTTACAATCCTGAGACAAAGAATCACATGTTCTACTGACTGAGCCATCCAGGTGTCCTTATACTTTTTAAAAAAATACACACACATCCCCATATCAGGGTTTCTCATTATTGGCATTTTGGGCTAAATGTGGGTGAGGCTTTTCTGTGCATTATAGCAAGTTTAGCAGCATCCTTAGCCTCCCCCCACTACCTGGTAGCATCTTCCCCTAATATGACAATCCAAAATATCTCTGGACATTATTAAATGTCTTCTTAGGGGAAAAATAACCCTTGTTGGGAATAACTGATCTGTATATACATGCATATATACCTACATCCGAATCCAAATACATCCAACAAAAATGCTTGTGTGGTTCATGGGGGCTGAGATTTATTAGTCTTGCTCACATCTCTATCTCAGTGCTTGGAACAATGCCTGACACATACTTGGCACAGAATGCAATAAATATTTATTGAGTAAATAAACAAATGAGGAGGAAGGGACAATTTTTATGGAGATCCTACTTTATGCCAGATCCTTCATTAAGAACTTTTCTTCATAACAACTCTGTGATATGAATAATAATAAACTTGTTTCCCAGATGAGAAAATATAGGATAAGAGAGGATGGTTTCCCTGATTCACACAGCTAGACAGTTTGAGAGTTGACATTTCAACCCAATTCTGTATATAGTAAATTTTACCGTTTTTTTCAGGACACTAAATTGTGATATAGAATTATGAGAGTGAGAGTTTAAGACTGAACATATGAATTGCTAATTATCATTCCAGTGTTTTGCAGGGAAAATGACTTGCAAATCATGTCACTGGCCAAAATAGAATTTTTGAGTTTTGTTCTCTAAACTCTTCCTATCTCCCACCATGGCAATGTTGTTTCTCAAGTGAAATGTTTAGTAATCTACCGTGATTTCTTTATTTTCCTCAGTGTGCATCAGAATCGCACAGACTTAAAGATAAAGTATTGCCTGGCATGTTCTGCCATGATACTTCTTCGACTTCTCATATGGTTTTCCTCCTTGTTCATTAATATCTGATCAACTGACATTTTCCCCCTTAATGTGCCACTCACACTAACATCGCAGATTTGTTGCACTTAATTTTCCCTGTCTTTGAAATGCTTGTTTTGTAAAGGATTTTTTTGTAAATAAAGTTTTTATTGCAACACAACTATGCCCACTTATTTACATATTGACTGTAACTACTCTTATAGTGTCAGAGTTGAGTAGTTGTGACAGTGGATGATGAATGACAAAAACGAAGGGGAACATCTTTTATGTACTTACAAATTGTGCAATGCTCCAACAACATTGACTTGGATGCAAATTTTGAATCTATAAAGACAAGCTCATAGATTTAGGGGGAAAAGTCAAATAATACCCAATGTATTATCCTGGGGGAAAATGGAGTGATGAAGCATTAAGAAAATGTCCTCTTATTAGTTTCAATTAGCTAAGATTAGGAGAGGAGATTGGCTTTTAGGGATCCTCTACAAAATGGTTCCCAATACTCATTTTTGTTTCTTTCCAGAGAACATTGCAAAATTGTAAACCTACCTTGCTGTCTGAGGAGAGCAAGTTTTTCATCTGCTTAACCATTCAGTAATGTGGACATCTTCCCAAATTGTTTACGACACATTAGTTTCCCAGATATAAGGGCTGGACAAGCTTGATCAGTTAGGTCTAGCTGCTGCCTTATCTACAGCTGGGAATCACAATCTGAAAACCAGCAATCTTCAGCAAAAGTGTCATTTCCAAGCACTTCAGGGAAAATAGACTCTTTACTCTGTCGTTTGGAAGGGGTCTGAAAAGAAATGGACAAATGCAACAAGAAAGATTTTTCTCCTGCATTAAGAGACATTGTAGTGAGTTCACAGGCTGCAAAGTCTCTTTGGTTGGGGTGGCTTCAGTATAACAGTGGAGTCTCAGGTGTCCATTCCTCTATTTTAAAGCTGAAAGTTATATGATAATAATTCTAATGATGATAATGATTATAAGCATGGTGGGCTGCATGCAATAACAAAGAATCCCAGGGTGGCTTAGCAATGTCAACATTCCCAGGCAGGCAGCCTTCCTGGGTGTCTTGCCTTCAATAAACAGCTCAGGGATGCAAGCGTCTTGCAGCTTAGAAAGACCCCATATTCATCACTGGGCTTCCAGTGCGGTAGAAAGAGAGGAAATGTGAATGTGTGCCATATATTTTAATTCCTGGGCCTGGAATTGACACATATCACTTTTGCTCTTACTGGCCAGAGTGAGTACCAGGGCCCAGACAGAGTAAATGTAAGGGGGTTGGAAAATATAATCCCTGGCTTGGCAATGACTTCCTGGCAACAACTCTGTACCATAGAAAGGGAACATGAATCTTTGATAGTCTGCATTTATTGTATACTTTAGGCACGTTCCAAGTTTCATTTCCATAATACCTTGTTACTATAAGTAAAAGAATATAATATAATTGGTTCTTTATTTCTATTAAATCGTGTTGTAATGTGAATTAAATAGGTTAATAAGTGCAAAATGCTTAGAATAATCAATGACATATAGTAAGTATAAGCATTGCTATCTATTATTTTTGTTATATTTTCTGAAAAAAACAGCTTATTTTTTTAATGGTAATTCAGGGACTCCCAACAAAACCCTTTTCTACATTGGTATTCAGTTCAGCTAATTCTGTTCCATAGATACTTATTTAATGCTTACTATGTACGCTTGAAGAGTTTGTTTCCCAGGAGAGACTGTGGACGTTTCTGCTTTCTTTGACCTATTACAAAGTCTGTAAGCTATCTGAGGTTCCACTGAATAGAAAAGATGAAGGAATATTCCATTTTATGTTCAGTAATCAACATGCCCAAATTCATGAGACTAATAAATTCTCAAACTCAGATTTCTGTGATGTTGGTGCTGCTGCTAACAAAGTTCACTGATTGCTTCCATACCTTTAACTATATTAATCTTCTATGGCTGCCATAAGAAATGACTACAAACTTAACTTGGTGGCTTACATAGCAGAAATAATTGTCTCATTGCTCCAGAGGCTAAAAGTCTAAAATCAAAGTGTTGATATGGTCAATTCCTTATGGAGGCTCTAAGGGAGTTTGCCCCATGCCTCTCTCCTAGTTTCTGCTGATTGCTTAGTTCCTGGCGTTCTTTGGCTTGTAACTGCACCACTTTGATCTCTGACTTCATCTTTCCATGTTATTCTTCCTGTGTCTCTGTGTCCAAAATATCCTCTTTGAATTAGGATTGAAAATCACAATGAGATACCACCTCACACCTGTGAGAATGGCCAAAATTAGCAACTCCAAAAACAACAGGTGTTGGTGAAGATGCAGTGAAAGGGGAGCCTTCTTGCACTGCTGGTGGGAATGCAGCCTGGTGCAGCCACTCTGGAAACAGTATGGAGGTTCTTCAAAAAACTAAAAATAGAACTACCCTATGATCCAGCAATTGCACTATTAAGTATTGACCCAAAAAGATTACAAAATACATATTTGAAGGGATACCTGCATTATTGACAATAGCCAAACTATGGAGAGATCCCAAATGTCCATGGACTGATGAATGGGTAAAGATGTAGTATATATATACGTAGTACATACATACAATGGAATATTACTAAGCCATCAAAAAGAATGAAGATTTACCATTTGCAATGACATGGATGGAGCTAGAATGTATTATATTAAGCGAAATAAGTCAATCAGAGAAAGATATATGATTTCACTCATACATGGAATTTAAGAAACAAAACAATGAATATATGAGAAATGGGGGGAAGAGAAGAGAGAGAATCAAACCACGAAAGTCTCTTAAACTGAGGGTTGATGGAGGGAGGTGGATAGGAGATGGGATACATGGATAATGGATATTAAGGAGGACACTTGTGATGAGCACTGGGTGTGATGAATCACTGAATTCTACTCTCCAAACCAGTATTGCACTCTAAGTTAACTAACTAAAATTGAAATATAAATAAATAAATAAATATATGAGATTTGGGAGTTCTTTATTTGCTTTAGAAAAAACTGCATTAGGGGTGCCTGGGTGGCTCAGCCAGTTGAGCCTCCGACTTCCACTCAGGTCATGATCTCCCGGCATAGGTTCAAACCCCGCGTCGGGCCCTGTGCTGACAGCTAGCTCAGAGCCTGGAGCCTGCTTCAGATTCTGTGTCTCCCTCTCTCTCTGACCCTCTCTTGCTCATGCTGTCTCTTTCTCTCTCTCTCTCTCTCTCTCTCAGAAATAAAACATTTTAAAAATTAAAAAAAAGAAAAAACTGAATTATATCTCCCATACATTTTTCTACATCATATTTTTCTTACTTGTCAGTAGTTAATAGAAATCCCATCAAGGTAACTGTTACTGCTCAAATTCATTTTAATGACTCCTTCATTTTTCATGAAAAATGTAGATACACTAAAATTTATTTAACCTTATTCTCTTGATATATATGTCTTGCTTCTGATTTTTTTGCCCCTGTGAAACAATGCTGTAATAAACACTCTTACACTCAGTTCCCTTTATTTCTATGGGATAGGTTCCGGAGAGTGAGATTTCTGAGTTAAAAGAGATTTCCTGGGTCAAAGATACATTTTTATTTTGAATAGATGTTTTCAGGTTTCTTTCCAAAATGGTTGTAATAATGTCTACAAGCGATGTAGGTGAGTACATTGCCCCCATCATTGCCAGAAATCAGTGTTATTGTATTTTTTAAGCCTTGGAGAAAATGGATATATAAGGTAATACTTCATTGTTCTCTGCCTACCAGTGAACATGAGCATCTTTTTCTATGTTTGTTATACATTTGAATTTTCTCTTCTGCAATTTCCATACATAGACTTTACTATTTTATTTTTTGATAAGATGCAATAACTTTGCATGCTACAGACACTCATCCTTTATCTGCCAACTGTATTATTATTCTCCATTTCTCCCACTTAATTGACTATCTTTGGCATGCATATTTTTAAAATTTTATGGTCAGTTATATCCATATTCTTTTTTAAAAAATTTTTTAATGGTTATTTTTGAGAAAATATATTTTTTTCAAAAATGGTTATTTTTGAGTGAGGGAGGGGCAGAGAGAGGGGAGACACAGAATGTGAAGCAGGCTCCAGGCTCTGAGCTGTCAGCACAGAGCCCAATGCAGGGCTCAAACCCACAAACTGTGAGATCATGACCTGAGCTGAAGTCAGAGGCTCAACTGACTGAGCCACCCAGGCGCCCCATGTCCATATTCTTTTGAGTACATCTGTGTTTTTTTGTGTTTATTGGGGTCTTCCCAACTTCCAGGTTGTGTGTATATTTATGGTCCTTTGATTTTCTGTTTTTCACACTTAAATGTTTATTCATTTTTCCTACTTTTAGCATGACATAGATAGATATCCAACCTTATTTTTCTTTTTTTTCCCTTAAATAGTTTATTGTCAAGTTGGTTTCCATACAACACCCAGTGCTCATCCCCACAAGTGCCCTCTTCCATGCCCATCTCCCCCCTTCCCCACTCCCACACCTTCTGCCTTCAGTTTGTCCTCAGCATTCAAGAGTCTCTCATGGTTTGCCTCCCTCCCTCTCCCCAACTATTTTTCCCCTTCTTCTCCCACTTCGTCCTCCATTAACTTCCTCCTAATCCACCTATATGTACAAACATATGGTATTTGTCTTTCTCTGCCTGACTTATTTCTTTAGAAAGATAACCAACTATTATTTAATAGTGTTAGAACTATTAAATAATTTATCATTTTATGCACTGTCTTGAAAAACCACCTTTGTCATATATTTTTTATAAATAATGAGATTGCTTTCTGGGATATTTTTGTAGTTTCTCTATTTATCTATTATTTTTCAATACTATATTAGTATGAGTACAGAAGAGCAGACATTAAGGTCTCACATTCTGTACTAGTTAGATACTGTTGCTTAGTAGTTTACAGCAATTATCTTTGTAAACAAAATTGCTCACCTATTTTGTTAGTTGGGTGGGTGTCTTTTCTGTTCTGAGTCACTTCTGATTTGTTGGGCTTGCCCGTGGACATGTGGTCAGCTGGTGCATTGGCCAGTAGCTGGGTTATCTAGGATGGTCACACTCACATGTCTGACTGTTGTAGGCTGTTCACACTGGTGCCTCAGTCTCCTCCACATGATCCCTCCTACTTCAGCAGACTAGTTCAGGTTCAGGTCCATGGTAATCTTGGAATTTTGAGTGTGGTAAGAAAGAGAAAGACCTAATGTGCAATATATATATATATATAATGTTTACTACTGTCTTAGAGGTCAAAGCAAGCGAAAGGCCAAATTCAGATTCAAGGCAGGTAGAAGGGGTGGGGAAAATATACTCTGCTCCTTGATGAAAGAGTTGTGCATGTAGGAACTGGAAGAATTTATGGCCATTTTAAGACATTTCCACATATTAAGAACCAGAATGAAACTTTGTTTTCCAGCATCAAATAAGATCCTACCACTCTCTAGGTTATAAATTTCCCTTGGCATCCTTGATCTTCAGAATAAACTCCAGAACTATCAGTATGACATGGTCTAGTCTCTGCCCACACCAGGAGTGCCCATTCACAGTGATACCTTGAACTCCATCATGCAGAACTATTTTGTCTTCCTCTCTCCTGTACCTTTGCTCAACTTAAGCCAATAGTGATGGACTTTTATTTTCCTCTCTCCATTTTTCTGCTTTGACTCATACTGGAACCAATATTTCCTTTAATTCAGCATGCCCTTGATTTTTCCTACCCCCCAATAAATAAGGGGGCTATTTTTCTTGGTACCAGGCTAGCAGCCACTGGGCTTCACACTTTTGTGGTGATTCTTTAGTGAAAGATCACTGTTCTTGCACCTGCAGAACTTGGGAGGAGCAGCCTCTCCCTTTTCCCCTCTCTATGTCAACCAGGCTGGTCCTTTCCCTGAGGAGGAAGCCCACCTGTGACCTGGTCACAGGTGAGATAAGAGGCAAAAGACCCTATTACATCCTCCAATCAGCAGCTTCACTTTTGTGAAGGTTTAGGCCCATGCTTGCTATACAAAGGCAGATAATCACACATTCACTTAGGTAATTGATTCTGGTATCTATTAAGTAGACTCTGGACAGGAAGAGGGTGATGTCCTACATCCTGTGTGCCTGTGTCTGGAATGTTCTTTGCATTAATCTGTGCTTTCAATTGATACTCATTGACTACCTGGTGCATGCCATTGTGCTAGATGCTGAAGATAAAAGGGTGAATTAGATCAACCCAGCCCTGTTCTGATGGTGTTTGTAAATTAAAGTGATTCTCTTGTAAAGTTTCTTCATTTCACTCCCATTCCATCCCTACTTCCTATAGCCAAGTACACCTTTTAATCTTTGTTGTTCCTACAACTTTCATTTGTCACTTCCCAAGGGAAGTATACACACACACACACACACACACACACACACACACACACAAGCAGGCTTGCGTCCCTAAGCCATGCCTGCCAGGAAAAGATGATAACGCAATACAAGGAAATGGCACTTTTAAACCAGAGCTCACACACAGAAGAATTACTATAATCCCAATCCCTTTAACTTTCCTTCTTTCCCCTTCAAGAGACCTGAAAATTCACATATCCTTTGGGTGATTAGTAGAGTGCTTTTCTGGCAGTCTGGGACCGATTTCTATTTTCTTCCTTGTGGCTGTAGCCAGAGCTGCTGACTCTGTCTTGGATTCAGCTCTCTGAGACCACAGGCCCTGAACCCTAACACTCACCGAAGCACTCCAGCTCGGGTTGGGGTGGGAAATAGACACTTCTCTGAGGCTAAAGCTGTCTATTTATCTCCTCAGTGTAGCAATGCTTTACTTTCAGTTTTCTTATTTATTTATTTACTTATTTATTTATTTATTTACACTTAGAGTTTTGGAATGAGTTAATTGAGATATAATTCAGAGAACACTTTAATGGATTCAGGTTTTTTTACTTTAAGGTTTATTATTATTATTGCTACTATTATGTGCCAAATGTTTTTCTTTTCTTCTGTATAGATTTTATTTTTCAGTTGAAAACAATGGAATGCTTCACAAACTCATGTGTCATCCTTGCATAGGGGCCATGCTAACCTTCTCTGTATTGTTCTAATTTTTTTTTTTTTTACAAATAGTTTATTGTCACAGTAGTTTCCACATAACACTCAGTGCTCATCCCCACAAGTGCCCTCCTCCATGCCCATCCCCTCTCCCCCCCACATCCATCAGTCCTCAGTTTTTGTAAGCATTCAAGAGTCTCTCATGGTTTGCCTCTCTCCCTTTCCCCCACCATTTCCTCCCTTCTTCTCCCCCTTGTTCCTCCGTCAAGTTCCTCCTAATCCTCCAGTACGTGTAAACATATGATATTTGTCCTTCTCTGCCTGACTTATTTCGCTCAGCATAACACCCTCAAGGTCCATCCATGTTGCTACACATGGCCAGATTTCATTGTTTCTCATTGCCATGTAGTATTCCATGGTATAGATAAACCACATCTTCTTGATCCATTCATCTGTTGATGGACACTTAGGCTCTTTCCATGTTTTAGCTATTGTAGAGAGTGCTGCTATGAACATTGGGGTACATGTGCTCCTATGCCTCAGCATTTCTATATCCCTTGGGTAAATTCCTAGCAGTGCTATTGCTGGGTCATAAGGGAGTTCTA
>NW_024080827.1:149705-228850 GCF_003009895.1 Hyaena hyaena | reverse complement strand
GCACCCAAATAGACAAAATTATGAATGAAAATGGACTTATTACAACCAACCCCTCAGAAATACAAGCAATTATCAGGGAATACTATGAAAAATTATATGCCAACAAATTGGACCACTTAGAAGAAATGGACAAATTCCTGAACACACACTCACTACCAAAATTCACACGGGAAGAAATGTATTGTTCTAATTTTGGTACATGTGCTGCTGAGGCAAGGATTAAATATATTTCCTCTTTAATGCCTAGTGACACTAAAAAATCTACCCATTTTATGGATGAGGGATTAAAATCGCAGAGAAGAGCCTTGCTCAGAGACAAGTAATCCTCTCCTGTCCTTCAGTCTTATACGTCAGTGTCCCAGGCTGGATTTACAGTCTGAGTATTCATCAGGTGCTAAAGCAAAGAGGCTTGCTGGTAGCCTTTGAGGCTGTCTAAAGAGTTTATGTTAGCAAACAGATTAGGTCTCATGTCTTCCTCAACAGGGTATGATATTCCACTGTCAATGGGGTTATTATAAATTATTTCGCATTTGTTGAGGGGACCTTTGTCTGGCTGAGCTGTGAGGGAACACTCTGCCATCTTTATCTTTGGAGTCTTGGAGCTCAGCTCAGAGTCAGGGAGATTGTAATGAATTAACCTGTTGGAAAGTTATGAGCATGAGACATTCTTTGGTTCTTTGCTCTAGTATAAGACAGTGATCTGACCCAAGTCTCTAAAGGAGTCTACCCACATAGACCTGTGGTTATCATGGGACACATAATCAACCTTCTGGTTCCCAAGCCTCTGATGCCCCAGGGGTACCACCTTGCTTACTGATACATCAGAAATGGAAGACCAATAATAGTCATTATTTATGATATGGTGATTGTATGCTCAACCCAACTGTAAGGTAATTACACATATTGTCTCATTTAGTCTTAATACCTCTTTTTAAAGTTTATTTATTTATTTTAAGAGAGAGAGAGGGAGGAGGGGCAGAGAAAAGGAGAGAGGGTATCTGTCAGCACAGAGCCAAACGTGGATTTCAAACCCATGAACCATGAAATCCTGACTTGAGCTGAAGTGAAGACTCAGATTCTTCACCAAATGAGCCACCCAGGCAGCCCTAGTCTTAACACCTCTTAGGAAAGCACTGCATTTTCCCCATTTTATAAATAAGGGCACTAAAGCACAGAAAAACTAAGTAACCTGCTAATGTCAAACTTCAAATGACAGAATTAGGCTTCAAGTCGGCAATATGACTCCAGTACCCGAGTCTTTAAAAGAGAGATGACAAAACAATCACTTCATGACATTTCAGAAAATGTCTTGAAAACCTCATGGGGCTTTCCTTTGTTTTGGCATTAACAAGGCAAGGCAGTAGGACTGGAGCTGACCCAATAGTGAGTCAAGAGTCCCAGATTCTCGTCCTGACTCTGACAACTCACAATAAGCTTCTTAGACTGCAATGTCTTCATCTGTAGAATGATAGATGGAACTAGTTGGTCATGACAAAGATGTCATGGGCTTTGTAGTCAGACAAAGTCTAAAGTTGATTTTACCACATGCTAACTGTTCATGCTAAGGCAGGTGGCTTAATCATTCTAAATGTCTTTTTCTCTTCACATGCGGAGTGGGCATGTAAAACCTTATAATAAAAGCTACTGTGGCAAGTAAATGCATATAAAGAGAGAAGCTCACGTGAGGCTTGTGACAGATGCCCAGATCAGTGCTCTATGACATGGTCAGGCCCTTCAGCAGGTGAGTCTGGAAACAAGATGTGGTTCCCAGAGCTCCTGTTTATTTATTTCCATCTTTATTTCCATTGGCTTCCCAGGCCAAGCAACCCTTATGATCTGTGAGTATGAGGTTCATGGTTTGAATGTTTATGAAGCGTGTCTCCCTGGCAGCCACAATCAGTGCCAGGATTCTCCTCATGGCTCCTTGTTCTAACAACTCATTTTTCTTGGCAACACCTTTGACTGCCATGGGTATATGATTTCTGTGATCTCTCAATATCCTCTCTCTGAAGGCTTTGAGAGAGTCTGAGCAATCCTAACCACCTTTCATCTTTCGACTTCTGGAGTACTTTACCAAGAGAATACTACACATAAGGCACCAAAAAAAAAAAAAAAGGAAGAAAAATGCTTTGTTAATAGCCAAGAATTTAGCACACACTAATACATAGATATCTGATAATTTTGAGTTACTGTTGATAAATAAAAGAGAAAGTGAGGTGTTTTATCTCTCCCAAATTTAAATATTCAGGCTTGTGGGTTAAAGCATGCCTTAGGGGAAAGAACACGTAAATGGACACCAAGTTTTCTGAATATATTCACTCAACCAAGGTCATGGGGTGGGAAGAAGGAGGCTAACAAGGAAGGAGTCTGCCCTAGAACTGAGGCTCTGCCCAGGAGATTTTTTCAGCAGAAAACAAGATGAGAAAAACGTGGGGCAACATGGGTTCCTGCCTTACAAGGTATAGTGGCCTCATCCTTCAGTAAGTGTGGCCCAATGAATATACAGGCTCTGATCAGTCTGCTCAACAATGTCTCATTCTGAGGGAGGGATTCAGGATGGGGAAGAAACAAACAGGTATTCCATGAAAAACAATTCCAACATTTAGAGGAAAATTTTTAGAAGTCCTCTCTCTCACAACTTATGGATCAGAAAAGACTATATATATACATTCCTCCCCCCCCCCAAGTCAGATGATTCACTGACAAATTCTTGTTAAGTTCCCAGATTAGCAAGGTGGAAAGAATCATTGAGTGCATCTAGTCTATAAACTAATCTTTTGAATGGATAAATAAACAGGTCTCCAGAAAGCAATGACTTGTCTAAAATAGAAGAACTCCAAGGTCCTATATTCCTTAACCACTATTCTTCCCCTATACTAAGACATACATTTATCCTTGAAATGCTGTTATATTGTTTTCTTTATTCTCTTGCCTTTTATGCTCATTCCTTCTTATCTTTTTAAAAATATTCTTCCAATACTAATGTATGTCCCACCTATATCCAGAAAGAATTTAATCATGTACACAGAAGACTACTAAAGAAACAATTCATTCCAGATATATACCTAGTGGAAATAAATATGCATATCCACCAACATAATTATATATAAATGTTCACATTAGCTTTTTCTAGTTTGAGAAACAACTCATATGCCTATTGACAGAAACATAGATAAAAACATTTGTGATATATTTATACAATGGAATGCTACACAGCAATACAAAGGACAAACTACTGATAAGCACAATAACATAGATGGATTTCAAAGACATATTAAACAAGAGAAGCCAGACACAGAGGATTGCATACTCTATGATCCTATTTATATGAATTTCAAGAATGACCAAAACTAATCAATATAACAAAGGTCAGATGATGGAGTTGGGGTTGGGAGCTATTGACTGGGAAGGGGCACAATCTTATGGGAGCATGAAAATATTTAATATCTTGTTCTTGCTGATGATTATAACAGTGTAAATATACAAACATGTGTTGACCTGTGTAGTTTATAGTACATGAATTATACCCATGTTTGAAACAAATTTTTAAAGAGCACTAGGGAGTGGCCTGGGTGGCTCAATCAGTTAAGCATCTGACCTGTGCTCAGATCATGATCCCATGGTTCGTAGGTTCGAGCCCGCGTCAGGCTCTGCACTGACAGCTCAGAACCTGGAGCCTGTTTCCAATTCTGTGTTTCTCTCTCCCTCTCTCTCTCTCAGATCTCTCTCACTCTCTCTCTCTCTTTCTCTCTCTCTCTCTCTGCCCCTCCCTCCCTCACTCTTTGTCTCTCAAAAATAAATAAACATTTAAAAAAAAAAGAGCACTAGAAAAGTTGAACTATAGGGGCACCTGGGTGGCTCAGTCAGTTAAGCGTTTGACTTTGGCTCAGGTCATGATCTCACGGTTTGTGGACTGGAGCCCCGCATCGGGCTCTGTGCTGACAACTAGCTCAGAGGCTGGAGCCTGTTTCGGATTCTGTATTTCCCTCTCTCTCTGGCCCTCCCCTGTTCATGCTGTTTCTCTCTCTCAGAAATAAATAAAACATTTTTTAAAAAAAGGAAAGTTGAACTATAGTAATGGAAAGAATGGTTAACATACCCTAAAGCTAGGCTAATAGAATTAGTGTCATTGAATATAAAATTTAATTTTGAGGTAGCAGCCAATGAAAAAAATCCTAATCATTTGTCAGTCCAATTTTTTTTAAATAATGAGAAAAAAACACCAGGAGAGAGAGATTTTAGAAGTGACATTTTCCTTGTAAAATTAACTTATCATGCAGTCCTTTAAATGAAACATGTTGGACAATATAACAGACAAAATCTCTGATAGTAACTCAGCAGAAATGTTGAAATATCTTAATATGCCCATCTTTTATACAAATCTTTCATAAAGTTGACATTTATGATAAAATATAATGAAGAGATTTCCTTAGATTAGTAATGAGATTCAGGTGATCATGACTTACATACGGCCCCAGAGACAAAGCTTTGAACAACATATCTCAACTGTGACATGTACAGTAATCATTTGGGGATCTTGTTAAAATTTGATGCAGATTCAGCAGGTTAGGAATAGGACTACACTTTGAATAACATGGGCTTAGATCACTCAGGAAGCTTTAATTCATCATTTTTACTATTTGTATTGAGGTTATTTGTTACAAATCAGATTTCTGGGCTCCCTTTCCATAGGAGGTGGGCCAAGATGCTTTTTCTTTCTTTGATAAGTCTTAAGAAGGTTATGGTATACACTAAAATTTTATAGCCACTGACTTAGAGAAATGGCTTGTGACATGCCCTTTATAATTTTCTAGTAATTATAATTGTCACATCTGGTTTCACAGAGAATGGAAGAGAAAGGGAAATAACATATTTCCTATATCTTATATGCATCAGTCACTTAATGTATGTGCAATTTAACCTTAGTTCATTTAATCTTAATGAGTATCCTATGATGTGGGATTTATTTTCAATATTTTAGAGTTAAAAATAATTGCTTATCATTATTAAGCACATATTATGCCCTAGACACTGTAAAAAATGCTTTAAAAATACCATCTCAATATCTATACTACCCAAAGCAATCTACACATTTAAAGAAATTTCTATCAAAAAAACACCAACATTCTTTATATAGCTAGAACAATCATCCTAAAATTTGTATGGCACCACAAAAGACCCTGAATAGCCAAAGCAATTCTGAAAAATAAAAAAACAGAACAAAACTGGAGGCACCATGATTCCAAACTTCAAGCTATATTACAAAGCTATAGTCATTAAGACAGTGTGGTACTGGCACAAAAACAGACATATGGATCAATGGGACAGACAAGAAAATCCAGAAATGCACCCACAACTATATAGTCAACTCATCTTTGACAATGCAGGAAAGAATATCCAATGGAAAAAAGACAGTCTCTTCAGCAAATGGTGTTGGGAAAACTTGATGGTGACATGCAGAAGAATGAAACTAGACCACTTTCTAACACTATACTCAAAAATAAATTCAAAATGGATGAAAGACCTAACTGTGAGACAGGAAATCATCAAAATCCTGGAGAAGAACACAGGCAGCAACCCCTGGCCAAGGCTGGAGCAGCTTCCTACTAGACATGTCGCTGAAGGCAAGGGGAAAAAAAGCAAACATGAACTATTAGGACTTCATCAAGGTAAAAACTTCTGTACAGTGAAGGAAAATATCAAAAAACAAATTCAACCTATGGAATGGAAGATGATATTTTCAAACGTCATATCTGAAAAAGAGTTAGTATCAGGATTTGCCTCCCTCCCTCTCCCCAACTATTTTTCCCTTTCTTCTCCTGCTTCATCCTCCATTAACTTCCTCCTAATCCATCTATTATGAACAAACATATGGTATCTGTCCTTCTCTGCCTGACTTATTTCGTTCAGCATAACACCCTCAAGGTCCATCCATGTTGCTACACATGGCCAGATTTCATTCTTTCTCATTGCCATGTAGTATTCCATCATGTAGGTAAACCACATCTTCTTGATCTATTTGTCCGTTGATGGACACTTAGGCTCTTTCCATGTTTAGGCTATTGTTGAGAGTGCTGTTATGAACATTGGGGTACATGTACCCCTATGCATCAGCACTCCTGTATCCCTTGGGTAACTTCCTAACAGTGCTATTGTTGGGTCATAGAGGAGTTCTACTGTTAGTGTTTTGAGGAACCTCCAACCTGTTTTCCAGAGGGGCTGCACCAGTTTACATTCCCACCAACAGTGTAGGAGGGTGCCCGTTTTTCCACATCCTCGCCAGCATCTATAGTCTCCTGATTTGTTCATTTTAGCCACTCTGACTGGCGTGAGGTGGTATCTCAGTGTGGTTTTGATTTGTATCTCCCCGATGAGGAGGGAACACGAAACATCGTTTCATGTGTCTGTTGGCCATCTGGATGTCCTCTTTGGAGAAGTGTCTGTTCGAGGGCTGAGAGGAGGTGAGGGAGAGGGGAAGGATGGTGATGGGCATGGAGGAGGGCACTTGTTGGGATGAGCACTGGGTGTTATATGTAAGCCAACTTGACAATAAACTATAAAAAAAATTAAAAAAATAAAAAGGGTTAGTATCTGAAATGTATAAAGAACTGGTCAAATTCAACACCCAAAAAACAAACAACCCAGTTAAGAAATGGGAAGAAGACATGAATAAACATTTTTCCAAAGAAGACATCCAGATGGCTAATAGGCATATGCAAAGATGCTCAACATCATTCATCATCAGGGAAATACAAATCAAAACCACGTTGAGATTTCACCTCACACCTGTCAAAATGGCTAAAATTAACAACACAAGAAACAGGTGTTGGTGAGGATGTGGAGAAAAGGGAACACTTTTGTACTGCTGGTGGGAATGCAAACTAGTACAGCTACTCTTGAGGGCAGTATGGAAGTTCCCCAAATAGTGAAAATAGATCCAGCAATTGCATTATTAGGTATTTACCCGAAGGAGGCCAAGACACAGATTCAAAGGGTCTCCTGCACCTCAATGTTTATAGCAATATTATCGACAATGCCAAATTATGGAGAAAGCCCAAATGTCCATCAACTGATGAATGGAGAAATAATATTTAAATATATATATTCATATTTATATTTTGATATATATCAAATATATTATTGATATGCATCAGTATATATTTATTATTTAATATATTAAATATTTATATTGATCAAATATATGGATATATGTATCAAAAAGAATGAAATCTTACCATTTGCAGGGACATGGCTGGGGTTAGAATGTATTATGCTAAGTGAAATAAGTCAATCAGATAAAGATAAATATATTACTTACTCATGTGAAATTTAAGAAGCAAAATAGAGAACATTTGGGAAGGGGAGTGAAAGAGAACAAAGAGCAACAAACCGCAAGAGACTCTCAATGATAGAGAACAAACAGGGTTTATGGAGGGAAGTGAGTGGGAGATGGGCTAGATGGATGATGGGTACTAAGAAGGGCACTTGTGATGATCACTGGGTGTTGCACATAAATGATTAATTACTGAATTCTAATTCTGAAATCAATATTACACTTTTTATTAACCAACTAAAATTTAAATAATTATCATTATTATAAAAAAAAGTACCATCTCAAAGAGCATAATGAAATAGATTGTGTTGTTTAACCTCAGTTGTATAGCTCAAATAATGATACCACTCTAGGGTGTGTCTGCCTTTCTAGAGCTCAAGCCTCCACCTCTACATATGGGGCTTCTCTCAATTGACATCACATAAGAAGCAGTAAGGCCAGCTTTCAACCCAGATATTTTTATCTTTTAAAAATTTTTTTGCTTCCACTGTAACAATTTGACCAATTGGCACACTTTCCTTTCCTTTCATTTTGCTCCCATCCTTCAACTATTTTTGTTTTGAGGAGTATCAGTGAAAAGACTTAGGGTTTTAGATTACAACTGTTAACATCTGTATGGTATTTTAGGTTTATATATAGATTGTATACAAAATACTTTAGCTAATTTGAATCTCCAAACCACATGTATCCTCGTCTTAAGAATGAGGAGACCAAGTGCCAGGAAAATTGAATTAATTCTCTGTAATTCAGATGTCAAACTTCTCACTCCAAATCTGTGAGCTTCCACTAGGCGAGTCTGCCAAGGGAAGAGAGAGGAGAGGAATGTGGGACAGTGGGAAAAGCAAGCATTTGGGAATCAGCAGCATTGCATTCTGGTTCTGGCCCTGTCAATAGCTGGAAGCAACCTTGGGCAGTCTGATTCCGCTTTTTTGAGACACAACTTTCTCAGTCTTAAAGAGTTTGAGTGGACTTGCTATTTTTAAATAGTGTCAGCTAATTTTTATCAAAACTCATTCTTTAAAAGGAATCTTAGGGGCCCCTCAGTAGCTCAGTCGGTTAAGTGCCCAACTCTTGATTTTGGCTCACGTAATGGTTTGTGAGTTTGAGCCCCACATAGAGCTCTGTGCTGATGGTGCAGAGCTTGCTTGGGATTCTGTCTCCCTCTCTCTCTCTCTGCCCCTCCTCTGCTCACTATCTTTCTCTCTCAAAATAAATAAATAAAAACAAACGTTATAAGAAATCTTACAATGGACCACTAACTAATATAGGAAATCTTATGGTACACAGTTAACAATGGGAACACTGAGAACCTATCCTTTTCATTCTAGGGTGGGGCAGGAATTATATCTTTTGTTCATTACGTTCCTAGATGAGTGTCTGACACACAGTAGGCACTTATTAAATTCTTGTTAAATGAACAAGGCTCTTTTAGGGATTCCTTATAGCTCTCTGGGGCACAGTGTAAAGACCATTGGATCAACAGGGTGTCAAGATTTTTTTGTGGTTTTAAGAGGTCACATTCTTAGAAACTAAAGCTGCTCATAAGAGTCCAGACCAAAAGCAGAGATTTCTCTGAATATCCCTTCATATACAGGGACCTCAGGTATTTCCAGGTAAAGTCATTTCTACAAGGATAGAATTCTGCAGAGCTATTTTTCACATTTTGTTGTATAATATGCTTAAGGACGGGTCAATTTGTTATATGTTCTTTCTCAAGAAAATACAAACTGAATAGCACAGCAAAATGGACAAAACTAAATTTCATTGGTGACTTTTTAATTTTTTTTCTGTGAACTTGTGCACAAATCTTTTTCTTCCACCTGTTCTGCAAAATTTGTGGGTCTTCATGGAAATTAGTCTTCTTTGTATGTTGTCTACACATCTAATGATGACATAACTGTGACATTATTTTATTTTTAGATTTCCAAAAAAATTATGAAAAATTTCAAAAATACAAAAAAGTGGGATGAATTAATAGCACAATATTTAGAATTATTTAGAATTATGAATACAGTGAACTCTCAGATGCTCTTAAATTCTACATTTTCAGGAGTTTATCATATTTATTTTACCTATCCGCGTTTAAAAGCAGATTGGACACCATATCATATCACTCCTACTTCAGCACATGGTCAAGATTTTGCTTATTTTTATTTTTGTCAGGAAGAAAATTTAAACTTTGGGAAGCAGTACTACAGTCCTCCACTCTACCTGCTGAGCTGAAAATTTAAACTTTGGGGAGGAGAGTGCACATAGCCCTATTTCACATTTACACTTACATTTTAAATGGGCTCAGTTATTTAATTGGATAAATTGATAAGACTGCCCACATATATTGAAATAGATATATATACACATATACATATATATTGCACCCATATGCACATGTAATATATTATACATATAGCATAAATATATAATAAATATGTATAACTTAGTATTGTCTATAAGTCACTCTACTTCCTTTTTTAATCCCTATAACTACTTCCTAAGGCAGGGTCTACTGCTCTATTTATTTTGCAGATGAGAGAACAGAGACTAGAAAATAAGTGGATGTGGACTTAACTTCAGAGCCTACACTGTGCACAACATGCCATATTGCAGTTGAGATTTAGATTTGGCATAGCATGCACAGCTTTCTTTTCCCTCAGAGTTGCAGCATGTGTTATAAGGACCCTAGACATCATCTATAAGATAATAGTGTTTAGTTCTGGTCATTAGAATGACCTCATGCCCAGGTGCTTTCTTAGACTAATGAATTAAGTCAGGATGTCTCAAGAAAGGTACCAACTATGGAATTTTTAGAAGCCCACCCCAGGTAATAGCCAGGATGGAGGAGCATTAATATATCCTAGAGAAAAATCTCTTTATAACAAGAAGAGATCAAGGCCCACTGAGATAGAAGAGATTTCTTCAGTATTTCATTGTTCATTCTTAGTAGATCTGAGCTCAGTCCAGTTATAGGGAAGCAAAGTGTTCTCCTTTGGATCCGTCTTTTTGTTGCATGGACAAGGTGTACAGAGAATATTTTTAATGTAATTTTTGAGAACACACTACTTTCAGACTTTAATAGTTCAATTTACTATGACCCCTAAATCATTGGTGGTCAGGCTCTTTATTTTGTTCCTTGCCATATGTGCATCCCACACCTGGCCCTCTGTCCTGATGATCACTGTGGTTTGGAAACTTCATGTGCTTTATAATTCTGTCACATAATGCTTTACTATGTGGGATTAGACTATTTTTGATTAGGGATACAGTAATGGAATTTTTTTTTTGTTTAGTTTCTGAGTCTACATATTAACAGAAACATGGTTAAGATAGAGTTTATCTGAAACGGTGCTTCTCAAAATACTACTTGTTACACATTAGCAGGCTATGAAATAAATTTGTGAGACATGACCACCATCTGAAAAAAAATAGACTAGACTAGAAAAACATGAGAATTTACTGCAGATAATAATTGAGGGGTGTGTGTGTGTGTGTGTGTGCCCTCACACATGCACAAACACATGTGCATACATACCGAGTCATAATATGAATGCCTTTGTTTTTGGTGGAATGATGATGTAAGAAGTTTGAGAATCATTGTTCTAGAAGACGTGACTGAAAAATATAGAATGTTGAAACTGTCTTACATGAGAAATGGTATAACAAAGTGAAAACTTTCGTCCTTTCTCTCAGAATCATTATTTTCATTTATCTTCCTTGTATCTTATGTCCTTTTTTTATGTCCTTTTTTATCTTCTCATGCAAAAATCACACACATTTTACACACACATGAATATACAGTTATGCCTAAATATAAGCACTAATACAAAAAATATATGAGTTGACTTTCAATATTTGGTAACACAGCATTGTGTATAAAAGAATTAGATTTTTTTCTAAGTAACTCTAGAAGGCAGAACTGAGAGTTTAGGATACCAATATGAATGGAAGGAAATCAATGGGACATTAGACTTTGGTGCATGTGACCATATTTATAACTTTTGCTGACAACTGGTGTGCCTAATAAGAGAATAGGCTTCCTGTCATTGTATTGTATGAAACTATCTCAAGATGACCATTTTCCAGTGTTGTTATGTCAGGTTGAAGCTTTGGGGCTACAGCTAAGCTGTCTTCCAGTTCTCTGGGGTCTATAAACAAATGTTATCTGTAAAGACCCAGAGGTAAGAAAGAGTGTTGCTCATTCATGAGATGATAGATGTAAATAGTTCAATGTGTTTCCATATAGATTGTGAAGGGTAGGGACTGTAGAATCAAGTAAGGATGTTCCCATGTATGACCTCCTAAAGCCAATATAAAAATACTTGATGTAGCAACATGGATGGAACTTGAGGGTGTTATGCTGAGCGAAATAAGTCAGTGAAGGACAAATACCATATGTTTGCATGTATAGGAGGATTAGGAGGAACTCAACAAAGGACCATGGGGGAGAAGAATAGTTGGGGAGAGGGAGGGAGGCAAACCATGAGAGACTCTTGAATGGTGAGAACAAACTGAGGGCAGATGGGGTGGGAGGAGGGGAAAGGGGTTGATGGGCATGGAGGAGGGCCCTCGTGGGGATGAGCCCTCGGTGTTATATGGAAACCAACTTGAAAATAAACTATTTAAAAAATACTGGATGTTATCATGAGGTCAGTGGTATATGCCATTTAAGAGTTCTAAGTCTGAGCAATAATCTGATCAGATTTGTATTTGGTGTCTGTTTTGCAGGAAGATGGGTTAGATGGTGGTCCTCATGGTCCAAAAGAACTGGATGATAGTCTTTAATTATGAGTAAAATCAAAATAGATTCAAGGATTATCTTTAGGCTTTAAGTGGAAATGAAGAGTAATGAAGAAGAAAACACACATATGGGAAGTGTGGTAAAGGACCCAGGCTTTAAAGTTAAAGTCCACATCTCCTTATCACTTCTGAGTTCTGTGCCTGTAGACAAGTAAAGCTTCAGAAACTTCATCTATAAGACGTGAATAATAGTGGTGCTTATTTCATAGAACTAATATAAGCATTCAATAGAGGAAGGCATGCTAGTGCTTGAGAGCTATTTTTTCTAAATAACTTATTTTAAGAGCAGTCTTAGGTTCACAACAAAATTGAGAGGAAGATATGGAGATTTTCCATCTACTCTCTTCCCCAACACATGCAAAGCCTCCTTCATCATCAATTATCACTCACCAGAGTGGTACATTTGGTACATTTTTTAGAGGATGAACTTACATTAACACAGCATAACCTCCCAGAGTCCATAGTTTACCTAAGGGTTTACTCATGGTGTTATAGATTCAATGGGCTTTAAAAAATATAAAGGCCAATATCCATCACTATAATATAATACAGAGTATTTTCATTGTCTTAAAAATCCTCTTGCTTTACCTTTTCTTCTCTCCTGCCATCATCCCTGGAAACCACTGAGATTTTTATTGTCTCCATAGTTTTGCCTTTATAAGAATGTTATGGAGTTAGGATCACACAGTATAGAACCTTCCCTGATTGACTTCTTACACTTAGTGATATGCATTTAAGTTTCCTCCGTGTCTTCTCATGGTTTTTTAGCTCATTGCTTTTTAGCACTGAGCAATATTTCATTGTCTGGATGGACCACAGTTTGTTATCCATTTACCTTCTAAAGGACGTCTAGGTTGACAAGTGCTATTTTTTTATATTGTGAAATGGAAACTGTGTAAAATTTTCTTTCCACTTTGTAGGATCAGTCATTCTCAGAAAAACCTCCCATCATTTTTATAACATTGTAAGTTACAAGATATTGGCATAGGGTAATAAGTGAGCCATAGTGTGTGGAGGGGACTCAATCATACAAGCAGATTCCTTTAAGAATTCTGTCTTAACAAGGTTTGACTTGGTCTAGATGTGCCAAATATTATGCAAAAATTGAATACAGAAATCAATTAGGATTTTAGCTCCTTGAATTTACTTCAGTCTTTGGCTTTATTTACTTCTTGCTGTGACATATAGATTTAAAAACCAAATGTTAAAAAAACACCTACTTCTAGAGTTTTAAAAATGAGGAAGCAAAGCATTATTTAGCTTGAAATCACAACAAAAACTATTCCAAATTCTTCATTTGGAAATAGAATTTTCTTCCCTGTTGTTCTCTCGACAAAGGTATAAGTAAATAAAACAAATCAGAGATTTCTCCAAATGCTATTTGGCTAAAACTGTAAATACAATCTTAATTTTGATGTTGATTCACAGACAGTGACATAAGGGCAAAAGAAAAAAAGAATCATTTGATTTATTATTTGTTTAACCAATTTTTGTTGGTGAAAAATTGGTTGTTTCTTTTGGTATTCATCATGTTTGTGTCACCCAATGATCTGATAAGAATTTGCCACAAGTCTATATTTGCATAAAGGTAAAAAATAGTAGGAGCTCCTTAAATTCTGCCCTTCCTTTTGTATCTCCACTGACATGGTCCTAATTATCTGTTTCTGAACTATTCCCTCAGCCTTTGAACTAATCTGTGTGTTCTCAGATTCTTAATCTTGCAACCATCTTCCATGTTAACAAAAGAGCTTTCTAAGATGCAGGTCTCTGATTGCTTTACATGTTAATGCTCTTCACAGAGAGTCAAGTATATGGAGGGGAGATGACCATACTACTTGGCACAATGCACCAAACTCTTCCTGACCCTCACTTCAATGTCTTTCCTATGAGGACCATGCCCTATCTACCCACACCATGGGCCATCCTGAGTCAGCTATAAATAGCAGCCTTCATAGAAATGTACTTACCTTCCTTTCATGACAGAGAAAACAAACACTCCTTTTCAAAACCCAGCCTCAATGTCTCATTTTCCAGATGAGATCAGTTATATTTCCTTATTGATAATGTGCTCTATAAACAAATGCTACAATACTTATCGAATCCTTTAGTGCATTATATTATAAATCATAAAAATATGTAATTGCTTATGAAAATATATAGCTTATTTGTACAGACAAAGCATCTATTTGTTCTACAGGTAGATTCTAGGTGTGTGTTTATGTCTGGCTGGATCCCTTATAATGTCTTTCAGGATACTCCCATTTCTACCTGTGTTCCTGTGACAGAAGACTGATACATACACTCATTGGCAACAGCAGAGCAAGACAGCCAATTGCTGCCTGTCTTCTCTAAATAGTGCAGCACAGGTATGCTGGAGCTAGATTGCATACGCTTATGGCTGGGGGCTTATTGTGCACATCTATTCCCAATTCCCCTTTGGTAACATCACATTGGTAGTTTAACATAAAGCATGGTGGAAGTATTTATACCATGAAAATGGGCAAACGCTACACATCACGCTTTTTCCCCTAGAGAGCTGGGTGCTCATTTTTCACTTTCTGATCTCTCAAATTAAAGCCTTCCATTACATGCTATCATATCCATGCTCCTCCTCTTTGTAGTACTTACCTTAGTTACAAGTTGTTGTTCATTTCCATCTCCATTGGGAAGACTAACCAAGATCATATATAGTAATTACATGCAGGTCTTGGGACAAAGAATCCAACTTATCTAAATTATTAAGTTTAATTATTACTATGTAATTAGCTGATAAGTATTATCCCTCTCCCCCCACATGACTTTAAGTTCTATGAAAGCAGGACAATATTTTTTTAATCCTTAGAATCTAGCATAGTATCTGGCCCATGGTAGAAGAGCAATTACACTGAGATAAATGAATAAAAGAAATCATTATTTATTTTTATATGTATTTATTTATTGCTGCTGGTAACAGCTCTCTGATCTAGCATACATTACCATACACTCAACCCTCTTCATGTTTGCTGCTCAGAGTAAGAGAGTTTGGATTCTGAATATTACCTGTTGTAGGGGGTGTGAATGAGTGTCCTACCTATGATTCTGTCACATTAGTCATAAGTATTTGTGTCTGTCCCTTTCTCTCAGTGAATTTATAAATATGAGGACAGGTTTCCTGAGAGACTAAGTAATCTTTAAAAAATATTTAGTGAGTAGCAACAACAAATGCATCTTGGGGATTCATGTCTAGAAAATAGACTTAATTAGGTAGTTAATCATTCACTATTATCCCTTCCCTTCTATGTAATAATGTGACTTTGATTTGGTTACTATGGATGTCCCCAAGATGCCCTTGTTTTAAGAAAGTACATTTTTTCCAATTGTCTGTTATGAGAATGTTACTAAAAGATAGTTATGAAGTATTTTTAGCTTTCCTTTTTCTCAGTTGATTTATTAGTGGGGCTGTAGCTAAAGTGTGGCTTCATTAAATCTTTTCATTGATGGGAGTACTTTCACATAAAAAACTTGGCTTTCCAATGCTGAATTTCATCCATGACAGGCATCCAGGGCTTCCTGCTCACAAGTGGATCTTGTATCTTTAATGAGATCATCAGGGTATCTAGCAGTTAGGGCTACATGGTCGAGGCAGCATATATGGATTTAAAGGTCAATCTGGGAAAAAGAAACTGTTTTGTTTTTCAGTGCTTTGCTATGCAAACAGGTTGTTTGGAACATTTCAGATCTTACAGTACAAGAAATCCAGTGTGCAAGTTTTTCATAATTCTGGTGGCTACTGATGATGACATTGTATTCTTAGTATAAATGTATTCCTAACATGAGAGGCTTTCTGGGATTCTGGAAAGGGCATTTGGTTGGAGGTCAGGAGATCTGGACCCCCAGTTTGTGCCTGGTATTATTATTAATAATAATAAATATAAAATAATAAATATAAAAACAATACAATCAAATAATGATAAAAATAGATCACATCCCTTGAGTTCTTCTTAGTGCCAGACAAGATTTTAAGAGATTTGTAAGTATGGGGAGGTTGAAGGAGTTGAAGCACTAACACACATGGTAACTCAGATATGCAGACAGAATGTAATTCTTTTCTTTGTTCAATGTTTGCTCTAGTGTTCCTGCTAACTCACATGCATTGGTGTCTAAGAAAGAAACCAAACATTTAGTCCAAACTAAATTTAGTCATAATTAATACTTTAAACCTAAGCTGTCCAATATGGTAGCCACCATCCACATATTCTTCTTATTTGAGCACTTGAATTTTGGATATTTCAGATTGACATAGAATTTGTATAAAATATTATCAGGTATTGATTACTTTGTATGAGAAAATAATGTAAATATATTTTGTAATTTTTATACTAATTGCATATTGAAGTATTTTAGATAATTTGATTAAATACATCATTTAAATTAATTTAATTGTTTATTTTTTATTTAATTTAATGTGGCTACTGCAGGGGTGCCTGGATGGCTCAGTCAGTTAAGCCTCTGACCTTTGATCTTGGCTCAGGTTGTGACTTCACAGTTTGTGAGTTCTAGCCCAGTTTGTTGGGCTCTGTGCTGGCAGTGAGGAGCCTGCTTGGAATTCTGTCTCCCTTTCTCTCAAAAATAAATAAATAAACATTTTAATGTTGCTACTGCAAAGTTTAAAACTACATATCCATGACCACTATTCATGTGTTGCTCCAGGCAGAGGAAATGGTGAAGGCTTTGGGTCCTAAGTTACTTGGTGTTTTTCAAGAAATGGAAGGTAATACAGTGTTTTTGGAGTACAGTGAAAAATTCAGAGAGTTTATAAAAGGCAGAGAGTAGGATATTCTGCTACTTTAGGATGAAATGTTCTAAATATATTTGTTAAGGCCATATGGTCCAGTGAGTCATTCAAAGCCATTGTTTCAGTGTTGATTTTCTGCTTAGATGATCTGTTCATTGTGGTAAGTGGGATATTAAAGTCTCTTACTACTACAGTATTATTATCAATGAGTGTCTTTATGTTTGTGATTATTTGATATATATTTTTTGGTTTTCCAAGTTGGGAGAATAATAATTTACAACTGTTTGTTAGATCTTCTTGATGGAAAGACTCTGTAATTATGTTAGGATTCCCTCTTCATTCTTGTTACAGTCTTTGTTTTAAAATCTACTTTGTTTCATATAAATATAGCTACTCTGGCTTTCTTTTGACATACATTGACATGGTATATGGTTCTCCATTCCCTCATTTTCAATCTGCATGTGTCTTTAGGTCTAAAATGAGTCACTTGCAGGCAGAAGATAGATGGATTTTATCCATTCTGATACCCTGTGTCTTTTGATTAGAACATTTAGTCCATTTACATTCAGAGCAATTATTGAAGATATGAATTTAGTGACATTGCGTTTCCTGTTGAGTTGGTGTATCTAGTGATATTCTTTGGTCCTTTGTAGTCTTTGTTGCCTTAGTCGTCTTCTTCTTCTTTTTTTCTCCACTCAGAGAATCCTCCTTAAAATTTCTTGCAGGGCTGGTTTAGCGGTCACAAATTCCTTTAGTTTTTGTTTGTCTAAGAAACTCTTTTTCTCTCCTTCTATTATGAATGACAACTTTACTGGAGGCATCAAAATTCCAGACTTCAAGCTACATCACAAAGCTAAATCATCAAGACAGTATGGTACTAACACAAAAACAGACACATAGATTAATGGAACAGAACAGAAAATCCAGAAGTTGACCCACAAATGTTTGGTCAACAAATCTTCAACAAAGCAGGAAGGAGTATCCAATGGAAAAAAGACTGTCTCTGTAGCAAATGGTACCAGGAAAACTAGACAGTAACATGTAGAGGAATGAAACTGGACCACTTTCTGACACCACACACAAAAACAAATTAAAAATGGAAGAAAGACCTAACTGTGAGACAGGAAACTATCATAATCCTAGAGTAGAACACAGGAACCAACTCTTTGATGTTGGCTGCAGGAACTTTTTACTAGACGTGTCCCTGGAGGCTAGAGAAATAGAAACAAAAATGAACTATTGGGATTTCATCAAGATAAAACGCTTCTGCAGAGTGATGGAAAGAATCAACAAAACTGAAAGGCAACCAATAAAATGCAAGAAGATATTTTCAAATGACATATCTGATAAAAGGCTAGGATCCAAAACCTATAAAGATTTTGTTATCAAACTCAACAACCCCCCCAAAAAACAAATAATCCAGTGAAGAAATAGGCAGAAGACAAGCATAGACACTTTTCCAAAGAAGACATCCAGATTGCTTAAAAATGACATGAAAAGATGCTCAACATCACTCATCATCAGTGAAATACAAATTAAAACCACAATAAGACACCACCTCACACCTATCATAACGGCTAAAATTTACAACTCAAGAAACAATAGATACTGATGAGAATGCAGATAAAGGTGAGAACTCTCTTGCACTGTTGGTGGTAAGGCAAACGGGTCAGCCACTTCAGAAAACAGTATGGAGGTTCCTCATAAAATTAAAAATAGAACTACCCTATGACCCATCAATTGCACTACTAGGTATTTATCCAAAGGATACAAAAATGCCGATTTGAACATACACATGGACCACAATGTTTATAGCAGTGCTAGCAACAACAGCCAAATTTGGAAAGAGCCCAAATGCTCATCAACTGATGAATGGATAAAGACGATGTACACACACCCACACAATGGGATATTACATGGTGATCAAAAAGAATAAAATCTCACCATTTGCAACAACATGGATGGAACTAGATTATATTATGCTAAGCAAAATAAGTCAGTCAGAGAAAGACAAATATCATATGATTTCACTCATATGTGGATGTAAGAAACAACACAGAGGAAAATAGAGAAAGGCAAGGTGACAAATGATAAAAAACAGAATGGGAGGCAAATCATAAGAGACTCTTAAATACACAGAATAAACTGAGGGTTGCTGGAGAGGAGGTGGGTGGAAGGTGGGCTAAATGGGTAATGGACATTAAGAAGGGCACTTTTTGGGATGAGCACTGGGTGATATGTGTAAGTGATGAATCACTGGGTTTCTACTTCTGAAACCAATATTACATTGTATGTAAACTAATTTGTTGGTTTTTTTTTTTAATTTTTGAATGTTTTATTTTTTTCTGAGAGAGAGATAGCATGAGCAGGGGAGTGCCAGAGACAGAGGGAGACACAGAATCTGAAAACAGGCTCCAGGCTCTGAGTTAGCTGTCAGCACAGAGCCTGACACGGGGCTCGAACCCATAAACTGTGAGATCATGACCTGAGCCGAAGTTGGACGCTCAACTGACTGAGACCACCCAGGTGCCCACTAATTTGAATTTAAATAAATAAATTCTGTACTCTTAATAAAAAGGCAAGGAGTAGGATAAACCTAGAGAGGAAGTGAGGGGTTATATCATGCAGGAACTTATAGTCTCCGGTAAGGAGTTTAAATTATTCTAAAAACAGTGAGAAAATGTTGAAGGGTTTAGGCAACAGAGATATGATATGATGTATATTTGACATCACATCTCTAAATTCTCATTTCCCTGTCTTTAAAATAGATATAATAATATTAATGTCTTCAAAATACCATTAAATAAGATATTGCATGGCTAATCACTCTGGAAGCCGCACAATGCTATAGAAATATAAATTAATCTTATCTCTATGGCTTCTGGTCAAAAATCTTCAATGATTCCCTGACAACAGTGTCATAAGGTCTTCCAGCCATGTGTGCCTTTTATCTGTTAGCCCCATCTGACAATATAAATATTTATCTGGTGTCCTGTCCCAATGTATCACCTCCAGTTTTCTCCCTGTTGTACCTCTGCTCCTACACTGGCCTTTACTCAGGATGGACAATGGTTCACGTGCAGTGACTTCATCATTTGTCTCTTCCTATCTTAATCCAGTTCACATTTGTACTTGTATTAGTCAGAACTTTTGGTTACAAGGAACAGAAACATCTCAAATTGGCTTGATCTGTGAAAGAAATTTTAAATGGTATAAATGAAAAGTCCATAGTGATGTCTCATTCCTTTAAGAATGAAGGGATCTAAGAACTCATGAAACTTTGCTAGGAATTTGTATTTTGAGTCTCTATCATTGAGTTTATCCCATAAGTAGTCAAGATGATTGTTCATAGATACAGACTTCACCCCACCAGCTTAACAATTTCAGTAGGAAGATAATTTTTTTTTCTCATATATTCTAGCAAAAGCCTCATGTTTCACTCACTTGGCCAAAATATATTATACATTCTGAACAAACCTATGTAATAATTATTGGCCAAACTCTAGGCTAGATCCCACCCATGGATTGATGATACTAAGTAGAGTTAGTCCCAATTCAAACCAAATGGGTAAAATAGGGTTGAGGAAAGTTTCCAAAATAAAAAGAATTAGGAAGTGGAAACTGGACAGAAAAGAAAAGAAAACAAAAAACCCCACCCATATATCCACCATAATGATATGGATCATGTCCCATGTCCTCCATGAGGCCTACCTCTATGACTTCAAGCAATAATTATCTTTTTCCTTCCTGACTTTTCTTCACACTTGGTCTCTGGAGCATACATTTTTGGCTCCTGATATTCCATTCTGCACTTTATTACAGCCATAAAATTTTTATTGCTTGATTAGACCTTGGTGGTAATCTCATCCTGGAGATGTGAAAGCCCAGAAGGAAAAATAATAAATTTTGAATTCTTTTGAAAATATTTCTTAAGGACTTTTAGGTTATTTCTGTGGGGGGGGGTGGAGTACAAAAATTCTTTTAAAAACCCTTAACATTCTTCCCACAAATGTTCCCTTACTTTTCTCATTCTTAAAAATTCTCAGTAAGTCAATAATGACAATTTTATGAACAAACTAAGGTAATGCATGGTGTAATTTTAAATATCTAACCCAAGTGTGTCTTTTGATCTGTAAAGAATCGATGAAATTCTCCTTTCAGTGAATATGTGTGTGTGTGTGTGTATTTAATTTTTTTGTTTCCTTTTGTCTTGACAGCCCAAGTTCATTTTTTAACACTTTTTAGGGTCTAAATGTGCTTAAGTGTGCCTGTCTGTCATTCCTGGTATGTTCTTGTTTGTATGTTACAGTTGTCTTTGAATTGAGAGGTGTCTGCCCAAGGGCAATTGGGTATCTATGTTTGTTTTGAATCTATGAGGTGTTCTGTGCCTAAATATTTTCCCCAGCTTTATAGAGATATAATTGACATATGACATTGTATAAGTTCAAGATGTACAATGTGATGCTTTGATACATGTATATATTGGGAAATATTTCTCACAATAAGATTAGTTAACAAATCCTTCACCTCACATAATTACCATTTTATTGTTACTGTTTATGGTGAGAACATTAAAGCTATAGTCTCATTGCAACTTTTGAGTATATAGTGCAGTACTGTTAACTATAGTCACCATGCTGTACATTAGATCCCTGGAATTTATTCATCTTATAACTAAAAGATTGTACCCTTTGACTAACTTCTCCTCATTTCCCTCATCCCTATGTCCCTGGCAACCACCATACTACTTTCAGTTTCTATGAATTTGATGTTTTCCTTTTCACATATAGTTATATTATGCAGTGTTTACCTTTCTTTATAAGATTTATTTAACTTAGCATAATGCTCTCAAAGTCTATCCATGTTATAAATGGCCAGATTTCCCTTTTATGGCTCAACAATATTCCACTGTAAGTGTGTGTGTGTGTGTGTGTGTGTGTGTGTGATATGTGATATGTATATATCATATTTTATTTGCCCATACTTCTGTTCATGTACTCTTGGATTGTGTCTATGTCTTGACTATTATGAATGTTACTGCAATAAACAGGAGAGTGCAGTACTCTTTTTGATAGTGACCTTATTTCTTTGGGATGTATATCCGTAAGTGGGATTGCTGGATCATATTTCATATTAAGCTTTAAGCTTTTCCAACTTCTAATTTCACAGATAGGAAAAGAATAGTAAGACCTTTTAGGTTGAAGACACCTGGGTGTTAACACTTGCTCTAACATTGAATAATTCTGAGTATTCAAGCAATGTCTTCACTCTCCACACCTTGATGTTCCCATTTTCAAATAGAGCAAATGACACCTATTTTATAGGATGGTTATAAAAATTAAATTGAGTAATGCATATGAAGCATCAAGAGCAATTCCTAGCATATAGTAATCCATTTATTTATTTATTCTATTTACCAAATAGTTCCTTGATAGCTTACTGTGCAACTGGGTATTATTCTAGGTACTGAAGATGCATAGGTGAATAACAAAAACTTCATGGAGCTTGCTTTATAGTGAGAAATTGACCAATGAATGATATTTTTCTAACACACCTTTTCCAACATCCAATGGTTTATTAGTAGCAATCCTAGGACTAAAACCAACATGAAGACCCAGTTGTCCTCTATGCCAGGCAAATTCTTGAATCACTGAATTTTCCTATCTTATACTAACAAATACAAGCTAGTATTGTCTGTGTTCCTTTAATTAACTTGCTTGAAGGATAGCTTCATAATTTGAGGGGGGAAGAGGCTTACAGTTACAGAGAAAATTCAGTTGAGTGGAAAGGGCCATAACAAGATTTAGAGTACCCACACTCTAACCCTCTCCTCTGCTCTAGGCAAACTGTGAGAGCCTTTTCTCATTAGGTTCAGCCAGTCTGGACCTTCATTTGCCTCAACTTCATGGGGTGCCTGGGTGGCTTATTCATTTAGGCATTTGATTTTGGCTCAGGTCATGATCTCATGGTTCAAGGGTTCGAGCCGTGCATCAGGCTCTGCGCTGACAGCTCAGAGCCTGGAGCCTGCTTCAGATTCTGTCTCCCCCCCCCTCTGTCCCTCTCCCACTCACACTCTGTCTCTCTCTCTCAAAAATAAATAAATACATTTTCTATAAAAAAATAAATGAGAGTTTTGGATTAGATGCATTTGTATCTAACATCAATGTTTTTCATTACAAAAAAATTCTTTTAGTATCCATGACTTCATTCATGTAGTCCTTCATTTAATTGTTATTGAATTGCCCTCTTTATGCAGGGCAAGTTGGTAGGGTTGAGTACCAAAGAGGATACAATACCTGACTCCAACATTCTCATTTATTTATTTATTTTTTATTTATTTCTAGGAGAGAGAGAGACAGCGTGGGCAGGGGAGGGTCAGAGAGAGAGGGAGTCACAGACTCCGAAACAGGCTCCAGGCTCTGAGCTGGCTGTCAGCACAGAGCCCGACTCGGGGCTCGAACCCACGAACCGCGAGATCATGACCTAAGCGAAAGTCGGACGCTTAACCGACTAAGCCACCCAGGCGCCCTGACTCCAACACTCTTATAGAACACCTTTTAATTAAGGAGGTTAACACTTATGCAATTAGTGATAACATAACGTGAAGAAAGCTGTACAGTATCGGTGTGAAGAAAGGGTACCGGAAGTAAGACTGGGCTTACTTCCATTTGTAAGGATGGCAGGAAGAGCCTTGGCGGAGGAGATGGCATTCAACTGTGAAACATGATAGATGTTGATGAAATCAATTTAGACAGGTGAGAATTGAGGGAGGAGAGTCCAGACAAAGACATCTCTGAAAGACTATGTCCCCTTATGACAGTGGCTGGTAGCTCGGTTTGGTCAGGTAATACTGTACTTTAAGAGAAGTAACTGACATCATTAGATATGTAAGTTGGAGTCTGATTGCAGAATATATAGACTATCAGATTTAGAAATTTGAATTTCATCTGCTAGGTAATGGTTAAGTGCTGAAATATTCTTTAGGTAGAGATAGCAACATGATTAATTTATTTTGAAAAAAAAAAAAAGAATTCTGGTAGTAAAGTTGTAGATAAATTGGAGGGCAGTGAAGTGCAAGTTCAATTAGGAAGCAATAGAGATCCCAAGCAGGGCAGTGAAAAGTGAAATGAGGAAGTGGATTAGAGACAAAATTAAGAACAACAATTGATAAACTTTAGTAAGCAACTTGGTATAGGGGCAAGGGAGGGGAAAAGCTGGAGATGAATATGTTATGTCTCACTTAGACAACTAGAAACTTAGTTACAAAGGGGACAGAGAGGAAACCTTCTGGAGAAAGACAAAGGGTTTTAGTTTGGAACCGAAGACTCAGAACTTTTGAGATGTCTCAGTGTGATGTCTAGCTGGATGAATCTGATATGTTTGGACATTGGGGTCTGGAGCTAGGAAGGGAGACTTTGAATGTCACTGGTACCTGGAAGATGGTTGAAGTAATGTAGAATGATGAGAGTCACAGCTCAAGGAACTAAAAACTTTCAGAATGGAATCTTTTGAAGATCTTGAGAAGTTTGGACCATAAATTTTATACTCACTGTTGGTTCTAAATCAGCTTTAGTATTGCTTTGAAGAGAGGAAAAGGCAGCTTCTGTTGTCAATATATCCATCCATGAAAATAAATTATAATATAAGTAATGAATTAGAGTTTAATCAGCACATAGGATTCAAAAAATAGCCCTGGTCCTCCTCAAACTATACATTTAGATCCTCTGAAATCCTTGATATTATGATATTATGTCTCTGTCTTATAAAATTGTATAATTTCAGCACCTTTAGCCTGGAATGAAATGAGCTGTCTTTATGTTGCTACAGAGAATAAAGCAAGCTGATGACCCCAAAATATGGAATTGACCCATTGACCTGCATCTAAAGTGACTAGGATAGTATCCTATATGTAGAAGGTGCTCAATCAGGTTTTGGCAAATGGACAGTTACTGTCATATGAATAGTTTAGTGCTTATAAGACAGGGACATTGAATGGGGGCCAGGGCATTGGGCTCCATCTGGCACTAGGCTAAGTCTTAGTGTGATCTCAGGCAAGTGTAGGGAGGCTCCTGAACCTCAGCATTCTCATCTGTTAAATGAGGAATGTGGCTCTGCCTCTGAAGTCCCTGTCTGCTCTCTAAAACAAGAGTTCTATGTCAGTCAGTGAAATATAAGTAGCCTATTGATTTTTCATTTCTTTGCTAGGCTACCTCACTAAGATTTTTTTCCAGAGAGTCAGATAGAGAGAGTTGAAGTTTTTACCTCTGACACCAAACAACATAAAGTATCACAATTTTTTTTAAATGTTTTCATTTTTTTTTGGGAGGCAGAGAGACAGAATATGAGTGTGGGAGGGGCAGAGAGAGAGGGAGACACAGAATCAGAAGCAAGATCCAGGCTCCAAGCTGTCAGCACAGAGCCTGACGTGGGGCTTGAAACCACCAACCATGAGAGCATGACCTGAGCTGAAGTCAGACACTTAACCAACTGAGCCACCAGGCACCCCAAAGTATCACAATTTTTAAAATTATTAACGTTATGGAAGTTGATTCCTAAGCTAAGAAACTCTTTTTTTCTAAAGACAATTCAACTGAAAGAAACAGAAAACTTTCCAAATGTTTTGTTCCCAGGCAGGCTCTACTTCCCACCTTGCTCATCACCTCTCTTTACTGGGGAGAAATATGTTCATCTCCACCATGTCCTTTCCAGGACTGACCCCTGACTATAGGGACATATCCATCAATGTGATCTCAGTTTTTATTTTTAGGGGGTTTGGAGAACAGGCATATCTAACTTTCTTAGGTCTTGTTGGGTGAAATAGGAATTGTGAGGACCTCTTATATCCAGCCATTTAGTGTGGCATCAAAGTCCCCACAGTGTCCCTGTACGCAAGGGGGTTGCTTAGTGTCATCCCAAAGAGGCGGGCCAAAGTGAATTGCTACAGGTAGAGATTTCTGGGGTATTAAATTCTGTGGTTAATAATGAAGATCGAATTGAAGAGGGAGTATACAGGAGGTAGAGCAAAGAACAGTAGTATGGAAAACCTGGTTAGGAAAAGTCTGCAAGTTCCAAAGATGGGGTCAAGTCCTGAGGGTAGGATAGTCTGAATCAATAGTAAGATACTTTCATCAGCAGGTTAGGTTCACTTAAAGGTCTGGCATATGATGAATGGTTTAATGGCTTATATTAATTATGCTATAAGAACAAACAAATATTCAAAACAGCTGAACCATAAAGGGAGAATTTGGAAGATCAAATAGCTGGAAATCTCAGAGGTATGGCTTCATCTAGATAGCTCAGGTTTAGGTCATCAGCATTTATTTTATCATACCTGACCCCTTTTGTTTATTATTTTTTTAAAATAGTTTATTGTCAAGTTGGTTTCCAAATAACACCCAGTGCTCATCCCCACAAGTGCCCTCCTCCATGCCCATCACCCCCCTTCCCCTCGCCCCCACCCCATCAATCCTCAGTTTGTTCTCAGCATTCAAGAGTCTCTCATGGATTGCCTCTCTCCCTCTCCCCCACTATTTCCCCCCTTCTTCTCCTCCATGGTCCTCCGTTAAGTTCCTCCTAATCCTCCTACATGTGCAAACATATGGTATCTGTCCTTCTCTGCCTGACTTAGTTCGCTCAGCATAACACCCTCCAGGTCCATCCATGTTGCTACACGTGGCCAGATTTCATTGTTTCTCATTGCCATGTAGTATTCCATGGTATAGATAAACCACATCTTCTTGATCCATTTGTCCATTGATGGACACTTAGGCTCTTTCCATGTTTAGGCTATTGTTGAGAGTGCTGCTATGAACATTGGGGTACATGTGCCCCTATGCATCAACACTCCTGTATCCCTTGGGTAAATTCCTAGCAGTGCTATCGCTGGGTCATAGGGGAGTTCTACTGTTAGTGTTTTGAGGAAGCTCCAACCTGTTTTCCAGAGGGGCTGCACCAGTTTACATTCCCACCAACAGTGTAGGAGGGTGCCCGTTTCTCCACATCCTCGCCGGCATCTAGAGTCCTCTGATTTGCTCATTTTAGCCACTCTGACCGGCGTGAGGTACCACCACCCTTTTGTTTATTTTTAAGAGTCATTGTTGAGCATTTTAATTTTTATAGTAAATAGGAGAGCACATCACTTAAGGAAAAACAGTGAAGAAATGGTTCTTTAGTTCTATGTACAGTGGATTATTAGTGGCTATGTGAGCTGCCATTCTTGTTGAATACAATCATGATGCACTCTTTGTTTATATTGGCTTGATCTAGCTCTTCTAATAGTGGATAGGCCTTATGTATTTTGACCACCAGAAGCAGAAGAGAAGTGAGACCTACTTCATTGCAGAAGCCACAGCATACCAGAGGCTCTAAGCTGGTTAGGAATCTATGTCTGAGCCAATCATTGTGGCCAGAGACATGGCCAAATGATGTGCTGATTGCTTCAGGCAAATGAGGTCTCCCTCACTTCTGAAAGTAAGTTAACCTACCTGAAACACATTGGCTAAAATTAGGTGGCATTCATTCCCAAAAGTAAAAATATGTCAAGACACAAGCAAGATGACCACTCTAATTTATCAATGTGATTATTGGCTATTTTGGAAGAATGTTAATCATAGGCAGGAGTTAGTTTTATTTCTCCTTCTATTTCTCCCCCATCTCTCTCTCTGTTTTCCTTGTTAAAGATAGAGGTAAAGATGTAAAGCTGCAGGAGGAGCCAAGTCAAAATGCATTGATAAAACAAGTTTAAGACACCAGGGAACCAGTACATCAGTGCACCTGAGATTGCCCATAACTTGAATTGCGAGAGACAGATTACTGTGACTTCCTAATGGCTACCCAAAGCTCTATGATCACTTCTGGATTGTACTCCATAGTGTATTACATTGTTTCAGATTTATTTTAGCTTCCAAGAAAGACTCATTGGCCTGAATACTTCATTTTCCAACCGACCTCAATAGCAATGATATTTGGCAAAATTTTTGCATCTTGGCTTTGTTTCAAACCATCAGCCTTCCATCAACACAGTTTGTCTCTGAAGGCAAAATCACAGTTTCTGCCCTCTACATTTTCATGAAGGTTCTCATCTCTAGAGACGTTATATTCAAAGTTACCAGATGTGCAAATAGAGCCTCAGGCTGAATCTGTGGCCCCATTATAATCGGACTTCCTGTTTTGACAACTCTCTGCTCCTACAAAGAGGAACAGGTAGCATCTTGAAGTGAATTCACTGCAGCCATTTGGAATGAAACCTTCCAGGTGCAGCACCTGACAACTAACTCAAGAGAGAAAATGACAGCATTTGCAGCTTGGAGAGTCACCTCATAAATCTGCTGTCCCACTTTTGGTATACAGATTTTAATTTAGACTTGATTTATTAGAAATTTTCCGAGCTACTGAGAAATTAAGCATGGACTGAAATGCCTTTCATCAAAGAATTGTCAGGATCACTGGTGATGTAACATAGAGAAGAAACTTTAGCTCAAATATAATGAAAAAAAATACCTTATTTAAAATCAAGAGAATGGAGTTCTAGTTCATGAGTTGTCCCTGAGCAGCTGTGTGACCTTGGGCAATGTCCTTGTAGGGTCTCATTTTCTTTACTTGTAAATAAAAGGCTGCAGTTGGAGAGCCTCCAGGCCTAGTAATCCATACCATTTCTGCTTTTGTTGCTAACAAGCTAAGAGAAAAAAAGACAGAAAAGAATGATAAAAACACATCAGCCCTGAATCTACTCAACACTCACCACCTTAATGAAATATAAAAAAAAAAAAATGTTGTAACAGAAAGGAGAAAAAAGTCCATTGTACTTTATTTCTGACTTAGTTACCTAATTTCACTGAACAAACAACCTCTAGTTCATTTATATATACCTGACCTGTTAAATTATGTGGAAGTTTAATTTTATTTCAGAGGATCTCAGAATTTTTATTCTGCGTCAGTACATCTGTGGAGTAGCCTCCACTAACACCTTTTAACCTGGGAAGTGTGGTTTTTTTTTGTGGCTGGGACATCCTCTCATATCACATCAGCCACTCACAGAGTTGAAACTGGGGTAGACATAGAGATGTAACGTCTGAGACCTGGGACCTCATTTACAAGACCCAGTGCAAAAAAATGCAAGGATCCATTTTTTAATTATCAAGAATTTCAGGAGAGCAACAGCAGAGCACTGACCCAAACAAAGTTACCTTTAAGCAGGGGGCCCTGAGTGACTGCAAAGATCATACACCAATAAAGCAGGCCCTGGTACTACCCAGATGTCATTTCAAAGAAATACTTGATGCCTCAATTGTGAGGATGACAAAGATGACCTCAGCTGCAGTGAGCCCCCTTGCTCAAGATCACACAATTCTTGGGGTGGACCATATCCAACTGTGGCAAGGATAAAAAGAGCTGGTCTCTTTAGCTCCATGTAAGATAACTTGAATGAGACATTTCAGCTCCACACCTTCCAAGGTTCTGCATCAGAGTTTACTTGCTTACTCTACTTATTTCTGCCTCCCCTGTCTGGTCCACAGGTGTTTTTCCCAAGGGTACTTCCTGCACACTGCTCTGTCTCAGAGTCTGCTTCTGGAGACTCCAGATCATTATTTCTTTTAAGACTAAGAACTTTTAAAAAACTGGGGCGCTGGGTGGCTCAATCGTTTAAGCATCCAACTCTTGATCTCAGCTCAGGTCTTGATCTCAGGGTTGTGAGTTCAAGCCCCATGCTGGGCACCACATTGGACATGAAGCCCACTTAAAGGCAAAACAAAACATAATAAAAATAGAATACGAACTTTTTTCTTCTTTTTGAAAATGTTTTATTTATTTATTTATTTATTTATTTTTGTTTGTTTGTTTGTTTGTTTTATTTTGAGAGAGAGATAGAGACAGTGTGAGCAGGGGAGGGTCAGAGAGGGAGGGAGTCACAGAATCTGAAGACAGGCTCCAGGCTCTGAGCTGGCAGTCAGCACAGAGCCCAACGCTGGGCTCGAACCCACGAACCGTGAGATCATGACCTGAGCTGAAATCGGCCGCTCCACCGACTGAGCCACCCAGGTGCCCCAAAAAAGAATAAGAACTTTGAAAACGATGCATTTTTAATTGAAAACATATGAAAATAAACTATACAAGAGAAAATAAGAATAAAATCACATCCAGTAAGGATCAACATTTGTGTTAGTTAAATGTCATCTCACGTTTCACTCAGTGCTCGTGTATAGATAGGAAGATCTGATGGTTGGTAGATAGATAGATGCAGATGCATATACATAGAAATAAAGTAAATGTGAGGACTAAATAATGTCACATATTGAGTCCACACAAGGATTCAAAGCAATATTAGGCATGTAAGTGATAACACCCTTAAATCCCTCCCTGTCTGCTTTTCCTGTATGTGTATCTCAATCGCAATTGTATTATATCCCTGTCACCCCATTGCAAATATCATTAAATATTCACATATAAATGAGGTTCCTGGGAGAAGTTTACAATGGTAAAAGAGAGAAGTATAAGAGGCACTAAGCCCTCAGGTAGATGTCTCTCAGTTGGTAATTCCTTTACTGTAAGATGTAATAGCTTCCATGTGTTAACTATAATAACGATTGATCCTTCAAGGTCAACACTCTGAGGAGGAAAACCTTTCAAATTAGCAGCCAGTGTAAGCTAAAATGGTCATTGGTGCCATTGGCCTGGATAATATGCTTTTTCAAGCTGAGAAGCCTTAATCACCAGCAAAACCATTATAAAAACAGAAATATAATTCAGAATTCTCTTCTTAGAAGCTCTCTTCACTGAGCTGAATCATAAGAAAAACTAAATCAGGTAAGATATTTTGTTGCAGGAATTGGGGCTACCCCAACATTGCAGATTTCTTTAACAACCTTGCAACTATAATGCTTACCCCTATTGAAGTGCATCCTCCTCCAGAATATGAGGGTTTGGCTAAGTAGCGTGGATCAAGACTCAGAGGCTTTGGATGTCCTTGCTGACAATTTATGATCATTGCAGAAACCCAACACATAACCAACAATAGTAGACACCAAAACTCAATTAGAAAAAAAAAAACAATCTAGTCAAAAGGAATGTGTGTTTATCTGAAATAAGAACAGCACTTCGAGGCAAAGCAAATATGAATTATCTTCTTCTGCTCAGATGATGTCCTGGGAGAAGGCTTTGCCAGATGTATGTAAAGTTAGAAGGAGTGTTCCTAGAACCTCCAACTAAAACTGCCTTGGTGAAAAGACTTAAGTGTTATAGGAATCTCTGCAAATGAACCTGACAGCCCCTGAGTAAATCCTTGGAAAGCCAAAAACCACTAGAAAGTCCTAGTGAGTCAATAGTGGGCCATGTGCTGTGCTGATTGAAGCTCTGTGGTGCCGAGCCATGTGGGAGTGGGTATGAATCCTAGCCCCATCACATAAACCTGGATGTTTAAAAGATAGGAGAAGGCTTTCAATGCAAATAAAAATATGTATAGGAAAATTTTCTATAGAGGACACAGTCCCACCCAGTTCTTGCCAGAAGTGTTGTTTTGGAGTTCAATCATTTTATTTATTTAATTTATTTATTTATTAATTTATTGAGAGAGAGAGCAGGACAACAGGAGGGGCAGAGGGAGAGACAGAAAGAATCTTAAGCAGGTTCCATGCCCAGCTCAATGCAGGGCTCGATCTCATGACTGTGAGATCATGACCTGAGCCCAAACCAAGAGTTGGTCACTTAACTGATGGAGTCATCCAGATGCCCTTGGAGTTCAATTAGACAGAGAACATCACAACAATAGCAACAATGGCTGGACATTAACAAGAGCTTCTTGTGCATAAAGATGTTCTAAATACTTACCATGGATGTCTTATTTTATATTTTTATACTTTATATTTTAACTTAACTCATATTTTGTAATTATGTTTACATAAGTCAGGCAGAGAAGGACAAATATATGTTTGCACGTATAGGAAGATTAGGAGGAACTTGACGGAGGAACAAGGGGGAGAAGAAGGGCGGAAATGGTGGGGGAAAGGGAGAGAGGCAAACCATGAGAGACTCTTGAATGCTGACAAAAACTGAGGGGGGGGGGGGGGGGGGGGGGGGGGGGGGGGGGGGCATGGAGGAGGACACTTGTGGGGATGAGCACTGGGTGTTATATGGAAACTAATTTGACAATAAACTATTTGTAAAAAAAATAAAACAAAGAAATCATGAAAAATTATGTTTATAAGTATTCTTCTTTATTTTATATTTATTTTGTTTATATGAAATTATTTATTTATTTATTTACATTTAATTTTTGACTTTCATACTGGGAAAGTCTCAAGACATTGGATTTTTTTAGGGTTTACAATGTGACATTTTGCTACACACATACATTGTGAAATCATTATTACAACCAAGCTAATTAACATATCCATCACTTCATATACTTACCATTTTGAAACAATGGTGAGAACATTTAAGATTTAATCTCTTAGAAAATTTCAACTATACAACACAGTATTATTAACTAGAGTCTGTAGGTTATGCATTATATCTCCAGAACTTATTCATCCTTGATAACTGAAACCTTGTGCCCTTTGAACAACATCTCCTCCTTTTATTATTATTATTATTATTATTAACCCTAATTTAGAAATGTGGAAACCAAGGCACATGCCCAACAACATGTTCAAAATCTCACCAGCAGAAAATGGTGGCTCAGAGTTACCAATTTGGGTCCCAACTGCCCAATTCTTATCCCTCATCTTCTTCCTTCACCCACCTTCAAGAACTTACATGGAAACTTGACACTACTACATGTTAGTTGTGTGGTTCTTAGCCAAACAACTATTTAATTTTTTTGAACTACTGTTTATTTATTAAATTAGGAAAATAGCAGATCCATCCTTGCAATGTTGTTGTAAAGTAACTTATTATTAGTGTTTTTATTAATGTAGAAAGTATTTACTCATTTTGTTGTGATTTTATTGTCTTCTAGGGAAGAAAAGCACTTTTCTTTTTCTTTTTTTTTTTTTTTTACAAATAGTTTATTGTCAAATTAGTTTCTACATAACACTCAGTGCTCATCCCCAAAGTGCCCTCCTTCATGCTAGAAAAGCACTTTTCAAAACACTTTTAAAGCAGAAATCACTCTTCTGGTCCAGTGTTTTCTGTTTCCTTCTTCATCCATAAGAATTGGACATTTATATATGTATATATATGCTTCTTATATAGAACTTTATATATAGTTGAAAACATATAAGCATATGTTTATATGCTTCTTGTATTATTATTTAGTTTTTCCCCATGTATGTTGACTAATTATATAGGTTGACAACAATATAAATATCTATTATAATCTCATCCCAAGCAGTAATGTTTATGAAATCTCACAACAGATAAGATGCTTTAATTTTTGGTTGTACTAAAATGACCAAATGACTGTCACAGTTTAAACTTTCACCTTTTTCCTGACAGGCTAGCTTGTGTGCCTGCAGTGGTATATGGGCACCATGCTTTGGACAATGTGTGCCCAGGGGCCAGAGATGCACTATGCCCCTGGGCACACACACAACTCATGGCTAAGGTCGGAATCTGCACCTCCCAATGACTCACCAGTTATACAAGATGGCAACTCTGTTCCTCAAAGCCAAGTTGCACGCCCATGGACTGAGTTTATTCAGGAAGTAAGCTTGGGATTGTTGAATCAGTCTGTCCAAAGGGAGAAGCTGAGTCCCTTGTGTTGTGAAATGTGTCTCTCAAACTTAACACAGATCACACATTTTCATTCCTATTAAAAACCATGTCAGAGTTTCCTCAAACAGGGCTTTGAACTGTAGGCTAAGTTTGAATTACACATACTTTGGCACTATTTAGAAGGAAGTGTTCTGGATAATGTTCCTTTGCTAATAGAGGCAGACTTTCAACACTCTGGTTGAAATGTTACCGAATTGGAATCTTTTTCTGTTTGCTGTGTTTAGAAAGAAAGACATTGTTTTCTCTTGATGTAGAAATAGTAAATACACACAACTGCAACTATGTGGGTCAGGACTATACTCATTCTTGTGGAATGTCCAAGTGTGAGGTTTCTTTCCAGTCCCAGATGAGCATTCAGAGTACTGGCTCCCTGTGCCCTTTTGGATATGGTGTCTCAAGTCTGACAGACCAGTGAGATGAAAGAGGCTAGGGTTTGGAACTAGAAAACCAGCTCTGATGCTAAATAACCATATAGCTTTACATGCTTATAGGACCTTGGATGATGAATTAAACTCATCTGAATTTTACTTTCTGTCTTTTAAAAATGAAGATAATAATAATGCCTGGTCAATGAAAGTCACACAGACATTATGAGGGTGAGAAAAAATATATATAGGAGAGTCATCCATCAAAGGCATAATGCCATGCAAATATTACCAAGGATGCTATTTTGTAGTTCAATTATAAAATTGGCATGCATCTTAACACACTTTTGAAGTGTCAAAAATATAGGTTGAAAAAAGGGGATATGTGCACTTATGCTCTCACTCACTGTTTCTTCTATAAACTATGTTTACAGGTTGTAAACTGTACTGGTTCCTCCAATTCTTAATTTTTTTAATTTGCTGGGCTTATGCATAGGCAGAGATACAAAAGAGAGGTTCCTGGTGACTTGTTTTGTTACTTAGTTCAGAATAATAACAAGTTGCATTTTAGATCAGTATAGTATAATTTTCCCTGTGCTTGGGGAAAAAATGGAAACTGCTCTTTTAAGATTAGTTTTTATTTTTGCCAAGAAATTCATGTGCATAGTGAAAGTAATTAAATATTATGAAAAAGGCTCTGAAATATAGCAGAAGCTTTGTCCATCTCTTTCTACCCACAAATCCACTGTCTTAAGGTACCTATGCTCAGCTCTTAAAGCCATTATTTTTGGCATTTATCTACAAAACTCTAAATAACATGTCTATACTTTTATTTTCGTTGATTAATTGTGAATGTTATCTATTGACTCTGTATCATGGTAGTTGATGAGTATTTACCTCTGTTACATTCAGATCTTTCTATTCTTTCCCTACTTTCTCCTAAATAGTCATTGTAGATTAGAGCTGACTGCAAAAATCTGTGTCGCCCCTTCCAGTTGAAAGGTAGGATCTATTTCCTTCCCCTTATATATGGGTTAGGCTGTAAATGCTTTCATCACTCAAATGTAACAGAAGTGATTCTATGCTAATTCTGAACCCAGCCTTTAGGAAGACTGGTAATTTTGCCTTGATCCTCTTGGATTGATTACTTGTAGATTCTCTTTGCTAGGTAGGAGGACTCTGAAGAATTTTAAACATGTTGTCCCACAGAAATTTAACAGTCAAGCGAAAGTGTAAGAGGGTCTTTGTAAGAAAGATTTATAGATATGAATATCATCTCACATATTGGACCCTAATAAGATTCAAAGGAAACCCATGAAGTTTTAAAAGAGTCAGAAAGAGATCAGAATAAGAAATGCTCTCAGAGCTTTAATCTCTCAGCAGGAACCATATGAAAACATATGCTATTTAGTTTCTTTCTTATGGGAAAAGAAAGATAATTCATGAGGGCAGAGTCAATAGCCATGGAGAATTTTCCCAAGAAGAACTGGGATGGAATATGAGAACTGGCAATGTATGCCAAGTTAGATTTCAAAATTTCTCTAGATTATTGACTGCAACATGGGGCTTTTTTCTTTAAATAGTTAACTGTCAAGTTGGTTTCCATATAACACCCAGTGCTCATTCCAACAAGTGCCCTCCTCCATGCCCATCACCCTCCTTCCCCTCTCCCCCACCCCCATCAGCTCTCAGTTTGTTCTCAGCATTCAAGAGTCTCTCACGTTTTCCCTCCCTCTCTCTCCTCAACTATTTTTCTCCTTCTCCTCTCCCATGGTCCTCCATTAAGTTCCTCTTAATCCACCTATATGTGCAAACATATGGTGTCTGTCCTTCTCTGCCTGACTTATTTCGCTCAGCATAATACCCTCAAGGTCAATCCATGTTGCTACAAATGGCCAGATTCCATTCTTTCCCATTGTCATTTAGTATTCCATTGTATAAACAAACCACATCTTCTTGATCCATTCATCAGTTGATGGACACTTAGGCTCTTTCCATGGTTTGGCTATTGTTGAGAGTGCTGCTATGAACATTGGGGTTCATGTGCCCCTAGTCTTCAGTACTCCTGTATCCCTTGGGTAAATTCCTAGCAGTGCTACTGCTGAGTCATAGGGGAGTTCTATTGTTAATTTTTTGAGGAACCTCCACACTGTTTTTCAGAGCAGCTGCACCAGTTTACATTCCCACCAGCAGTGTAGGAGGGTGCCCATTTCTCCACATCCTCGCCAGCATCTAGAGTCTGCTGATTTGTTCATTTTAGCCACTCTGACTGGCGTGAGGTGGTATCTCAGTGTGGTTTTGATTTGTGTTTCCCTGATGAGGAGGGATGCTGAGCATCGTTTCATGTGTCTGTTGGCCATCTGGATGTCCTCTTTGGAGAAGTGTCTGTTCATATCTTCTGCCCATTTCTTCGTTGGATTATTTGTTTTTCAGGTGTGGAGTTTGGTGAGTTCCTTATAGATTTTGGATACTAGTCCTTTATCTGATATGTCGTTTGCGACTATCTTTTCCCATTCCGTTGGTTGCCTATTAGTTTTATTGATTGTTTCCTTTGCCATGCAGAAGCTTTTTATCTTGATGAGGTCCCAATAGTTTATTTTTTAATCAATCAATGTGATATATCACATCAACAAAAGAAAAGATAAAAACCATATGATCCTCATGATAGATGCAGAAAAAGCATTTGACAAAGTACAGCATCCCTTCTTAATAAAGACTCTCGAGAAAGTAGGTATAGAAGGACCTTATTTAAACATCATAAAAGTCATTTATAAGAAGCACTCAACTAACATCATCATCAATGGGGAAAAACTGAGAGCTTTCCCCCTGTGATCAGGAACACGACAGGGCTGTCCACTCTCACCACTGTTGTTTAACATAGTGCTGGAAGTCCTAGCATCAGCCATCAGACAACAAAAGGAAATCAAAGGCATCAAAATTAGCAATGAAGTGTTCAAACTTTCACTTTTTGCAGACAACCTGATACTCTGCATAGAAAACCTGACAGACTCCACTAGAAGCCTACTATAACTGATCCATGAATTCTGCAAAGTTGCAGGGTACAAAATCAATGTACAGAAACTGGCTGCATTTTTATACACCTATAATGAAGCAACAGAAAGAGAAATCAGGAAACTGATCCCATTCACTATTTCACAAAAAACTATAAAATACCTAGAAATAAACCTAACCAAAGATATGGGAGATCCGATGAAAACTACAGAAAACTTATGAAGGAAATTGAAGAAGACACAAAGAAATGGAAAAACATTCCATGCTCATGGATTGTAAGAATAAATATAGTTAAGATGACATTACTACCCAAAGCAATCTACACCTTCAATGCAATCCCAATCAAAATTGCACCAGTAGTCTTCTCAAAGCTAGAACAAACTATCCTAATAATTATATGGAACCACAAAAGACCCTGAATAGCCAAAGTAATATTGAAGAAAACCAAAACGGGAGGCATCACCACCCCAGACTTTAGCCTCTACTACAAAGCAGACATCATCAAGAGAGTATGGTATTGACACACAAACAGACACATAGACCAATGGAATGAATAGAGAACTCAGAATTGGACCCACAAATGTATAACCAACTAATCTCTGACAAAGTGGGAAAGAGTATCCAGTGGAAAAAAGACAGCCTCTTTAACAGATGGTGCTGGAAAAACTGGACAGCAACATGCAGAAGAATGAAACTAGATCATTTTCTCACACCATACACAAAAATAAACTCGAAATGGATCAAGGACCTTAATGTGAGACAGGAAACCATCAAAACCCTAGAGGACAAAGCAGGAAACAACCTCCTTGACCTCCACCGCAGCAATTTCTTACTTGACACATCCCTAAAGGCAAGGGAATCAAGAGGAAAAATAAACTATTGGGACCTCATCAAGATAACACGAGTCTTAATTTCTTCGTTTTAAACTGCAGTGTCTATGGTAGTTATTCTGCCTCTGTTCCATCAATATACATTGGGTGTCCGGGCTCATATGACGTTCTGTTTGGTTCCTAAGTCTTTAGATTGAAAAAAAAGTGCTCAAAGAACCATGCCTGAAGAATCTCACCATCTCCCCCCCCTTATTTATTAATTTTCTTCTCTTATAGTAGACCTGTGACTGATTAGATTAATGGATCATAGGAAGGGGGGAGTGATGCTTTACCAGTCTACACCTCATATTTAAGAGAACTGCAAGCTTCTGCTTAGTCTCTTGGATCCCTGAATATATCCTGTGAAACAGACCACATAGATAGTTCCTGAGACTATATGGAGAGACAGAAGGGTCTAGGATCCAAGGAAGGTCCAGGTATGTGAGTAAAACTATCTTATATCTTCGTTTCTGCTGTTGCTTGGAAATAAAGAATGGTGCTTGGGTTTCCCCATTTGGTATGCAGAGTTCTACAAAATCTGCATTTTCAGTGTATTATCCTCAACTTCTACTAGACATGGTGATTCTGCTTTCAAGATCTCTCTGGTTATTATTTCTTGAAAGAATAAATTCTAGTCTCTTAAAGAAGCAGACACAATTAACTAGTTACTTTTTATGCAGTGGGAGAGGGACAATGGGTTTCAAACCCACATTTAAGCCCTACATCTTATCTAAATTTTTCATAGTACATAGTGCACCAATTGTGAACATTTCTGAGATTCTTTGGGTTTAGTTTAATTACTTTTCATAATCATTCCCCTCTCAGGTGTTTGGGTTCAGATTTATAGTGTTGTTTTAGTATATAAACAATATAGCAAATGTATGCTATTTATACAGAGACATGTGTTAAGAAGTCAACAAATTATAGCTTTGCTTACATTGTTGTCTCTATCTGTATTGTAAGGGAATTAACTTATAGTGTAGAGTGGAGGTACTATACTGTCTGGATTCAAACCTTCAGTCTGTTTTTCATAGTTGAGCTGCACAAGTTACTTCTTCTCTTTTTGTATTCTTTGCATCAGTGACCCTATCTGCAACAATAGGACCAATTTAACTATATCTTAGGGTTGTTATGAGGACTATATATGGCAAACAGTATAAATTGCCAAGCTCTTAGATAATATTGAATGGATATTAGCTACTCTTATTAATAACATCTCTAAGTCCTCTCCAACTCAATGATTCTCAAATGAAGTATCTCTATAATGACATTTATTTGATCAAAATAAAGTATTGAATGTGATGGCAGAGTTACTGTTTATTCATGTCCTTGACAGCTCATTCATCATCTCTGTAGGTTGTCTGGATGGCTGGCTTTTGAGGCTTCAGCTTCTAGGTCTTTTATTTTCTCTATCTGAGAGGCTAGTGTGTACAGAAGAACCACAGGTTAGTTGCATTTCCAGTGTACTTGTTATTAAGCTGGGATATAGAATTTTCTCCCAGGAATCTGACAAGACATTTACCATTGTTTACTTATGGGTTTTATAAGTCATTTGCTATTTGTAATGGAATGAAACCTGATCATTGTCTCCTTTAGGTGGAACTTTATTAGCAAACAAAGCATACTCCAAACCACAAAAAGAATGCTGCCCTTTAAAAGCAGTTGAACCTTGGAAACAAAAAAAAATGACTCAGTCAACCTTAAACAGAGGAATACAGTTGGGTCTCACTGTGCAATAGAAGTCTTATGTAAAAATCAGTGTGACTCTTCCTTTAAAAAAAAAAAAAAGGACAGGGATAGCATCCAATTGTCTTTGTGGTTATTTTTAATTTTCAGTGGGCAGTGGTTACTCACTGACAATTAAGGAAACAAAAATATATTAACATCCCAGAGTCAGTTATGTTTCTCATCACTGAGGATATGTGGTTCCTCTCCCCAAGGAGCCCATAATCTAGTAATGAATATTGGCACAGAAATAAGTAACACTGAATGTATTTAAAAGACATGGAAAATTTAGTAATCACACCCCTTCCTGTAATCTACTTTCTTTTTTCATAATGACCTTCCTTATTTGGGATGCCTTCTAAGTTTTTCCTCTATAATGCTTTTCATTCATTCGTCAACAAACCAACACTCTAAATCTACTATTTCCAGACCCAGTGTTAGTTCTGGGGGAACAAAAGCAATCTAGTCTATGTATTAAATAAGCAATTCCAATAACACATGGAATATTTAAAGGTGTGGGACTATATAGAATGAGATCTGTATAGGATCAGGGAAAGCCCTGGGAAAGATAGTGAAGTTGGGATGTATAAGACAAATGGGATTTACTCAAAACAGAGGGGCAGGAGAAGGGCAAAAGTGCAAGAACTCACAGAATATTGGAGAAATGGAACAGAGTTCATTTTGCCAACACTGAAAAATTCAGGATGTGAAGTTGGAGGAGATGAGGCCAGAGAGGCAGATAAGGGCCACATTGTGGAAAATCTTACATGTCATATTAAAAAATGAGAGGTTTATACTAAAATATACCACATCTTCCTTATTTAGTCATCTATTGATGGACACTTAGATTGCTTCTATATCTTGGCTATTGTAAATAATGTTGTAATGAACATAGGTGTACATGTATCTTTTCACATTAGTATTTTTATCATCTTTGGATAAATACATAGAAGTGGAATTACTGGATTATATGGTCATTCTAATTTTAATTTTTTTGAGGAAATTCTGTACTGTTTACCATGGTGGCCACACCAACTATATTCCCACCAACAGTGCATGAGAGTTCCTTTTTTCCATATCCTCACCAGCATTTGTTATTTCTTGTAGTTTTGTTAATACCCATTCTGATGACTGCAAGGTGATATCTCATTATGATAATGAGTGATTTTGAGCATCTTTTCATGTGTCTGTTGGCAATCTGTTTACCTTCTTTGGAGATTTTCTATTCAGGGACTCTGTCCATTTTAAAATCAGATTGCTTTTTCTTATATTGAGTTTTATTAGTTCTTTATATATATTTTGGAACTTAACCCCTTATCAGATAAATAACTTGCAAATATTTTCCCTTTTTCTTTAGATTAAAAAAAACACTTTAAATTGTTACCTGACTTTGGGTAATTTCTTTAATTGCTCCATACCTTCATCTTCTCATCTGCAAAAAATAACATAATAACAGTATTATCACTTTCCTTACAAAGTTGTTGCAAAGATTAAGTGAGGCAATAACTTAAAAATACAACTGCCCTTAACACATAACAAGAGCTCAATATGTATTGTCTATCCTCATTTTCACTGCTATTATCATCATTATTATGAAAGCTTATGCTTCAGAATGCATAAAAATGAATGGAGGAAGGCACTTGTGGGGATCAGCACTGGGTGTTATATGGATACCAACTTGACAATAAACTATTAAAAAATAAATTAAACTATCAAAAAATGAATGGAAGGAAACTGAAACTCACAAAAGCAACTTTCAAAAGTGTCAGTCAGTGGAAGAGACAGGGTACACCTGAAAATTTTTCAGCCAATGGTTGAAAAGGTGGATGGTGATAACTTGGTAAAGACTCATCCAACTTCACTATGGAAAATAAACTAGTGAGGGTGGAAAGAGAGAGAGAAAGCTAGAAAGAAAGAGGGAACAAAGATAAATTAGAAACAGCAAAGGATAAAATAGAGTGGTTGAAAATTAAGTGGCTTTCATGGACCAAAGTCTTGGTATAATCACAATGAACAGAGAAGAAAAGCAAATAAAAAGATGATAGATGTGGAAGACAAAAAATTTAAGAGTAAATGGAATCCTCATTCAGTGAACTTAAAAAATGAAAGAAAAGATACTTAAATATATAATTCAAGAAAACTTCTTGAAAACAATACAACAGTGAATCTTTAGATAAAAATTAGTATTCTGATTGATAAATATTGGGAGACATTCTAATGGAATTATTGGTTGTTTGTCAGAGATAAAGAAAAAATGCTTCAGATAGCCTGGAAGAAAAAATGAGTAGTCTGAACTTCTACTTCTTGACAGTAACATTCAGTGTCAAAAGATAATGGATAAAACCTGGTTTTAGTAACATAAATAGATAAATAGAGATTATAGTAATGTTAAGTGTAATTACTCAAAAAATAGAATAACTGGGGGCCTTACAACAAAATAAAACAAAATAGATAAGTAGGGTAGAGCATAAAAGATTTAAAATGTAAAAGCTGTGTTTAAAAAACCTGGGGATGAATATTAAATTTACTTAATAAATAGCTAAAACTTATGTAATTATAAATGCAAAACGGAATGTGAATATTATAAACTTCGATAATATAAAAATAATAATATAGCTTACAAAGATTACAAGTGAAGAAAGTCTAGAGTGGAGGAGGTGGAGGCAGGCTGGGCTCACCACCTGATCTGACATGTTTCATAGTAATGAAAGAATTTAAACTTTCTGAACTTAAACCATGAAATTAAAATAATTAACAAACCCAACCTTATCATAATTTTGTTTCAAATCATTTTTTTCTTAACTATAGAAGAATGTTTTTAGTAAATGGTATTACTTTTTGTGAAGGAATTCTTGTGTGAAATTCAAGTTTAATTTTGCTTGTTTATTTTAATTAAGTTCAATATTATCATTTTTTAGAAATTAACAAATAATGTTTATCAGAATGATTCTTTCCTTTAGAAAGAATTCTATTTATTCATGCTTTTACCCTTTTCACTATATTTGCAGAAACTGATATCTTGAATTATACTATATAATAATAATATAATAAATTATAGTAAGAACAGTTAGCACTACTTACTGAGTGCTTACTCAATGCAGGAATTTTCCTGAGCACTGTGCATATTATCCTGCATCTCACAACAACATTAAGAGACAAGTAACATTATCATCATCCTCATTCTAGAGATGAGAAAATTGAGGCACAGTAGGGATTGGCATATTAGCCAAACCAACATAGGTATTGACTAAAGCTAAGATTCTAAATCCAGATAGTTTTTAATCACTAACATTAAACATTAACATCACTAGGTATGGAGATTTTTGGATGAATCTTCATGATAAGTGTAGTTACTCTCTGTCACCACACAATGTTATTACAATATTATTGACTATTTTCTCTATGCTATACTTTTAATCTCTGTGATTTATTTACTTTATAACTGGAAGTTTGTACCTGTTACTCCCCTTTACCTATTTTGTCTATTCCTCTCTGACAACTACCAGTTTGTTCTCTGTATTTAAGAGTCTGTTTGTTCTTTAGATTCTACACACAAGTGAGATCATATGATATTTGTTTTTCTTTGATGTATTTCACTTAGCATAATACACCCTAGGTCCATCCATATTGTCAAAAATGACAGTTCATTCCTTTTTATGGCTGAGTAATATGGGTAATATTCCATTGTATATAAATGGGTTGCTTGGGTCCCTTCCATATTTTGTAAACAATGCTGCAATAAGCATAGGAGTGCATATATCTTTTCAAATTAATGTTTCTGTTTTCTTTAAGTAAATACCCAGTAGTAGAATTAATGAATCATATAAACTTTCATTTTTTAAAATATTTTTAAATGTTTATTTATTTTTGAGAAACAGAGAGACAGAACATGAGCTGTCACCACAGAGCCTGATGTGGGGCTGAAACTCACAAACTGTGAGATGATGACCTGAATGGAAGCTGGACACTTAACCAATTCTGCCACCCAGACATCCATTGGTCATATGTACTTTCTGATTTTAAATTTTTTGAGGATATTTCATACTGTTTTCCACAGTGGTTGCAATGCTTTCATTTTTGTAGTTCCTTACTTTTTGAATTTTACATTATAAATACATATTTATAAATGCATATATTTTTTTGAGATATATATATTTAATTATTCACATGTAAAGGGGAAAAAAGGAAATCTGTGAGGGGAGTGCTCTAAGGGGAAAGAAGGTCGAGGGAGAGAAGAAAAAGACAGAGTGCTGGGAAACATCTTTAGGCTAAACATGGCTTTCTAGAAATAAAAAAAAAAGAGCCTTCAAAATACGAGGGAGGGACACTTGGATGGCTCAGTCAGTTAAATGTTGGAATCTTGATTTAGGCTCAGGTCATGATCCCACATTTCATGAGTTTGAGCCCCACATCAGGCTCTGTGATAGAAGGAGCCTTCTTGGAATTCTCTCTACTCACTGCCCTTCTCTCTGCCCATCTCCTGCTTATGCACATGTGCGCATGCACGAGTGTCCTTTCTCTCTCTCTCTCTCTCTCTCTCCACCCCTTCAAAAATAAATAAATAAACATAAAAAAAATAAGAAAAAAACATAAAAAATATCATGGAAATTCAATACTCAATAGAAATGTATTTTGTATATGCTATTAAATTGTGAATCTACTAAGGAATAATAATCTACAAAAAGCATCTGAGAAGATAATTAAAAAGACACATGTCCAAATTTGGATTTACAGTGGGGCAGAAAAGGATAGCAAGTCACAACAAGATGTGGAGTAATGACTGAGAGGTTAGCAGAAGAAAAAAAAATTAAAGTTAAAGGTAACTGGGAAAGATGTAAAATTTTGGTAGTTCCCAGAACGTTGGTCAAGGATTGTTCACTAGATGTGGGATCAATTATGATGAGGTTCAATTATTCAAAGGATTCAGTAGAAACTGGTGTATGAGTCACATACCCATTCTCACACCAGCACTGTCTGGTACTTTAATATCCCCATTCTGACATAGAGGAAAGCCAGTGAGTCTTAGACAAGGGAAAAGTCCTGCCCAAGTGTACCTCAGCCAGCTTAGTGGGGGAGGATGAATTCACACCAAAGTCCTACCATCTGCAAAGTCTAGAATCTTTCACTATTTCCTCGTCTGAGTGGTATAATATAATTTGTTATATCACCTCAAGTGATACAAAACACATCAAAAGTGATATAAGCTGTGGCTGCTGCTGTATTAGCAGCCAATTCAATCTCATAACTTCAGGGAAACTCTCAGATCAGCCCAGTTATTCTTCAAGTCAGTGTGAGCCTATAATTCAATAAATTGTCAGTGTAAAATTTAGTTTGAGGCAAATTCCCAGAAGACATCATAGTGCATTGCCTACTATGTGATTAAAGAAGAAAAAAAAAATGTTCTTAAAAAAATGAAGAAAAAAATCACTTGTGATGAACAACCAGTATAGAATTTTCAAATCACTCTGTTGTATATCTGAACCTAATGTAACATTGTATGTCAACTACCCTTCAATAATAAAATAAAAAAAAAACATAAAGATCATCACTATAGCAGCATAGGTTATCAATGAGAGATTTCCATCAAATAGCATAATTATGTCCCTTGACATCATGGAGTTTTATAGAATCCCATGATGCCTCCTTTAGAATTCAGCCATTTTCCTTTGTTGACTCTTTATATACCTCTTATATGGCTGGAGTTACTGCTGCTCTGAGATTTAGCCACCACCACCAACCGATGCCTGGCTTGGGCAATCTCTGGCTCTGTTTCCTTCCTCTGGTACCTCTAGCAAACAAGCACAATACTAAGAGGCAGACTTTATAATATATAATGTCTGTGACATAATTATATATTGTGTTATACTAATCACTATATTAATCTTATTAAATGAGGTAAACCAGGGTCTTGTACTTAACCATCTCTACTCCCAGAACATGGACCATGAAAACTATTCAGATTTCCTCCAAGCTTCCAGGGAGACTGAGGAAAGGATGATGGGGAGCTGCCTCAATAAATTCTTGAGCCCCATCAGGCTATGAACGTATGCTTACTATCTTGTCCTGGGTGTATGAAGTAGAGCCATCAATGCTACTGCCACTTTCAATGGCCCCTGGAAGGACGGGGGTATCTGTTTCCTTAGCCTTCAAATGTCCACCCTTCAAGTTTCTTCATAACCCCATGCACTTCACAATACATTCTACTCCTTTTTACTTATTAATCTCCAAATTAATAGTCAAAAACTAAGTATTTTTATTTGAGGGGACAAATGTTACTAGCTGAGTGATTTTATTATTTATTGAGCTCTTAGGGTGAAGATGGACAAAATTCTCTAGAAATAAGGTCTATGGAACTTTATGGGAGACGTCTAATTCTTTATGATTTCAGAGTTCATGCATTTTAAGAAGTCTAATGGAACCTATCAAATATCAAAGTGGTGGGAAAGCCCGCAGAAATGCTAACGTGTAAATAAATTTTGAATCTATGAAACCAAGCAAAGAAGACTTAATACTATGTGAATTTAGTGGTTTAATTGTGTCTGGATTAGCTAATTAGGTAATTCACATAAGAATGTGCTTTTCATATGAGATCTCTGTATATTAATAACAGAACTGTTCAATAAGATGAGCAAACCAGGCATTGGGAAGTGCTAATTAACTTCAGAAATGGAACTTTTCAATTGCTAAAGTACTTTCTCCTTGTCTCCTTTAGAGAAGTGGCATAGCACACGGTTTGCTGGGCCATCTTTTGCCTTGCAGATTGCATTGTTTTTCACCATTTGGTTTTTATCCTTTTCATATTCTTTTAAAAAGCAAATATAAATATAATCAAATGATTTTTCACACACCTGCCATGAAATAACCTATATAATTCCTTCCTTGGCTTTCTATAAAGATTTGGGTAAGAGGCACCTGGGTGGCTCAGTCAGTTAAGCGTCCGACTTCGGCTCAGGTCATAATCTCACGGTTCATGGGTTCTAGCCCCGTGTCAGGCTCTGTGCTGACAGGTCAGAGCCTGGAGCCTGCTTCTGATTCCTTGTCTCCCTCTCTCTCTGACCCTTCCCTACTCACACTGTCTCTCTCTCTCTCTCTCTCCCTTAAAAAAATAAATAAAACATTTAAAAAATTAATAAAAATGAATTTGGGTAATTCTTTGCACCTCTATCAAGTTGTAAGTCTCACCAAAAAGTAACTTAATTCATGGGTTACATTTGTTAGTACCAATATGTAGCTACTTATACACAGAGTCCCAAAAGTCAAGCTGTTTAAAGAAATAGAAAATTATTTTTTGAAATGTAACAGTGCATTCAGTTTCACTTCTACTTTCTTTCCTCCTGAGTGGGTTGTGCATGGTCAGAAGCCCTTTCCCAGCCTAACAAAATGCAATAGCTTTTTTAAGACGGACTGGCACTGACAGTTCTTCCTTTATTGATTTTGCGATTGGAACAGAGGTTGAGGATTCAAAAAGACTCAATAAACATCATCTCTTTCTCTCTCTCTCTCTCTCTCTCTCAAGTTCTGAAACTATTAAAAATAAAATAAAAAAGGGATATAAGCAATCAAAATGTCACTTTCATTATTGATAAAAGTTATATTGGAGATAGTGGTTTATATCCATGAGCAAGTGGGGTCCATTACACTGAACTCAAAAATCATATAGACTTGTCTTCTTAACTATTCAAAAACTAGGAAATATGAGAAATTATGTAGAAGAGTTTGCCTCTAACATAGAGAAATCAAGGAGCTGAAAAGGACTCATGTTTTTGGCCAAGAAAGATTAAAAAGGATTAGATGTTTATAAGTAAATCTTTAAAAGTCAAAGTCACTTTGAAGTACACAAAAGAGTTTTTTTTTAAACATTTCTTAAGAATGCCGAATTCTACAGATTTGGGACTGTGAAAACAAGAAATTGAAACTTTTGATACCATTGACTAGTGTGTCTTTTTTTTTTTTTTTACAAATAGTTTATTATCAAATTAGTTTCCACATAACACTCAGTGCTCATCCCCACAAGTGTCCTCCTCCATGCCCATCTCCCCTCCCCCCCCCCACATCCATCACTAGTGTGTCATTTTTGAGTTCTTTTCCTTCTAAAAATTTTCAGAAAATTTTTTAAGGAAAATTTTTTAAATTTACAACATACTCATTGGAGTTATGTACAATTTTTTTTTAGATTTGGATGCTAACAATTATTAAAATCAACTTATTTGTGTTACATAATTTAAAATATTTTATTATTGACTAGTTTGAAAAGATACCTGCATCCCTATGTTTAGTGCAGCATTATTTACAATAGCCAAGATATGGAAGCAACTCAGGTGTTTATTGATAGATGAATGGATAAAGAAGAAATGAAATACTATGCAGCCATAAAAAAGAAAAAAAATCTTGCCTCTCTTGAGACAAATACCATATGATGTCATTTGTGGAATCTAAAAAAAAAAAAATGAATAAACAAACAAAAAGCAGAAACATACTTATATCCTCAGAGAACAAACTGGTGGTTTCCAGCGTGGAATGGTTTGGGGATGGGGAAATGAGTGAAAGGGAATGGGAGAAAGAAGCTTCTAATTATTAAATAAATACGTCATGAGAATAAAAGGTGCATCAAAGGGAATATAGTCAATAGTATTGTAATACCATTGTATTATTCCAGATGGTAGTTACACTTGTGGTTAGCACAACATAACATACAGACTTGTGGAATCACTATTGGGTACACCTGACACAAGTTTAATATTGTTTGTAAACTATACTTCAAGAAAAATTATGTTGGTAGTCAGAAAGCTTTTTGCCTACTCAATATTCTTTATTTGGTGTTTCTTACTTGATCTATCTCTCTTTCAGTCTCTATCTCTCTTTGACTTTTCAAAAAGTCAACTTATGGTGTTATCTCTTCCAATTTTCATTTTATCTTATTATTTTCTGTTTTAAAGTCTATGCTTTCATATTTATGTTTCCATTTCTGTTACTTATTCACTTATTTTGTATGGTATTGAATAGTTTGGTCATTTAATTATTTCCTGTTTTCTAATAAATGCATTTAAGACCTTGTCAACAAATTTAGTATTTAATATTTTCTAAAATTTATCTCCATGTCCTATAAATTAAGTATTGACTTAACATTAAAATAATTTAGCTTATCATTTGATATTTTGCTGATTTATCAAATAGAATAAATTGTATATGCAATAATTCTCAGTTTTAATTTTAGGTATCTTTTCTTAGAAGTAGCTCAATAAAGAAGATGATATTGAACCTTAGAAACAGAGGCCCCTAATTATTAGTGAAATAATTGAAAATCTCAGAACGGCCACTGTACAACTTCTCTAGAGGCCAATGATGATGTATTTAGTGTTTATGACTTGTGTAGGGAAGTCACATAAATCTTATTTTATATTTTGGATTGTGTATGCTTATGTTAACATAGCATTCAAAAATAAATGTATAGTCTTAAACATGGCCCACAAAGTCCTACATGCTCCATATGCAAACTGTTTCAAGCTTTGTAATTTTTCCCACCAATATACCGTTACCTCTTCACTACTCTAGGTGTAGGGAAGACTGTGATAAAGAACACCTACAATGCAACTTCTCCCACATAAATTGTTATATTCTAGAAGGTTAGAGAGGCATTATTGTTATTAAACAAAAAGATGATTATGATTTTTTCAACTTTTTCAGAGAGTATTAAAGCATATTAAAAACATTTAATAATGATGTGAAGATAGTCAGAATAAACCTCCCTCATGAGGTAAAGTGAGACCAGAGGGACAAAAGGAATCTAATCTTTTAACTGTCTGAGAACAGACTATTTCAACAGAGGGGATAAGTAGAAAAAACAAGTATAAAGTCCCAAGGATAGAGAACCTCTGGGCTTGAACAAGGAGATGAAAGAAGGCCGGGGTTGCTGGAGTGTAATTAGTAATGAGATAGAGTGGCAGGGAATGAGATTAAAGAAGCAGGCAGAAGCCACCACTCAATATTTGAAATAATACTTATAATAACAACAATGCAAAAAGTAAACAATGAAATGCTGATTCCCATCTTCAAACTGGAAAAGATTTAAAGGTTTGATAATATCACATATTGAAAAGGTAGAATGCTCACAACTACTTGTTGTGGTACAGACTGGTATGGCAACTTCGGAGAGTGAATTTCAAAATGTCCATTCTTATGATCCAGTACCCCAGGGAAATGATCTCACTTATGCACCAGATGGTTCATTGCATTGCTGTTGTCAATAGTAAAATGAAACAACAACAGTATCAAATGGAAACAACCTAAGTGTACATCATTGGGAAGATAAATAATAAGTTACGGAATTGTACATAGTGAAAATGCTATAGCAATGGAAATGAATAAATAAGAGCTATACGTAGTCCCCTGGATGAAGCTCATAAACAATGTTGAGGGATAAGTGTTACAGAAGAATATATATATTGCAAATCTATTTACGTACAATTTTTGGCTTTTTATTTTGGAATAATTAAAGGCTCTCAGAAGTTTCAAAAGGGATCCATGAGATCCAATGACTTGGATTCCCTCACTAGAAATATTGTATGTAAATATAGTACATTATTAGAATTAGAATGTTGACATCACCCTAATATAATTAACTAGAGTACAAACCATGATTAGATTTCATCAGTTTTTATAGTCACTCTTTTTTATGTCTGTGGTTTACATGTATAAGTTCTATGACATTTTATCACCCATATGGATTTGTATAACCACTGCCACAGTCAGATACAGAACTATTTCTTCACTACATAGAAAATTCCTTATGCTATCCCTTTAGAGTTACACACTTCTTTTAAATCTTGACTAACACTAATTTATTCTTCATCTCTACAATTTTGTAGTTTTGAGGAAACATACAGTATACAATCTTTTGAAACTGGCTTTTTTTTTTTTTTTATTATTAGTCTTCATGATGCTCTTCAGATCCATCTATCTAATAATTGGTTTCTTTTCACTGCTGAGTAGTATCCCTTTATGTGATGCACCAGGGTTTGTTTAACCATCTACTTCTTGTAGGATATTTGTATTGTTTCTGGTTTAGGGCTATTATAAATAAAGCTGTGTTGAATATTGGATTTAGGCTTTAATGTGAATGTGTATTTTCAAGTCTCTTGGGTAAATACCCCAGAATGGCATTACTAGATCATATAGTGAATGCATGTTTAACTTAAAAAGAAAGTGCCATAGTGTTTTCCAGAGTGGCTGCATAAGTTCCATTCCTTCTAGCAGTGTATGAGAGATTGACTGCCTCCACATGGCTTCTAGCATTTGGTACTATCAGTATTATTTTACACATTTAAATAGATTTTTAGTGGTATGTCATTGTGATTTTAGTTTGCATTTCTTTAATGGCTAGTGATGTTGAAAATCTTTTCATATGCTTATTCACCATTCATATATCTTTCTGACAAAGTGCCTGTTCAAGTCCCCCCGCCACCACCACAATTTTCTAATTGAATTGTATTCCCCCCACCCACTATATATTCTGGATAGATGTCTTTTGTCAGATATGTGAATTTCAAGTAGTTTTTCTCCTTCTGTAGCTTCTATTTTTATCCTCTTAACAAGGTTTTTCACAGAGGAAACATTTTAAATTTTTCTTATATCAAATTTATCCATTTTATTTTCCTATATCTCTCTCACAAATCATCATGTCTAAAAATTCTTGGTCGAACTTTCGGTTACAGAGATGCTATAATGTTCTCTTCTGAATATTTTATAGCTTAACACTTTTCTTTTTAAAGTTTATTTATTTTGCGAGAGAGAGAAGGGAAGAGGCAGAGAGAAAGAGAGAGAGAATCCCAGGTAGGCTCCACGCTGTCAGCCCAGAGCCCAACTTGGCGGCGCTCGATCTCATGAATCATCAGATCATGACCAAAGCCAATACCAAGAGTTGGACACTTAACAAAATGAGCCACCGAAGCACCCCTGCATTTTACTTTTAAATCTTTGATTTCTCTTCAGTTAAATTTTTGTAGAATTATGTTTAGTTTGAGGTTTAGTTTTGCCTTTTGATGTCCAACTGTTCCAGTACCATTTGTCAAAAACATAGTTGTTCTTCCGTGAATTGCCTTTGCACCTTTGTCAAAAATCATAGGAGTATATTTTTATAGATTTTTTTCTGAGTTCTTTATTCTGTTCTATTGCCTATGTGTCAATCCCTCTACCAATACCATACTATTAATTATTGTACTTACGTTGTAAGTCTTACAATGGGCAAATGCGATTCTTTCCACTTTACTCTTCCTCTTCAAATAATTTTAGCTATTCTTTGCCTTTACATATATAATTTGAAATGTTTGTCTATAGCTATAAAAATTTTGTTTGGGGATATCTGGGTGCCTCAGTTGTTTAAACGTTCAGCTCTTAGTCTCATCTTGGGTCATGATCTTGTGAAAACGAGTCCCACATCAGGCTCTGCACTGACACTGCTGACCTGTTTGGGATTCTCTCTCTTCCTCTCTCTGCCCCTCCCCCAATCACTCTCTAAATATCAAAATAAATAAATTTTTTAAAAAGTTAAAATTTTTTTATTGGATTTTAGTTGGAACTGTCTTAAATCTATATATTAACATGGTTAGAATTGACATTTTTATTATGTCTTCCAATGCATTTATACAATATGTCTTTTTGCTTACTGAGATCTTGTTTTCTTTCTTTCATCAGAGTTCCATAGTTTTCTACATATATATCCTATTCGTATTTTGTTAGATTTGTGCCTGCATATTTTATTTTTTAGAATGATTACAAATGGTTTGCGCTTTGAATTTTGGTTTCTGATAGATTATTATTATTTTTTAATATTTCAAGTTTTTAGTTAAATGCTAGTTAGTTAATATATAGGATAATATTAATTTCAGTAGTAGAATTTAGCGATTCATCACTTACATGTAACACCCAGTGCTCATCACAACACAACTGCCCTTCTTAATACATATCACCTACTTAACTTAGCACCCCCCAGCCTCCCCTCCAGCAACACCCAATTTTTTCTCTATAGTTAAGAGTTCTCTTATGGTTTGCCTCCATGTCTTTTTTATTTCTTATTTAAAAAATTTTTTTAAAGTTTATTTATTTATTTTGAGAGAGAGAGTGCAAGTGGGGAAGGGATAAAGAGTGAATCCCAAGCAGACTCTGCACTGCTTGTGCCAATACCATATTGTCTTGATGACTTTTGATGGTATAAAGAAATGCAGTTGAGTTTTGTGTGTTTATATGTATCTTATGACATACTACATAATAGGATAATACCTAGATAAATCAGTTCTAAAATTACTTTGAGAATGGTAAGTTAAAACAAGACAAATGAGCAGTTATTTCACTGGACATTAAGGCATAATATATGAAATAGTAGTAATTAACACGATATGAATTTGGCATAAGAATATGCAAATGAACCAATGGGTTTATTCTCTAGTCTCTATTCTAAATAGAGAATCCACAGGCTCATGCATATATTCCTCAAGCTTCATGCATATATTTCATGTGGAAAGTGAAATTTCAAATCATTGAAGAATAGATGGCCTTGTCAATAAATGACTTAGAAAAGATTGCTATTTTAAAATTATTTTAGGAAAGTCGATTTATATTAAAAATTAATTTAGAATGCATTCTCACAAAAATAAAAAAATAGATGTCTTAGAGTAAAAAATAAATACAACTATTAGAACAAAAGTATTAGAAAAATAGAAAGCAAGATTTTCCTATAATTTGGGAATTAGAGAGGCTTCTTCACAAAGGCATAAAACTCAGAAGACATAAAGGAAAGGATTGATAAGTGTAACCTCTTAAAAATTAAAACTCCTATTTTTAAAAAACACCATTAAAATGAAAACTAAAGAACAAATGGAATTCTGAGAAAAATGTTTAAAATAATACACAATATACAGAATATGTAAGTAATACTTATAAACTAGTACTGAAAAGACAACCCAATTAAAAATGAGAAAAGATATATGAACAACTTATTGCAAACAATAAAATAATAAATATAATTTTTAGTAGTAAATAAAAATATTTTTCCTATCAGTCTGTCTAAAAAAATTAGAGAACTGGCACTTTCTATGATGATGTTAGGAAGAGGATAAAGGTATTCTTAAAAATATGACTAGCTTAGCAGAAATCAGGAAACACTAAAAAATGAAATTTAACTGACAGAAATAAAGTAAAACACATGTGACTATAATAAAATTAAGTGGGTTAAATTACTATTTTAAAGGACAAAGACTTTCTTTTAAATATCTTTTTTAAAATTTATTTATTTATATTGAGAGAGAGAAAACACATGAACAGGGGAGGGGCAGAAGGAGAGAAAGAATCCCAAGCAAGCTCAGTGCTATTGGCACCAGGCCCAATGTGGGGCTCGATCTAATGAACCATGATATCATGATCGGTGCAGAAATCAAGAATAAGATGCTTAACCAACTGAGCCACCCAGATGCCCTTCTTTTAAATATGCTTTTACTTAAAGAAAGGAAAATTAAAGCCAATTGCTTCACAGTTTTCAGTACTTGGTATTGATGCTGAGAAGAGTCACAAGACGATCATCTGATTTCGGTTCTTTTGTGTGTGATTTCTGTTTTCTTTATGTTATCTTTGAAAATTAATCATCGATGTGCATTTCATGAAGATGTGTTAATAAGTGGGTCCTTTATGTTTGATTAATTATGTTGATCTGTTAGTCCTTTCAACTTTAGGAATTGTTAATTTTGAGGTTATTCTGAATTACATCTACTTATTTGTCTTAAATACTTCTCTTCTTTTATCATTCTAGGACCTCACCTAAGGCATTCTGTAATGATTCTTTGTATTTGTTGTATTATACTTTACTTTTGTTTTTCTTGGTGTTTTTGTTCTATGTTCTGGACAGATTTCTTTATTCTGTTTTCCAGATATTCTAATTTTTTAACCCAGAGTTTTATTCTCTAAGAGATAATCTTTTTCCTCTGGTAATTTAATTCATTTTTCATTTTATTTGGTCTCTTATTTGCAGATATATTTTTCAATCTTCCTTAAAACACAAATTAGAGGTTTTTAAAAGTTCTCTACTGTTCCTCAAGTTATTTCTGCTTCTTCTTATTGCAGGTGTCTCTTTATTTATTCAGGTCTTTCTCTTTCAGGATGTTGGTTTTCTATATATACCTAGTAATCTTTAGGTTTATGCTTAATTTTAAGAAGAGAGCTTGAGCAGCTACTATGGGTTTTCTTTTCATTCTTCTCTATAAGATTTCACATCTGTGTAGACTCTTTGATGGAAATGAGACCTCAGTGCAAATCTTGTTTTAGGATCATTTGGTCAGGAACATGCTTTAAGGCTATTGTTCTCCTAATGAAGGTTGACAAATTGATTATTTTTAGCCAATACCCACATAAGAAGCTTTAGCTTTTCACATATGGTTCACTCAATTCCCTTAGACAACTTCACTTCATGACTATGGGTAAATGTCAGTCCACTTTTGTGCTATGCAAAGGGAAAACCATCCACATAGTTAAGTGGATCTTGAATTATTTCCCCTACTTTCAGGTCCACTTCTCATTCCAATCTTCTATTGCACATGTTGACCTTGACTGATCCAGTGGATTTTCTGAGTCTTGACCAGCAGGGGAGCCCTCACTTCCTCTTTAGCCTCTCACAGTGTATTTTATACTGCTACTTTACCTGAATATTTATCTATTAACATTTTTCTATCTTCCTTTACTTGGCAATTCACTGAAATCTCTCTACTGTCATCAGTAGTGATTCATTCCTCCAATGCTTTCTTTTCTGAAATAAATGTATTCCTTTTTGTACTTCTTGAGTTTTATTTCAGTGAGGTCTCAGGAGAGACAGAAACCAAATGTAGAAATTGAGTGCCCCATCTTGAAGCAGACAGTACTTGTCTATTGAGCGAATGAATGGATATTCAGATTATTTTTAAAAATGTTGAGTAAATCAGTGAGAATTAAACAGAATTTGGAAACAAAACAAATATCTCAGTACAGAGTATAATCAATTTAGATAACAAATCAAAGTAAGGTTTTTCAGGTTATGATAAATTTTAATTGAAGAAGTGCTTTTCAAAATGTTTTATGTACTTTGTTCTTTACTTTGAACAGATATTCAGTCCATGAGGTGGAATTAAACTTAACACATTCTGCTTTGGCTGTACAGTGATTGCAGAGTAATGTTTGTCCCCGTATTCATAACAACCCTAGAAGATCTCACCAAGAATAATTTATTTGCAATAATCTATCTAAATGTCACTGTTCCTTTCTGATCTCATCTCTTGTTTACTCTTTATCTAAAGGATCTTGAAGGCATTGTAGGAATAGATTCAGATTCTGGCTTTCATCCTCTTTTTTCTCTCTTTCATAAGCCCTACAATCTGGCCTTGCTTCACACATTTTTGAGTTTTCTGACCTCCATGCTACTACTTGCTGGATCCTTCTCCCTGGAATGCATTCTTTCATTCTGATCCATAATCAACACAAACTGAGGTGGCTTCCATGCTTATAAAGGTATCCCTAATAACTATACCCTCTCCACTGGTCATTTAAAAATTTTTTAATGTTTATTTATTCTTGAGAGACAGAGAGACAGAGCATGAGCAGGGAAGGTCAGAGAGAGAAGAAGACACAGAATCTGAAGCAGGCTCCAGGCTCTGAGCTGTCAGGACAGCCTGGCGCTGGGCTCGAACTCACTAACTGCAAGATCATGACCTGAGCCAAAGTCAGCTGTTTAACTGACTGAGACACCCAGGCACCCCTCCACTGGTCATTTTAAATTAACATGCACTATACCAATTGGGCTCTTTCCTTAGAATTTGAGCACAGGGATAGAGATGTCAAATTGTGAAATACAACTAAAAACTAGTTATTTCTTGGCTGATTCCTAGAAAGAAGAGTCATGTGCCTCTGTTGCTGACACATCTAGACAGATATGTCCTTGTTCTCGGCCTTTCTCAAACTTGACATTTCAATTCCTCCTTGTTGGTTTGTTTGTTTACTTAAATTTATTTTGAGAGAGTGTGCATGTGTGTGAGTGGGGGAAGGGCAGAGGGAGGAGAGAGAATCTGAAGCAGGATCCATGCCCAGAGTGGAGTTGGCTGTGAGGCTTGTTCTCACAAGCTTGAGATCAATGACCTAAGCCGAAATCAAGAGTCAGACACTTAACTGATTGAACCACCCAGGTGTCCCTCAATTCCTTCTGAATCCATATTTTCAACAAATCCTTTCTCTCCTTTAAGGTAACTTAGTCAAAAACTTTCCCCTTTGCTTTTTGGTGCTTACACCAAGGAGCTTTAACGTATATTAAACCCTATCCCCTCAGATCCACCCTTGCCTCCCATTTAAGGCCAAGTTCAAAGTCTTTCTTACCCTGTAGGGAACCTTCATGGTCTTACCCAAGTAGAAGCCTTCTCCAGCCTCTGGAAGTTCACAGTCATTTGCTTTCACCTCTCTCATGGCAATCACTACTTATAACTTGTCAGAGTATATTAAAATCTGATGAATATCACCCCATGGGAGAACAGTAGTTCATTGACAGCATGATTTGCATTTTTTTCTCCATGGTGCCTGATAGGATACTTGCACAAAGCAAATGCTGAATAAATAATAGTTGGCCTATTAACTTACATATTAGAAAAGAGTTTCCATCTAGGCATAAGACACAGAGAGTGGCTTTGGTTCAGAAGCAGCTGTTTATCATTAGCAGCTACCTTCTTCTTAAGTGTACCTTTGTGTTAGTTCATACTACTTTCTGAACTTTGCTACTAAGTAGATAACATTGTTTCTACTTTCTAGATAACGAAGAAAAAGTTCAGAGAAGTGAATTGTCCTTTTCAAGGTTGCATAGTGATTCAGAAGTGGACCTGGACTTGAAATTTAGTTCTTTTTTTTCTTAATTAAAAAAAAATGTTTATTTATTTTCAAGAGAGAGAGAGAGAGACAGAGCATGAACAGGGAGGGACAAAGAGAGAGGAAGACGCAGAATCCAAAGCAGGCTCCAGGCTCTGAGCTGTTAGCACAGAGTCTGAGGCGGGGCTCAAACTCACACCACAAGATCATGACCTGAGCTGAAGTCAGACGCTTAACCAACTGAGCCACCCAGGCACTACTTGAATCTTAGTTCTGCTTTATGTTCTGCTTTGATATGGCTCAGAAGTTCCCTTATAAAAGGCTGCTTCTGTCCCAACCACACCTACAATTTCTGGGTATTTAAAGAAGCAGGAATGTTGGAAGAAAGTGGAAGGGGGCAATTCCTTGTCTGATCTGCAAGCACTAATTCCTTCAGTTCTGAAACAGACAGACAAAGCTCAGGAGCAGTGACCTCGTTTTAATGAAAGAATAAGTGCAATCAGATTTGTTAGCCTTCATTATTCCACAGTGAAACAAGCCATTACTGCAAGATAGAAGATGTGTTTAAAGATGTCACTGACAAAATGTCCCAGAGGGATTAAACAAGTGATGGAGGAAAGTATTCTAAGTTATTCAACACCTGGAAATAAGAAGAAGCAGTGGTTATTTACAGGAATGGCTCAGTATCCATGTCAGTATGAACATCCACAGGCATTTGTATGTTTGTAAGCCTATTAGACTATAGGTATTGAGAGATAGGGAATTACATTTTTTAATGTTTATTTATTTTTGAGAGAGAGAGCATGAGTGGGGGAAGGACAGAGAGAAAGGGAGACAGAATTTGACACAGGCTGCAGGCTCTGAACTATCAGCTCAGAGACTTATGCGGAGCTCGAACCCATGAACCGTGAGATCATGATCTGAGCCAAAATCGGACACTTAACAGGCACCTCATGAATTACATTTTAAAACTATTCATCCAATGAAGGAATTTTTATCTCCATTTTAGAGATTAAGCAACTGAGGCTGAGAGGAAATTGTCTGGCCCCTCTGCATACAGACAGTGGCAGAGTCAGAATTCACATGTAAATCCTACCTCATTCTTTGGTGCTTTTTCACTGTGCTGCATTGTGTTGGCAGAAATCATGTAACTCAAGAATAATAATGGAAGTTGCAGTCAAAATGGTAGATCAATCCTACACAAAGACTGTTGATGAACAATTCTGTGTGATCTCCAGGTCAGCCCTTTCCTGGGGGCACCACAATATAGCCAGGACACAGGGGTGCAAGAGCATCAGGCTTCAGGGATCCGGAACAGATTAGATTTGGCCACTCACTGCTGACAAAATTCAAAGGCAGAGAGATGAGTGGAGGTGAAACAAGAAAGGAATTTATTCCAGTGAGGCCACCACCGGGAACAGCATCTCAAGACGTTCTCCAAAGTGCTGAAAATACTTCTGGGTTTTATAGGGAAAATGTGGGACAAAGTTCAGTGAATAGTGCAGGTGGGCAGTAAAGGTCAAGTCAATCACTGTCCTGGAGCCAATCACATGGATCTTGCTGATGTCAGGGCTTAAGGGAGTAGTTTAAGTTCCCATCACAGGATGGTTTGCCTGCGGATCTTTTGTCTGAGTTAAGAGTTAAGCTGGAATGAGGAACTTAAATCAATTAGAAAGTACAGACTGAGGTCAGAATGAAGAGAATTCAAGTCCTCTTTCCGGATCAGAAAAATTCAAGTCAGTTTTCTGGATCTCATCCTGGACATGTTTTATAAAGACTGTACACAAACATGGAGACAAACTTGCTCAGAGGACCAGAGAAGAAGGGACTGGTAATTCATATGACTAAACAAAAGACAAGAAAAGAAAGAGATTAAAATAATCTCCAGAGACACAAATTCTCTGAAAAATAGTAAAAGTGAAAAAGAGTAAAGGTGTAATCGCTCAAGAGAAGAGGCTTAAAGAGAAATTTCATAACTTCAGGAAGGAAGAGGACTGACCAGGGAGCTTCTCACTGGAAAATAACTCAGGATTTGCCTGATTGCCAGCTTTCTGTACACCTGTAGAGGAGTGGCAGATTGAACAAGCAGGGCCTGACTCCCATAGCCCCTCATTTCTGTGCAGGGGACGGTTCCAGATGAAATATGCCATTCTTGTGCTTTTAGAGGAACATAAACCAGAGACTGAGAGATTTTGTGCTTACTCATTTGCACACTCTGGTTCTGCTGCTTGGAAAATCTTTTTTCCTCATACCACCAAACAATGTCAAGTTGCTTCTCCAGGTTGCCCTTAAATGTTTTCTCCACTACGGGGTCTTCTTTGTCATCTCCAGGAAGAAGGCACCTCCATAGAAGGAATTGCCATAGGCTGAATTTGTGGGGGTATCTGTTTCTCCATGGGGTGGGGAGTCTTGCTCAGATAGATTTTTCCATCCACATCTTGTGCCACATGGCCCTATGAGGTACTTCACAATCATTACAAGTCATTTTCATTATGTATCAGCTCATGCACCAAGCAATACATTTTCTGAAGATTTAATTAACACCCAGTACATCAATGGGCCAGCAATGATTTTGTTGCTGGGCTCAAGACTTTGTTTATGCCTTGGGCCTTTAAACCTCTCTTTATCCATGTAACGTAATAAAAGAGAATGTTTTCTGAGTGTGCTACAATGCTCCGATTCAAATCAATGCAATCTGAGCTGTGTCAAATAGTATATTGTGAAATATTGGATTTCACGGAAAGACAGAGGTTCAATTTATTTTTCTGCTGGTGTGCCCATCTCATCTGAAGAATAGGCCCACCGCAGATTTTTTTCTAGACATGATACCTAAGGAAGATGAAAGTGCAATTACATTCTGCTGTTGTGTGGCAGTTTGAAAGGAGTTGGAGCAGGTGTTTGAGAGAGTGAGTGAGAGAGAGCCCGGAGACAATGGATGCCCCACAAACAATGAATTGTGGGACACGGAGCCAGCGAGAGGGATGGGTGATGTTTAAATGATGACAAGCAACAATGCGCTTCGGAGTCATTTCACGTGTCTGTCAGGCATCGTTCAAACAATAATTCCCTGTTTGTTTGTTGGGAGCCTGTGAACTTACCGAGGAAACACTTTCAACTCAACTGAACATAATTGCTTCCTGAAAATAGACTCTGGCTAGTGAATGGAGACTACCCCCTTCTAGCTGTAGCCTTTTAGAGGTTTTTAGAGTTTACAAAGCATTTCCCCACACACTGTCTCAAGCACTGTTTTGAGCACTGTGCCAGACACTGGGAGGGCTACGCTGAGCAGGATCAGACATGGTGTACGCCCCTGGGCAGGCACTAGTACCAGTGAGGCAGGTAGATATTTACCAAATAATCACACAAAGGAGTATGCTATTGAGATTATTTTTATTACACGAGTATTTAAAAACCTTGAGTCCATTAGAGGTGCTTCCTCAGCAGCTATGGCAGTAAGGGGATTTGAAGGACAGGTTCTGCTGCCCATCTCTGTTTCAGTTAACAACACTCAGATTTTCTTTGACCTACTAGTGTTTGTAATAAGCCTTTTGCTTGAAAAATTTTTCATTGTATGTAAAATATCAATGACTTGTGAACTCTACATTTAAGATAAAGAGTAATGTGCTATATGCTAGAACAATTATATTTTTCCTGGTGTGCCATTGTTTCTAAGCATAACACTTATAAGTTTATCTCCTTGAATTCTACTTTATTCAGAGGGGGAAGGTCCATTCCCTCAGAATTCTAAATGTGACTCTAGTGGGATGTCAGTCAGGGAAGGTCACCGTGCTCACCAATACCAAAAGGACCCACCTGTCAGGGACCCTGCAACCTTCACTTAGCATTAGGTGCCTGGAGGGTCACTTCTCGTCACAAGAAGTAGCACATCTTTGCAGGACAAGACCTCCCTCCTTATAAATCTCTGTATAGTCTGAATACCCTTACAAAAGTCAGCCATATTACTTTGGTCTTTGGCTAATCTCAACTTTGGCTTTCCCTGGGGATTTTTTAGGGTCGGGCACAGGGTTTACTTAGCAGTCAGAGAAGACAATCACTCTAACTAGGCTCTTGACTTTGCTGTGTTTCCATGGGTTGTCACAGTCACTGGAGAGAAGGTGTAGTGACTAAAAACAGCACTCAAATCAGCTTCCGCTGACCCCACAAACTTCTGAAGGATCTCATTTAAGAAAATCAAAGACTTGTCTGTTGTGTCAATCATCTAAGGAGTCACTTGCAACACTAAATAGGCATATAGGCAAGGTTGGGCAACCAATAAAACATCTCTGGACATTTTCCCTGTGTCTGTAAATGAATGAATAGGCCAGGTTGTCCTGAGCCAGCTATGGCAGCAATATGGTTCCGTGGCTTTTCGGCACAATCTTTAACATTTATAGTCTGCATATCTTCAGCTCAATCCATTGAATATATCTTACTTAGACATTTTGACTAGTAGTCTCTATATCTATTAGATGAGTTACAATGCAGGTTTCGCAGCATCGGGAAAATCAATTAAGATGATAAGCATGAGTTTGTCCTCCTTATTATCAACCTTGTTCTGGTTCCCCTTGTTCTGAATCTTTTTTCACCTATCGTGTTACCCTCCTCCCCCATCACCAGCCACTGTATCCCTTCTCTTTGCTTTCAATATCCCTGAAATTCTTCCATCTTGTCGCTGATAACGTTGCATTTGGAGCTTGCATCGCATGATTTATTATGCGACTTACAGGTCATTAATGCCTATTGTCACTCATTGGTAATTTATGTATTGAACATCTTCTAAATATAGGGCCCAGAGCCATGCCTGGGATAGAGCAGAAAGTAACAGTGCCCTCGAAGAGTTTACAGTTCTCCAGGAAGGCCAACTTCAAATATGTACTTTCAATAATGAGTGGAAAGTGTTTGATAGGACATTCAGCAAAGGGAACCTATTGTTTATAGGTTGAGATATGAATAGTTCATTCCTCATTAATTCGACACATATTAACTTAATTTTAACTGTGTACCAGTGACTAAAATAGGGACTATTCAGCAGTTAACAAAACAGACAAAGTTCCCTGCTTTAAAAAAAAAATTAATGTTTTATTTATTTCTGAGAGAGAGAGAGAAAGAGAGAGAGAGAGAGAGACCTCCTGAGCCAGAGAGGGTCAGAGAGACAGGGAGATACAGAATCTGAAACAGGCTCCAGGCTCTGAGCTGTCAGCACAGAGCCTGATGCGAGGCTCAAACCCACAAACCGTGAGATTATGACCTGAGCCAAAGTCGGTCACTTAACCGACTGAGCCACCCGGGCTCAGTATCATAAAGGATGGTGTCTACCACACAAGGGAGTGGCCCCAATAGAATGACCCACAAGGAGATTAATTTTGAAGTTTGAAGACAGGAAAACTGTTATTGCCTCCAGGAAACTGTGACCTTCCTTCCTGTAGTAATGAAATTTAGTAACTGAGCACATTTCCCTTATTATTTTGGCTGCCAGAAATCTCAGGGACAAATTAGTTTACAATCTTTAGGTCTCAAATATTTGCTCCCCACTCACTCTTTTCTTTTAAATTTATATGTTGTTAACATTGCTATAAATGTTCTTTGTTTGGTTAGTCTAGCTCCCAAATATGGGCTCTGGTTAGAAAACTGTCAAGAATGATGACTCGGAATTTTGTTATTTTTGCCTTGTTTTAATATACTTCCAATAGCATGTAATGTGACAATAATGTCCGGGGATGAGTGGGAAGAGATTATTTTTCTCTCTCGCATGAAACGTTGACATTTCTCTTTGTTTCTATCTTTACTTCTATCTCTCTACCAGATGAGTTTCTTTGACTGTTCATGTTTTCTCCCCCTGCTGGCTTTGTTTTCCTTCTGGCTTTTTCTTCCTATCTCTCCCTTTCTCTGACTCTTGCTCCTTATAATTTTGAATACGTCCTTTTGGCTTTTTCTCATATTACTCACTACTTTGGTCCCTCCGTTCTCCTATTTTCAGCTAATGAGTGAGGCATCTGATTGAAGTATCTTTTCATATGAATCCATAGGTGCAGATGTCACTGATTATTTTGCCCCTGGGCCAGGTGCCCACCCTGGTCTAATTGGCTTTTGCTAGCTAAGTTCAGGCTATGTTGGACAAAGTAACACCGGTTGTTCCTTACCACAGATGGGGAAGGTATCTTTAAAAGGACCAAGCTTGGAGTAGGAACAATGATTCTTTAGTTAAGTGGCTTTCCTGTCACAGCCTAAGAATAGGGATAGAGCCTTGATAAATCCGCCCAGCACTGCAGTACTTTTTTTTCTTCTTAGATAGTTTATTGTTAAGTTGGTTTCCATATAATACCCAGTGCTCATCCCCACAAGTGCCCTTCCCCATGCCCATCACCCTCCTTCCCCTCCCCCCCACCCCCATCAGCCCTTGGTTTGTTCTCAGCATTCAGTACTCTTGCATGGGCTGTGCTCTCTGCCTAGAACTTGGAGTCCTCTTTTTCCTGCACCCCCTTTTTTTTCTTCAGTTTTTCTCCCTCTGATCTTGTGGTCTTCCTCTGAGGCTCAGTCCACTCATTGCTGATCGAGGAAGGTGACCTTAACTTCTGTTCTTGTACAGGTCTTCCCACTGTGATCTCAGAGAACCCTGTGCTTGCCTCTGTTATACTCTTTTTCCATTTTGTTAGTTCCCTTTTCCCTTATTTCGTCCCCTGCTAGGTCTCCACAATGCTAACAGAGGTAGCTTCTCATTTATGTATATCTAGCCCCTGGAACAGCATCTGGCCCACACTAGGATACACTATGAGCTGGAGCAGAAACCGAGGCTCTCCTGTGCCAGGTCAGGATGAAAGCCCTTTTTCAGGAGCAGATATTAATTTGGTGCTAACATGTGTGTAACAACACTCCAGAATGAGTTACAAGTCCTAGTCCATGCATTGAGACCACTACCAAGCATTCCTTTCCATGGGCTTCCTGGAAATTTCTTCTTTTTACATTTTCTTACCGCTTTTCTAGATCCATACTCTGTGTCACCTTGTCCCACGCTTATCATCACCTGCATATAATTCACCATCCCTTCTCTTCTAGGATTTTACATATAGCACCTACTGATCTCTTTTGGAATCTAAGCCTCTGTTGAGCTCTTCTGTTGAGGAGGTTTGTTTTGGAAGAAGATGTGGGCTGTGAGACCCAGCTCCACATCTCTGTAAGTAGGTGACTGCATATTCTTTTTCTGCCCATTTCAAGAACTGCTACAACTCTCCAGTGATATAAGCAAAGAAGAAGGTTTTTAAATTCTTTGTCAAGTTTAGTGACAAGTATTATTCAGCTTCCTTTCCTAGTCCCGTCCCATTTCTCATCTTTGTCGCTTATTTACAATCTCTGACTTCCAGAAAGGATTTGAGGCAATTGTCTCAGCAATATACCTTTCTAAACTGTGTGAATTCAATTTAATAAATATTGATTTCCTGTTATATTAACTTTATTGAGCACTTGCTATGCTCTGGGAGCTGCATAAATCGTATCGCTGAAACCACACACAAAACATTTGAGGGAAATAATTTTATTTACCTTTGCTTGCCGATGATTGTGCTGAGGCTAATGGATGTTAAATAACTTGGTATAGGTTGTGCTTAGAAGTTATGGAGTCCAAATTTAACCAGATCTCGATGAGTTGAAAGTCTATGCACTTAACTGTTACTCAATACCACCCTTCATGTCCTGTGGCCCCAAATGAATCACTGTTTTGATATCCCAGTAATATTTCAGTCTTTTCCAAACATTATTCTGGAGGCTGTCCCGAAACTCTTGTAAAATTAGTTGATGAGGTTTGTACTTATAGGCACATAGCACTCAAGAAACCTGTCCATGTGTTCTGTGCTCCTTGAGGAGATTACTCATTTTCTTCTGTAATTTTCATCTCTCTTGTCAGTCTATCTAATTAAATTCTAAGCTCCTTAGAAAAGATTGGAAGTGATATCTACATACTGTATTCCCCACCTAGTTCATTTTTTGACACAAGTTAATGTAAAAGGTAATTACATTGTAATATGAGGGTTAGAAGTTTATTATGTCATATATCACAGTGTTTAATACGGAAATTCAGGATCTTACATTCTTTTCCTTCAGTGGTAGAAACTATTGACTCAAACAATGGAAAGTAGAACTTCAGGTTTGTGAGGGGGTGGATAATGTCCCCTAATTGAGAGTTTTCATTTGGGGAGGTAAGAAGAAGGAAGCCCAGATCAAGGAAGTAACTGGCCTTGAAAAGACATGGATTTTGAATGGTTTAAATTCTCATTTTTCTTATGATTCATCATTGTGCATCTAAGAATAACAACACAGAGGAGTGAAAACAAGAGTAGATTGGAATAGGGGAGAATCAATACTAAGTTTTGCTGTCCTCATCTGCTATTTGATGTTGGATAGCCGCGTCATGCCTTTGATAGTCTTTGAACTGCACTAGAAAATGGAGAGCAATGTCTAGTGTTAGGTGATTATTAAAGCATATCAGACTTAGTTGTTCTCGTTGAGGTTGGCATTGTATTCTCTAAGATGAAGAAAACAACATAGAAAATGGAATAGTTTTTTCTTTGAAGGAATTTCATTATGAACTCCATGTTGAATGTGCACATATGTACAGATACAGCAGTAATGACTTCATGAAACCAAGCACAACATACTAATTTTATGCTGAAAGACATGAAAATGAAAACTCATGTTGTACAGATTTAGAAGCATAAAGATCATTAGAGGCAGCATTATCAGTTCAGTTCCTATGATAAAAACAAATCAGGGGCACCTAGGTGGTTCAGTTGGTTAAATGTCTGAATTTGGCTCAGGTAATGATCTCACAGTCTATGGGTTCAAGCCCCATGTTGGGCTCTGTTCTGAAAGCTCAGAGTCTGGAGCCTGCTTCAAATTCTGTGTCGCCCTCTCTCTCTGCTTCTTCCCAGCTTGTGTTCTCTCTTTCTCTCTCTCAATAATAAATAAATAAACTTAAAAATCATTAAAAAATAAATCATGACAGTAACTCTTGAAGGACCACATAAAGAAGAGTGAGGACTGTGGTCCAAACATAAAGACTGGAACAGGCAAATGTGGGAAGTGGGAATGAACACAGGCAGGGAAGGGATGGATAGGAGCTAATATAACAGGTGTGAAAGACAATTGTGAGAACAGTGATTAAAATGTTTTATATTGGCTCTTATCTTCAACAAGAAGTTATGGAGTTCTTCCTCTGTGTGATGCCCTGTGCTAAGCTGCAAAATATGCCATTGAACAGGATGGATGTTTTCTTTGGCTAGATCTTCCACTGGTGAAAAGGGACCGCTAATTAGAATGATTAAAAATTAGACGTGATAAATATTGTGGAGGGAAAGCCCCAAGGGCTTGGAATAAAAACAGGGGGGCCAGTTAAGCTGTTCTCTGTAATATTTGCCACATCACTCATCCTCTCTTTTGCCTCCATGTTCTTTAGGGCTCAGAGATGGCCATTGTTCTGCAGTTCTGCACAGATTTTGATGTACAGCTAGGTAATTACACCTTTCCCTATGTTATATTGTGAACTCATAGAGACCAGGGATGATGCCCTTCTTATATTTAAATCTCCAATGCCTAACCCAGAGTTTGACATACACTAAGCAGAATGAGAAGATAGAATATCATCCTTCCTCTTCTGTGAAAAGCATATCACAATCCTCAGTTTTTCTCTAAATGGGCTCCGCTGTGATACTTCCAATGCTTTTGTGAACTACCAAGCTAGGATGCATTCACATAAGGGCCAGCCTTCTGTGTCCCAGTACTATATGCATATTGTTGCTTAGCAATTCTGTGCAGGAAATAATACTGATCAGCAGGCAAACACAAGCTTGGTTTGAAGGGAGCAATAGTTTAAAGCATGCACGAATGTTTGAGGCTGCGTCGTGCAGTAACATCATTAGCTGCAAAGTGGTATTGAGAAGCAAGAGATATCTACGAGTCTTTGATTATTGTTTTGGAATATTGTGTTGCCATTTCTCCTTTTCTAACTTGAATCCTAGGTTTGTAATGAAGAGTGGATGGGATTTCAGAGGAGGATTAAGTAAATAAGTCATATTAAAATGACAAAATGGGTAAATAGAATATAACATGGAGTGAAATGTAAATTGGATTTTAGCAAACACTTTTATACAGCCTTACCATCCAACCCTATCCGACCGCTTCAGATTCTTACAGTGGCTTCTGCGCACAGTTCTATTACATGTTGCCACTCAAGGGCATTTGATGTTTTCTCTCTCTGGAAATTCATTTGCATTTAAATGATTTGAAATAATCATAAAAGCCAAGTGCTATGAAGTTTGAAATTAGTTACTGTCTATAAATTGCGATGCCATTAAAAGATGATTGTGGAGAGCTTTGCTGTCTCAAATGTAGGCAGATTAAAATCTAACAAAGTACACCTTGTTACAAACCTGTAAAGAATGATGGGATACAGAGTTAAATTGATTTATTCCCCTACCATTGACTGTAAGCTCAATGCACTTGAGTTTATTCTTGGAGTAACAAACTTTTTCATCTGCTCTGTATCTGTCCTCTTTAAATCTATGAGTGTTTTTATAGGACTGATGAGATTTCATCTATATCCTTTATGGAAAAGTGAAAAGAAGGAGAATTGGATTGCGCTTTCTTTTTAAACCTGAGGATCTGAGCAATATGCTTTGGAAGACAAGTTTGGACACGAGCAGGTGCATGTTTGAAATCCTCTGACCAAAGTTATCTCCAATAAAAGTCCAATCCTAGCCATCCTGGAACATCCATGTAGCAATATCACAGTGGCTAAAAGTTCAGGCTCAGAGGTCAGAAATTTAGTTTCAAACGACAGTTCTGAATGTCACTAACTATATGACCCTGGGTAAATTGTCTGATCTTTCTGATTCCAAACTGAGAATAATAATAACAACATCTATGTTATAGAATAATGAGTAGAGAAGAAAGAAAGAAAGAAAGAAAGAAAGAAAGAAAGAAAGAAAGAAAGAAAGAACATAAGCATATAATACAGTGCCTAGGGCATGGAAAGTGATCCACAAATGTTAGTTGTAATATTTTACAAGGCATAATACAGATGCTCCATCCTTGACTTTGTGTCCTAGCCTGAATACTTGAGATGTTTTGATATCAATATTATTTGATACTTTTTCCAACAAGAAGTGAGGTAATATTTATGTTCTCTCTTTTCAAATCTGGCCTCTTGATTTTTGACCAATAGAACACAGATGAAAAATGGCACCATGCCAATTTCTGTGCCCAACCAGGAAGAGATGGCAGTTTCTGCTTCCCTATTCTTGGCACGTTTATTCTTGGAACCCAGCCATCATGCCATGGGGAAGCTCAAGTCACTCCAGGGAGAAGCCTATGCAGAGAAACTAATAGCTATCTAGATTGCTTTCTTAGGGCTGCTGTTAAAAACTACCACAAAGTGCATGGCTTAAACAACAGAAATGTACTGTCTGACAGCCTGGAGACAAAAAAATCAGAGATTAAGGTGTCAGCAGGGTTGACTCTTCCCGGGAGAAATGAGGGCGCATCTGTTCCCTACTTCTCTCCATCTTGTAGATGGCCATCTTCTTCCTGTGTCTTCTCAGTCTCCCCTCTATATATGCCTCTGCCCAAATTTACCCTGTAAGGACATAAATCATACTGGATTAGAAGCCACACTAATGACTTCATTTTAACTTGATTACCTTTATAAATACCCTGTTGCAAAATAAAATCACTTTCTGAGGTACCAGGAGTTAGAATTTCAACATATGAATTTTTGGAGGATGCAGTCCAATCCATAACACAAGAACTTCCCAGTCATGTGAGTATGCTATCTTCAAATTAGATCCTTCAGCCTCCATAATGCCATATGAACCTCAGACACATTGCTAATTCATGAGGGAAATAAATGATAATCGTTATTGTAAGCCATAAAGTTCAGTGTGAGTTGTTATGTAGCAATAAATAACTCAAATATGCTCTCATTTATACTGATCCTTTTGTTCAGTTTACTCATTTTATTCCTGGCTGCCTTAGGTAGGGTTTATAATCCAGCTTTGGACCCCAAGAATAAAACCTCAGCCCTGTATAGAGTTAAACTATACAATCCACTTCCCATATCCCATCAGTACAAAAGGTTGAGTTTGGACGACTGGTCACCCACTTAAAGCACCCCTAAAGTCTCTTAAAGACAAAACTTGGCTTCTGACAAGGAGATGCCACTGAGAGAACTCTTGAGGAAGACAGCCTCGTGCATCAGAGAAAAACCGAGATGAAGATTAATTTTCCAAAATGAGTCACTGCTTCTTCTGACCTTTACTATCCTAGTCTAAAATAGTCTATTCATGTAACTTGCCTAACCGACATATTCCCATGGAGATGACCCCCAATGGTATCAACATGAGTCTTCTTCAACTTCATTGTTGTCAATTTTCCATCACCCTTCTGGATTGTTCTCTTTCTATTTAAATATAACACTAGGGGGTGGGCAGGCCTGTGTGTGTGTGTGTGTGTCCCCAAGCAGGAGTGAAGATAGTCGCTTATACCTGAGACAACCAAGAGTGGGAACATCAAATGACACATTTAGCCAGAGTCTTAGAGAGTACCAGGGTGGAAGCTGAGAAGACCCAGATCATATATCAAGTTCAATGAAAAGGTCCAGAGTTAAATTGGAAGAAGAAAAGGCTCCTCCAGTTTCTCTTTGTTTTCTGCTGTCTTCCCATCAATTTTCCTTCTTGGAATAGACACTGAGGAAAAATAGGAAAATCCAATTAGTTTGGAGGGCATGGGCCTAGAGCTACAGGCAGAGGAAATCCTGGCACCTCCACATAAAGGAACTTTGATCATTGATCCCCTGTGGTTTCTGAGCCCTGGTTCAGTTGCAGGAGATGTCACAGAGATTCTGTAAGATTGAAGACTGTGGACAGGATTAACACATTTTGCAGAGTGGCTCAAACTATAGTTACTGATTAGAAGGTACACTTTTGTAACTATGGAAATTTTTTTGAAAAACATGTATTCTTAAGCTCAAAGGCTGGAGTCATAGTAGGAAAGAAATAATTAAGTAACTCACAGGGATAGTGCTACATATGATTATCAGCCCCATAGAAATTAAGGGAGAATGTGGGGCGCTTGGGTGGCTCAGTCATTTAAGCGACTGACTTCGTCTCAGGTCATGATCTCACGGTTCATGAGTTTGAGCCCTGTGTCGGGCTCTGTGCTAACAGCTAGCTCAGAGCCTGGAGCCTGTCTTCGGATTCTTTTTTTTTTTTTTTAATTTTTAATGTTTTTATTAATTTTTGAGAGAGAGACAGCATGAGTAGGGGAGGGTCAGAGAAAGAGGGAGACACAGAATCTGAAGACAGGCTCCAGGCTCTGAGCTGTTGGCACAGAGCCAGATGCGGGGCTCAAACCCACGAACCGTGTGGTCATGACCTGAGCCGAAGTCGGTTGCTCAACTGACTGAGGCACCCAGGCGCCCCGTCTGTCTTCGGATTCTGTATTTTCCTCTCTCTCTGACCCTCTCCTGTTCATGCTGTCTCTATCTCTCAAAAATAAATAAGACATTAAAAATTTTTTTGAAAGAAAAGAAAACCAAACTCAAGGGTTTATATATTGACAGATGGCATGATTATACACATCAAATGTGTGGCATTCCTATAGATTTTCCTCAAACACAAACTTGTCAACTAGTATGTGATGAAGTTAACTCCAGGGATAAAACAGAAGGGAACCAGTGAGTGTGTACCTTTTTTTAAAGAACTCAACAAAATAAAATGTGTATTTTTATAATAGGCTACACAAAGTGCATTGCCATTCACCAAAGAGGTAGTGCCGTGCAGAGGGACATATAGAGGAATAAAAGGGAGGTTTGAAGATGCCCTTGTGGCATTGACCTCTAAAGGGAATAAAACAAGAGCTGATATATCAACTGTTTCCTTAGTAGTTAGCCTTTCCTCTATTAAATATTTGCTTGTGATATTTGTAGACTTGTGTTCCAGGCCAGAAAATTAAATCATCTGACCAGAGTTACAGTCAGGCCTATGATTATGTGTAGGCTATATGTGATTGCATAATTTGAATCCCCAGCCTCACAATCAAATAAAATAGAGTAAAAGCAATACATTACTTCCAGTATACCTTCATTCCTCTCCTCTAGTGAGAGGAATGTTTATTCACCGATAAGACAAGAGAGATTAGAATAAGCATAATAGGAAAGGTATTAAAAGTTCATGAAAATATGAACTCAATCTGGGTAAGCCTTATAACACTTGGAAGAATTTGACACAGCCTGGAAGGATAAAATTTTAATACTTAGCACCCAAACCATGAACTCTTCCAACAGATAAGAAGCTCCTAGAAGGCAACACTTACGACAATTTTACTACAGTTTCTAATTCACTGCACTGTGTCTTTTTCACGGTAATTGTTTTTTTCAGTTACGGTGCTTTTGATTTCAACTAATGGAAGACTCAATTTAACTGACTTAAACAATAGGGACAAATATATTAGCTCATGTCTATGGGTAGTGTGGCTTAATAGTTGGTCATTCACTGTCTCAGTGATTTGTTAAGTACCCAGTTTCTATCTTTCAATTTTAACATCTTCATTAATTTAACTGTGGCCTTGGTAGAACCCTGGATTATCTCTTTCCGGGAAGAAAGGAGCTATTTATTCCAACTGTTTATGTCTAAGAGTTATGGAATTTGCAGGAGAGAACTCCAGCAAGCTTGTTCCCCATAACTCATCGACAAATTGGGTCACAGACCTTCCTCAAACCAATCATTGCTAATCAGAAAAAGATTGCAATGTTTGGGTGAAATCAATCAGGATTTGTCTCTGGGCCATATGTGGAAGGGTTCAAACAAAATCAGGTATTCTTGTTGGGTAGGCAACCCACAGTGCCTGTCTCATTGTCCAACATGTACTAAATTTGAATTGAGATGGAATAGTAAATGCAGGCAGAAAATTCAACAATAATAAAGGTAGAAGGAGATCCCATGTTACCCTTGGTATACCATATCCATCACTTCCTCACTGTCTTCAATGTCTTCCCCTACAATCTCTCCTCCAAATGACTTCCAGAGTGATCTTTCTAAAATGCTAAACAAATTATTCTCCTATGCTCAATAATATAAAAATACTATAAAAGGACTTGAACTTAGGTTTTTATTTCTAGTCCAACTTTTTTTCTAAAAACTGTGTTTCCTTTATTTAATTATATATGTTTGTAGTAGAATCATAGCATGCTATTTTAATCTATTCTGGTTGCTATAACAGAAATATCATAGATTGGGTGGCTTATAACAGCAAACATTTATTTCTCATAGTTCTGGAGGCTGGAAAGTACAAGATCAATGTGCTGGCAGATTTGGTGCTGTTGAAAACCCACTTCCTGTTTCATAGATGGCTGTCATCTACCTATGTCCTCACAAGGCAGAAAGGATGAGGGCCTTCTCTGGGGCCTCTTTTATATAGGCACGAATCCCATTTATGGAGGCCCTGCCTCCATGATCCAGTCACTTCCCGAAGTCTTCACCTCCTAATGCTATCACACTGGACATCAGGTTTTCAGCATAAGAATTTTGAGGGAAACAATCGTTCTGACCATAGCACATGTCAAACTAGAAGAGGGGAAAAAAAGCCATGAGTTTTACAAGCAGACTGCAGTGCAATCTACACAGAATTAGACCTGTGCCTCACTTCCAAATGGGCTCTTTAATGGTGTGACCAAGGAAAGGGCGTGCATTGAGAAGATGGAACATTTGTTGTTGATTTAGAGGCAAAATATAGAGACTCTACTCTCCAAAGGGATTTTTATATTTTTATTTTTTAAAAAATTGTTTAAATGTTTATTTGCTTTTGAGAAAGAGAGAGAGCACAGGTGAGGGAGAGATAGAAAGAAAGACACAGAATCTGAAGCAGGCTCTAGGCTCTGAGCTGTCAGCACAGAGCCCTACACAGAGCACAGGCTCACAAACCATGAGATCATGACTTAAACCAAAGTCAGATGCTTAACCCACTGAGCCACCCAGGCACCCTTACAAATGCATCTTAGAACTCATCTCATCACCGTGGTAGGAAGACAGTGTCTGGTGGAGAACAGGGCTGATGTCCCCAGGGAAAGACGGATAGCAGTTTTATGGAAGGAGATGATAGTTGTAGGATCAGACAGGCAACCATTCCTGGGACTAATGAGTCAAGACTCAAAAATTGTTTTTTATAATCCCTTTGTTTTGAAATAACTACAGATTCACAAGAAGTTGTGAAGGCAGTACAAAGAGGACTTCTGTATCCTTCACCCAAATTCCTCATGGTTACATCATATATAATTGTAGCACAATATAAAAACCATTAATTGTATATTAGTCCTACATGTGCATGTAGTTTTATGTCACTTTATGACATGGGTAGATCCATATAACAACAACAGAAACAAGACAGAGAATTATTTCACCACCACAAAGATTTCCATCATGCTTCTCCTATTAAGTTATATCTCCCTTCACCCTTCCTTCAAAATCCCTAAGCCATTAGTGGCAGCCAATAATTTGTTTTCCATTGTTATATTGTGTCATTTCAAGAAGGTTTTATAAAAGAGAAGAAATCATACATAAAGTGACCTTTGCTACTGGCTTTTTTTTTTTTTTTTTTTTTTTTTCTTTTTTTTCCTTCACTCAGCCTGGAGAGTGACCTTGAGATCAATCCAGGCTGTTACATGTATCAATAATTTTTTCCTTTTTAACACTGAGTAGTAGACCATGGTGTCTTAATTTGTTCAGTCTGCTAAATGGAATACCATAGACTGGGTGGCTTAAATAACAGAAATGTATTTCTCACAGTTCAGGAATCTGTGAAGTCTGGGAAATCCAAAATCAATGTGCTGGACTATTTGGTGTCTGGTTAGAGGTCTCTTCCTGTTTTGCAAATGGACACCTTCATGTTAAATCCTCACATGCTATAGAGAGGAAGCAAGGCTCTGGTCTCTTCTTAAAAGGGTACTAATCCCATTATAAGAACTCTGTCCTCTTCACCTAATTGTTTCCCGAAGGCCCCATATCTAAATACCATTACACTGGTGATTAGGATTTCAACATATGCCTTTTAGGGTAGATGCAAATATTTAGTCCATAGCAATGTTATAGATGTACCACAGTCAGTTAAAGAAAATTTTGGTTGTTTCCAGTTTCGGGCTATTGTAAATAAAGATGCTATGAACTATTATGTAAGGGTTTTTGTCCAGAAAAAAAAAGTTTTCATTTCTCTAGGATAAACGCCCAGGAACACAGCTGCTGGATGATAAGGTTCATGTACACTTAGTTTTGTTTGTTTGTTTGTTTGTTTGTTTAGAAACTGTAATGTTTTCAAGAGTGGCTGTGCCATCTTAAGTTCACTTTAGAAATTTATGAAAGATTTACTTTTTCTGCATGCTCATCAGCACTTGGTATTGTCAGTATTATTTTTTAATTTTAGTTATTCTAATAGGTGTATAGTGATATCTCATTAGGTCTTAATTTACATTTCACTAATGATGTGAAATGTTGAACATCTTTATGTGCTTAAGTTTATTGTGTATCTTCTTTGATGAAGATATATTTTTTGCCCATTTTCTAATTGGATAGTTTTATTACTACTGAGTTTTGAGAGTTATTGATATATTCTATAGATAAGTCCTTTGTTAGATATGAGGTTTACACTTATTTTCTCCAATCTGTATCTCATCTTCTTATTCTTTTTTTAAATAAATTTTTTAACACATTTATTTTTGAGAGGCAGAGCAAGGCAGAGCATGAGTGGAGGAGGGGCATGGAGAGAGGAGGGGGGACACAGAATCTGAAGCAGGTTCCAAGATTTGAGCTGTCAACACAGAGCCTGACAAAGAGCTTGAACTTGTGAACCATAAGATCATGACCTGAGCTGAAGTCAGATGCTTAACCGACTGGGCCACCTAGGGCCCTTCATCTTATTCTTTTAACAGGATTTTCACAGAGCAAACATTTCTAATTTTGAAATGCAATTTATCAATTTTAAAGTGGAATCTTCTTTTCCTGTCATGTCTAAGAACTCTTCCTAAAGACCCGATGTCCAAGATTTTCCCTAATATTATCTACTAAATTTTCTATAGTTTTACATGTTACATTCTGTGGTCCATGTTGGGTTGATTTGTACAAAAGAAAGATATGAGGTTTAAGTCAGTTTTTTTTATTCTATTTTGTCTTGCCTGGAAATGTACAATTGTTTCTTCTGCTAAAATGGTAGTTTTAGTATTTTAGAATTAGTAATAAAAATCAGTTGACTGTACTTGTGTGAAGCTATTTCTAGGTTCTCTGTTCTGTTCTATTGGTTTATGTGTCTATCCTTCCACAGAAATCATACAATCTTGACTATGGTAGTTACATAATAAGTCTTGAAATTGAGTAGAGAAATTCATCCTACTTACTTTTCTTCCTTAAAATTGTTGTAGCCATTCTAGTTTCTTTGTCATTTCATATGAATGTAGGAGTGATTTTGTCTACATCTATATAGTCTTGCTGGTGTTTTATAAAAAGTTATGTTAAACCTGTTCACCAGTTTGGGACAACTGACACCTTTCCTATTTCTCTTTTGACCTATGAATATAGTATGTCTCTCCATTTATTTAGAACTTCTTTGATTTCTTCCATTTTTTTTAGTTTCTAGCATACAATTCCTGCACACATTCTGCTAGATTTACATACTAGTATTTTGTTTTTTATTCTACTTGAAAGGAGAAATAGGAAAGTTTATATCTACTGAAACTTTCTGGAAGTGGAGGTTTCCAAATATTGTTCTTTGTAGGCATGTAGGCAATATATAAGACAGAAAAGCTAATAAATAAAAGCAGTAAGCACACTCTGGTGTCCACCCGGGCTGACACCAAACTATGTGGGAAAACAGCAGCGTGGGATATTTCAGAGATAATTGAGCCCCATGTTGGGTTCTCCATTGACAGTGTGGAGGCTGCTTGGGATTCTCTCTCTCCCTCTCTCTCTGCCCCTCCCCTACTTATGCTAGCTTGTTCTATCTCTTGAAGTAAATAAATAAACTTTAAAAGAACTGCGTGTGTGTGTGTGTGTAAAGCATGAATAATGCCATCCTATATACACCACCTAACATACTATCTTTTATCACTTTACAATGTATTTTGGGAAACATTTCCATATCAGTAATAGAATTGCCCCAGTTATTTTTAGCTGACCTCACAGTGTGCCATAGCACAAACTGAGAACACTTACCCCCAATTGCCAAATCCCAAAGCCCCCAAAAACTTAGTTTAACTCCAAATTTTGACACCCAAACTTATCTAGCAGCAAAACTGACTTGAGCTGATATGAAAATATTTTTTCATTTTGCCAATTCCACTTAGCTTCATGGGGTATGCTTCAGAAGAATGAGTATATTTGATAGCTGGGTGCTGCTCACAGTCTGCTGGAAATGAGAGTATATATCATACTTGGGTTGTATTACTTTATTAAAATAAAAAAGAATCTGTATTCTGAGCCAAAACTGAGCCTAAGGGTTCTGGGTAAGAGACTGTGGACATTTATTATTTCATTTAAACTGCCCCTATTGATGGACATTTTCATTGTTTCCAATGTTTGTTCTTACAAGCAATACGAATGTGTACATGATTCCCTGCCCGTGTGGGTTAGCCATAAGGTAAATTCTTGAACAAGGAGTCCCATGGATCAACGTGTTTGTATATTTATAATTTGGCTCAGTTTGACCATACTGTTCTTAGGCTCCCAGCGGCACTAAGAGTATCAATTTTCTCTGTCTGTATACTTTTCATGTCTACAGGGTGCAATCAGCTCCCAGTCATCCGGTGCTTCAGTAGCTGGAACTCTCCGTCAGCCAGGGCCACATGCTTCTGAGCTGATGAGACTTGTGAACTGAAATCACAAGGGCTTAACGACGAGAAGAGCAACAGGTGCTGAGTCTTGTTTGACTATCAGTTGGAGTTGACTACAGCCCCATTCTTGGAAAATAGGCAGTGGGGTATCTTAGATGAAGTTTAATTTCAAAGTCATGCAACTGATCTTTTAACCAACAAGCCAGATGCTAAGCAGTGATAACATTGTGGGTCACAAGGCTTGTCTGAAGTGAAATGATTGTGTCATTTATTGTTTTAGCAACTGCAGGGTTACCCTTGGTCATTGAATCAGAACACAAGTCATTGCCTAGTCAACAATGCATACTGTTGAAGGGACATAGTGTCAGGAAAGGATCTGGGCTCAAACCCTGCCTTTGATGGCCAGCAGATGTGTTAATTTAGCCACATAATTTGACTATCTAGAGATTTAGTTTTCTCATCTATTTAACTATAATAGTAATACTCACATTACATTATTATTATTATTAGGATTGAGTAAGATAAATGTATTTTAGACACCTGGCATGTAGTATGTACTCAGTAAATGGCTGGCTTTTATTTTGAAAATCTGTTTGAGTTAAGAGATTCTATCTACCTCCTAATTTTTTTTCGTGCATTGACCACAGTTTTTATTCTCAGAGTTGAGTACAAAATACTTAGCTTATACTTCCATGCATGTGTTTTCACACATTACTAACTTAGTGAAACATCCTGAAAACTGAGTGCTGCGTTCCGCAGAGTGTTGTTTCAGAGAGTTGAGTGCACTGCACTTTCCTCAAAGGTCTCCCCACTCATATTCTGACACTTTTTTTTTTTTTTTACAAATAGTTTATTGTCAAGTTAGTTTCCATATAACACCCAGTACTCATCCCCACAAGTGCCTACTAATTTTTAAAATCTTATAATTTTTAAAATCTTATATATAGTCTTTTCATTAGGTCTTTTAAAAAGAGTGATTTGAACAAGCTTTGGTATAAATGAGTGAATCTTAAGGAGACTTTTCCAGGTTATGTTATAAATAAGTTCATTATTTTTAAAGTTTATTCAGGGCAGGAAACAAATATATAGCATCAGAAATTTAAAAGTGAGAAACACTATACATGAAGAGGAATTTTATGAATTATAACAGATATATAGTTATATTTTAAGCTAACACATTGGAGTAGCTCAATAGAATGAATACTATTCTAGGAAAATATATATGACAAAATTTAATCATAAAGAGGTAAAATATTTGAATGGTACAATACTCAGAAAAGATAAGAATTCACTGAGCCTATTGATGTGTTAAAGGAATATTATAAAAATGTCCCAGAAGGGCTTTCTGCTGACTCAAGGATAGTTCAATATTAAGAAAATTTTAATCAATATTTATTTCAATAGAAAAAAAATAGGTTTGAACTATCTGATAGGTTGCTATAAGTCTATTAATAAAATTAAAATCTTTAATTTCCTTCATAAGTTTTCTATAGTTTTCATCATACAGATCTTTTGTATCCTTGGTTAGATTTATTCCTAGGTATTTTATGGATTTTGTGCAATTGTGAATGGGATCAGCAGACACACAAAATGGAAAAACATTCCATGCTCATGGATAGGAAGAATAAATATAGTTAAAATGGCATTACTACACATTCAATGCAATTCCAATCAAAATTGCACCAGCATTCTTCTCAAAGCTAGAGAAAACTATCCTAGGGGCGCCTGGGTGGCTTAGTCGGCTAAGCGTCCGACTTTCGCTTAGGTCATGATCTCGCGGTTCGTGGGTTCGAGCCTCGCGTCGGGCTCTGTGCTGACTGCCAGCTCGGAGCCTGGAGCCTGTTTCAGTCTG
>NW_024080827.1:0-148802 GCF_003009895.1 Hyaena hyaena | reverse complement strand
GAGATACCACCTCACACCAGTCAGAGTGGATAAAATGAGCAAATCAGAGAACTCTAGATGCTGGCGAGGATGTGGAGAAATGGGCACCCTCCTACACTGTTGGTGGGAATGTAAACTGGTACAGCCCCTCTGGAAAACAGTGTGGAGGTTCCTCAAAAAATTAACAATAGAATTCCCCTATGACCCAGCAATAGCACTGCTAGGAATTTACCCAAGGGATACAGAAATGCTGAGGTATAGGAGCACATGTACCCCAATGTCCGTAGCAGCACTCTCCACAATAGCTAACACATGGAAAGAGCCTAAGGGTCCACCAACGGAGGAATGGATCAAGAAGATGTGGTTTATCTATACCATGGAATACTACATGGCAATGAGAAACAATGAAATCTGGCCTTGTGTAGCAATATGGATGGACCTTGAGGGTGTTATGCTGAGCGAAATAAGTCAGGCAGAGAAGGACAAATATCATATGTTTGCACGTATAGGAGGATTAGGAGGAACTTAACGGAGGAACAAGGGGGAGAAGAAGGGGGGAAATGGTGGGGAAAAAGGGGAGAGGCAAACCATGAGAGACTCTTGAATGCTGACAAAATCTGAGGACTGATGGATTGGGCGGGAATGGGCACGGAGAGGGGCAGTTGTGGGGATGAGCACTGGGTGTTATATGGAAACCAACTTGACAATTAACTATTAAAAAAATTAAATTAAATAAAATCTATTTTTGATTTTTAAATTTTTTTAGTAAGTTAATCATGAAGGAGAATGACACTGCTGTAACCTGATAAAATGTGTATCAGAACCTAACAGTTATTATAATGCTTACTAATTGCTGTTATACTGAGCATTTGCTACCTGCTAGAAACTGTTCTAAGTACTTGTACATATATTAGCTCACTTAATACGTAAAACACCCCTAGGTAAGTAGTGTTATTTTCCTCTTTTTACAGATAAGAAAACCGAGGAACAAAAAGGTGATGCAAATTTGCTGAAATTCTATATTAGGAAATAATAGAGCTGTCATTTGAACTCAGGCAGACTGACTTTCAAGTAGGATTTACTATTCAATAAGCAGTTAGGAGTATTACAAGCAACTTCCACTAAAACCCAGTACAAGAAAGATATTAGGTGCCTGACATCAATATTATTATTCAACATTTTGGGAAGATTAGAGAAAAATGCAATAACACTCTGTGTGTGTATGTGTGTGTGTGTGTGTGTGTCTATACCTTCATTATTGTAATTCATATATAATATATATATTTCTTTATCTTATCCAAAATAGCATTAGAATTTTAAAATCCATAATTATTAATTAACAAGAAAGATGCAAGATTATGACTTTGATGAAGAAAACTACAAAATTGTACCCAGGTGTATAAAAGAAAACCAAATGTACTTACTTATAATATTACTAGGTAATAAGATCCAGTATCTATTATGTAGTTCTTTCAAAAAATAAATTTAATCGTATTTCAATCAAGATTTCTACATGACAAATTGTTAACCTAGATAAATAAATGCATAATAACATCTAATAAAATTCTGGGAAAGAATATAATGGTATGGGGAGTTATGTAGGATAACTTAGGGGATTGTTCTGCTAGAGACCTACTACAGAGATACAGAAAATATAATAGAGATGTAGTGGCACAGGTAGAGATAGAGGCAGATAAATTGACAGGAAAGAACAGAATATACAAAAAGAGACTTTTATATATATAAGAAATTGACATAAGAGACACCTGGGTGGCTCAGTCAGTTAAGCATTTGACTTCAGCTCAGGTCACGATCTTACAGTTTGTGAATTTGAGGCCCAAAGCAGGCTCTCTGCTGCCAGTGCAGAGCCTGCTTTGGATCCCATCTCTCTCTCTCTCCTCTCTCTCTCTGCACCTCCACTGCTCATGTTCTCTCTCTCTCTCTCAAAAAATTAAAAAACAACAACAAAAAGAAATTGGCATATGTTAACAGCAGTCTTTGAAATCCCTGAAGAAGGACAATTTAAAAAGTGGTGAGACAAATGGACTCAGAAAACAAAGGCAAATCCACCTATCATACTTTCAGTTAAAATGAGTTCTGGATGGATTTAAAGTATAAATCTAGGGACGCTTGGGTGGTCAGTCAGTTAGGCATTTGACTCCTGATTTTGGCTCAGGTCATGATCTCATGGTTTGTGGGACTAAGCCCCATGTTGGGCTCTGCACCAACAGTGTGGAGCCTGCTTGGGATTCTCTCTCTCTCTCTCTCTCTCTCTCTGCCCCTCCCTTACTCACACTACCTTGCTCTCTCTCTCAGAATAAATAAATAAACTTTAAAAAATAAAGTAGAAATATAAAAAGGCAAATATTAAAAGCCATATCATGAAGATGTAGAAAGATATACAGAAATCTAAGCAGTTGTGAAGGCAGACATCACAAACTGATGATATCTGGCTCAATACTGCCAACAGATGCATTCAACTTGGCCAGAGGAGGGATTTCAAAAAAGAAATCAAGGAAAGAAGGAAGGAAGGAATGAAAGAGAGAAGGAAGGAAGGAAGGAAGGAAGGAAGGAAGGAAGGAAGGAAGGAAGGAAGGAAGGAAGGAAAGAAGGAAGGAAGGAAGAGAGGAAGAGAGGAAAGAGGAAGGAAGGAAAGACAGAGGAAGGATGGAAGGAAGGAAACATAAAGAAAAGACTTGAGATGGAGCCCCCAAAGACACATCATTTCTCATTTGCCTCAGTAAAAAAATATTAGATGGTCTTATATATCGTCGTTTTATACATGTCTGTCTCCAGTTTGGCTACTGAAGGCATTTGGTTTTTTTTGTTTTTTTTTTTTGTGACTCTATCATAAGGGAATAGATTTAAATATTTTAGTTCAAAGAATATGTGTATGTATACATGACATAAAATGATAAAACTAAAAGACAAAAAGCACTAAGTAAAATCTTTAACATGAATGACAAACTGAGTGATAATATCCTTAATATACAAAAAGTACTTGCAAATCAATTATAAAAGATTAAAAAACCTCAATACAGTAATGAGTAAAGAACATAAACAGATAAATACAAAAACACATAGAGGACAAATAAGATAAGCAAAGAAATTTTATAGCACAAGGGATCTAAGAGATGAGTATGATATGATTATTTTGACTATAATTTTAGTAAAAGTTGAACTATTGGCAATGTTCAATATTGTGAAGTGCTAGAAAGAAACAGCCACCTCCAGATATTCATAGGGTATAATTTTTCTATATTCAACTTGACAGTGTATGTTAAAATATAAAATATGCATACCTTCTAACTCAATAATTGCACTTCAGGAAAATTTCATTTAGGGATACCTGGGTGGCTCAGTCGGTTAAGCATCTGACTTCAGCTCAGATCATGATCTCACAGTTTGTGAGCTGGAGCCCCACTTTGGACTCTATGCTTACAGCTGACAGTGTAGAGTCTACTTAGGATTCTGTGTCTTCCTCTCTCTCTCTCTGTCCCTCCTCCATTCATTCTCTCTCTCCCTTTCTCTCTCTCTCTCTCTCTCTCTCAAAAAAAAATAGACATTAAAAACTTAAAAAAAAAAGAAAATTTCACTTAATCAACAAATAGATATTGAGATTGTATTATATGCTAGATACTGTAGTTAGATACTGGGTATAAAAAGATGAACTAGATCTTTAAATCTGCCTCCTTTTCTAAAGGACCTGAACGTGAGACAGGAAACTATCTACACCCTAGAGGAGAAAGCAGGAAACAACCTCTTTGACCTCCACCGCAGCAACTTCTTACTTGACACATCCCCAAAAGCAAGGGAATCAAGAGCAAAAATAAATTTTTGGGACCTCATCAAGATTAAAAGCTTCTGCATAGCCAAGGAAACAACCCAGAAAACTAATAGGCAACCAACGGAATGGGAAAAGATAGTTGCAAATGACATATCAGATAAAGGGTTAATATCCAGAATCTATAAGGAACTCACCAAACTACACGCCTGAAAAACAAACAACCCAGTGAAGAAATGGGCAGAAGACATGAACAGACACTTCTCCAAAGAGGACATCCAGATGGCCAACAGACACATGAAACGATGCTCAGCATCCCTCCTCATCAGGGAAATACAAATCAAAACCACACTGAGATACCACCTCACACCAGTCAGAGTGGATAAAATGAGCAAATCAGAGAACTCTAGATGCTGGCGAGGATGTGGAGAAATGGGCACCCTCCTACACTGTTGGTGGGAATGTAAACTGGTACAGCCCCTCTGGAAAACAGTGTGGAGGTTCCTCAAAAAATTAACAATAGAATTCCCCTATGACCCAGCGATAGCACTGCTAGGAATTTACCCAAGGGATACAGAAATGCTGAGGCATAGGAGCACATGTACCCCAATGTTCATAGCAGCACTGTCCACAATAGCTAAAACATGGAAAGAGCCTAAGTGTCCATCAATGGACAAATGGATCAAGAAGATGTGGTTTATCTATACCATGGAATACTACATGGCAATGAGAAAGAATGAAATCTGGCCATGTGTAGCAACATGGATGGACCTTGAGGGTGTTATGCTGAGCGAAATAAGTCAGGCAGAGAAGGACAAATATCATATGTTTACACGTATAGGAGGATTAGGAGGAACTTGACGGAGGACCAAGGGGGAGAAGAAGGGGGGAAATGGTGGGGGAAAGGTAGAGAGGCAAACCATGAGAGACTCTTGAATGCTTACAAAAACTGAGGACTGATGGATTGTGGGGGGGAGGGGGGGAGGGGCATGGAGGAGGGCACTTTGGGGATGAGCACTGAGTGTTATGTGGAAACTAATTTGACAATAAACTATTTGTAAAAAAATAAATAAATAAATAAATAAAATAAAAGTAAAAAAAAATCTGCCTCCTTTTCACATGAAGTTTCCATTTTAATGGGAATATATGCTAAATAGATGATTGGACAAATATACAAATATACAGGTACAAGTATATTTTTTAATACACTGGAAGAGCTAAATACGGAACTCAAATGCCATCAGTAACATGGATTTTATAAATTAATTATTTCATATTCCAGAAAAGCACTCTATGCAGCCATTTATAAGGTGATAGCAGAGCCAAATGAATTGACATAGAAAATATTCATGATGCATTACTAAGGGAAAATGCAGATTCTAGAACTGTACTGCATGGTCTATCTGCCTGTTGAAATGAATTATTCCTAAATATTAGAGTAGTGACCTTTAGGTGGTAGAATTATAGACAGTTTCATTTTCTTCTTTCTCCTTATGTGCATTTTCTATAGTAAAAATAATTATATGTGTTAAATATCAAAGCAAAAACTTCATTCCACTAAAATTACTCTCATATAATAAATCGCCCACTTTTTCCTGTTACATAATGTCTTCCTTTTCAGAAATACACCAGATACTCAGCGGGCTGTGTATGATATGGTGGTAACAGAGAAAGGTAGTGTGTGTTCCCCCCAGACTGGAGGTAGCCAGAGGTGATGTGAACAACAGCTGAGTACAGATCATGCTTTTGCTAGGTGTGCTTGACTGGCACCTGAGTGTGCAAATTGGAACAGGGCAAAATTTCAAGGCTGATGGAAAAATCTATCACCCAAGGAGATAGAGAGCCCTGGTTCTTTAAATGACAATGCCAAAAGTCAGCAGTCCAGAAGCCTGAAATTTCCAGGAAAGCCTCATAACAGTCCAGATTTTTTAGGTTGGAAAGGATTTTGGAAAGGAATTAGCTCAACTATTTGGCTTCATCACTAAGTAGCCTGAGGCTCAGTGAAGGGGTGGCGTGGAAAGGGCACGGGAATAACAGTGGCCGTGAGTTAGTATCAGGAACTTCCTGTGAATTGCTCTATTCCACGTTCCCTTGAAAATTGCCATGTTGTTGATATTTTCAACTCATACAGGAAAGAAAACTCAGATTGGTTGAGAGTTGTTTGAGACCACAGAGTTAGCAAGAGACAGGCAGGACCATCTGCCCCCACCCCCAACTGGTGCCCCATAATCCATCCCACTCCACATAGATCACTGAGGGTAAAGTGAGGAGATGGCCCTTCTGACTACCAAACCAGGGCTCCCCTGAGGGTTCAGTGCTTTTAACATAGGAGCTTCAGACCTATGAACTGGGCCCTGCTTTCTCCTGGACATTCTGTGTGTATTAGAATTCCCTCTTCCTGGGCCTTGGGGACCTCTAAGTCTCAGCACCAATTGGATTGGACAGCCACAGTCTGACACAATTAGTTCTGTAACGGCACATATCAGGGTCACTGCAGCCTGATATGGGGAGCCCCTACAGCCAGGGTCCTGAGGAAAGGCCATTGTCCTGTCCTGTTACTTCCTCTGGAAAGGTTACCTGAGACTGTCAGGGCATGCGCTCAGCCAGAATTAGAGCTCCATGGAGTCTTCCAGCCATGATTCTGGTTTTATTAGTTAAGGTCCTCCATTCTCAAAGTTGGCACTACTGAAATTTTGGGCCAGATAATTCCTATTATTGGGGGCTGTCCTATGCATCACAGGGTATTTTGGCAACATCACTGATCTCTACCCGTGAGATGCCAGTAGCTCCCTCCTCTAAGTAGGTACAGATCATGACCATCAAAAAATGTCTCCAGACATTTACCTTGAAGGCAAATCTCCCCCAGTTGAGACACACTGGTTTAGGAAAATGTCCACAGTTTTCTTCCTCCCCCAAAACCCTTAGAAAACCTAAATGAAAACCTAGGAAGGAGAATCTTACCATTGTTCTGTTGCACTTATTGCTAGATGCTAGTCAGACCCATATCTGCCTCTTATGTGCATAGAAAGATGTCCAAAAGCTGAAGGTTTTATCTGATTCAGTGAGATAATCCTCCTTCCTTTCCACTTTTTGGGCTGTCCTTGTCATTCATTTGCCTCTTGATGTTTTATTTCTGAGTTTTACATGCAGAAGCCCCTTGTTTCTTAGATTCCTTTAAATCCTTCTTCACCCCCACTCCACCCCTACACCATCACCCTTCCCTCTGTTTTCTCAGACAGTTTTGCCATTCTTTGTAAAGACCAAAGGCTGGCTGAGGCTGGGTTCAGGGGCCTGCATGAGGGTTGTGGCCAATCTTCCTCACCCTTATATTGTCACATGATCGCGAACAACTCACATCCCTTCTCTGAGACTCGCTTCCTCATCTGTAAACTGGAGCAGTCTTGCCTGCCTTTCTTACTTTAATAGATTGTACTAAGGGTCAAATGACAGAGTAGATATGAAAGTGCTTTGCAAAGAATAAAGTGACATAATTTATTAAAATTATCATTATTCTGACCAGTTGCCCACATCATTTAAATTACAGATGGGACAGATGGGCATTTTATCATGTAGCCACAGCCTGTCCCTTCAACCTTGCTCGGCCCAGGGAAGACACCCAGGCCGGGAGTCTGGGAGATGGCTCTGCGACCTTGATTTGCCCTGTGTTTGTCACTGCCCTTCTTTGAACTCTAGGTTTCTCGTCGAGCTCAAGTAGAGGATCTGGCTGGATGCCCTGATGTCTGCTCTTTCTCCCGTGCAGCCTAATCTGTGGGATGAGTTGTTGCTTTCAGGGCAGTGTTTAGAATAACTGGCCTCTTCAAAATTACCTTAATTTTTATTCTCTCTTCTGAACTGCATTTGGGATGCTGGCACATGGAATAGCAGTGAGCCGCTTCCCAAGAGACCCTTGAAGGGGAGAGGGATCACATCAGAATTCCCTCAAGAGCACCTTTCAAACTATCCAGTTCCATATTTACGTCTGACCTCTTGGATGACAACATACTTTAAGTTCTACTAAACTAGAATAATATTTTATAATATATTGGAGCAAGATAAGAAAACCATCCACCAGGAGTCTCTACATGAATATGTGGGAAGTAGGTAGAAGCCTATCAGGACAGTGAGTGGAAGGTGTGCCCATTATAAGCTCACTAATGCCCTTAGGATGTAAGAGCTGGAGCTAAGGTTGGCTGGGCTGAGGTCAAGGGGTTGATGAGAGGTAAGATGTAATCCTCTAGCCCATCGCTACTCAAAAGAATTTCCTGAGATGATAGGAATGTTCTAATCTACTCTTCCTTCCTTCCTTCCTCCCTCCCTCCCTCCCTCCCTCCCTTCCCTCCCTCCCTCCCTCCCTTCCTCCCTCATTTCTTTCTTTCTTTCTTTCTTTCTTTCTTTCTTTCTTTCTTTCTTTCTTTCTTTCTTTCTTTCTTTCTTTCTCTTTCTCTCTTTCTCTTTTTCTCTCTTTCTTCCTTCTTTCTTTCCTTCTTTCTTTCTTTCTTTCTTTCTTTCTTTCTTTCTTTCTTTCTTTCTTTCTTTCTTTCTTTCTTTCTTTCACAGCTTTATTGAGGTATAATTGATACACAGAAAACCTACACATGTTTAATGGGCACAATCTGATGAGTTTGGATGTATGCATACACTAATGATACCATCACCACAATCCAAGAATTAAAACATCCAACACCAAAAGTGACTTGTGTCTCTTTTTCTTTTTCTTTGTTCCTTTTCCTTTCTTTCTTCTCCTCCTCCTCTTCACCCTCCTCCTCCTCCACCTCCTTCTCTTCTTTTTCTTCTTCTTTTAAATTATTATTACTATTTTTTTTTGTGGTAAGAACACTCAAGATGAGATCTACTCTTAACAAAATTTTAAGTGCACAATATGGTACTGTTAGCTGTAGACACTATGTTGTGTGGCAGATCTCTAGAGCTTATTGTACTGAAATTTTGTATTGAATGAGCAAACTCTATTCATGTCCATCTCCCCCACCCTCTGACAACTACCATTCTACTCCTTGCTTCTATGAGTCTAACTGTTTTAGGTATTTCATATAAGTGGAATTAACAGAGTATTTGTCCTTTTATGACTAGCTTATTTCTCTTGGCTAATATCCTCCAGGTTCATCTATCTCATCACAAATGGTAGGATTTCCTTCCTTTTTAAAGTATGAATAATATTCCATTATATTTATATGCCACATTTTCTTTATACATTCGTCTGTAAAACGACATTTGTGCGATTTCCATGTTTTGGTTATTGTGGCCACTGGCAACATGTGATACTGAATATTTGAAATGTGACTGGTGTGACTGAGGAGCTGGATTTTTTATCATACTGATTTTTGGTTAGTTTTATTTAAAAACTTTTGTTTATTTTATTTTAGAGAAAGAAAGGGACCAAGAGAGTGCAGGAGGGGCAGAGAGAGAAGGAAAGAATCCTAAGCAGGCTCTGTACAGTCAGTGTGCAGTCTGATGTGTGGCTCCATCTCATGACTGTGATATCAATGACCTGAGCCAAAATCAACAGTCAGAGGCTTAACTGACTGAGCCACCCAGGAGTTCCTAATTTTAATTTAAATAGCTATTGGTCAGCTTTCTGAACTCAACTTTCTGAATACGAGGGACCAAAGTTCGCAGGGATGGAGTGCTCAGTGAAGGGAGAGAATGCTATCAGGGCTAGCACTAAAGATTGGGTTCATGTCTATCAGAGAGAGTGGTGAGATGCCAGCTGACAGCTCCTAGAGCACTCATGAAAAAGAAAATTGCCATCAAAAAGGATATTTCCCCACTGCAGTGGCATTTATTTGTCTCTCCTTTTATCTAGTCCTTATTATATACCAAATCTACAAACAAAACCAAAAAAGCCAATCAATCATAACCATCCTATAGATCAGTCTGGAAGGGAGAAATGAGGGACATTAGGGCATCTAACCTAGTCTTCTGGTTGAGCTAGAAGAGAAAAAACTTGGAACTCAAAGAAAGGAAGTGACCAGAAAGTGCAGGTCACTAATTCATGCCTCCAAACTCTCAGCCAGTGTTTTCCTCATCATCTCGAACTTCAAATGTCAAGATGAGAACATTATGTAGACAGATATGTGCTGTCTTTGATAGAAGCACTGTCAGCTCTCAATATTAAATAAATTGACCTTCTGGAATCAACAGGTATGAAAAGAGAGAGGAAAATAACTAAAAAAGAGAAGGGGAGAAGAAATTGAATTTTTTTAAAAGTAAAAGTCCAGGACATATGTTTATGATATGTTCATTTATATTTTCACCAAGATTTTAGGAGATATCAAATCAATAAATAAAGGTGATAATGAAATGGAGTGATTTAAAACCAAATATTTTTGAAAGTTGAGAGATATGATTTCTGAATTGGAGAAAAAAGTAATGGAGACAGTGGGCAGAATCAGATTATACAAGAAAAATAAATATATCAGTATTTGAGAAGTTGGTTTAAATATACTTCCATTACTCAAGGGAAATAATAGACATATGATGGAAGAGAAAAAAAAATGATATGTAGGACCAGATGAGAAATGAAAGAAATCATAAAATAAGTCTGAAAAATTAATGATCAAATAAGAAAGTGTCACCCATGAAATTAATGTTATGAGGCTCATAACTGAATACTTACATATGGCCTTGTGACATTCACAGTGAAAAGGGAAAGGAAACAGAATTTGTAATTTAGGCAGGAAATAAAATGGGACTATACCTACAATGGCAAAAAGCTTTTGTTTCCACTTCACATGTCCACGGTACTAAATGGAACAAGGCCTTTCAGATGATTCAAGCATGACATCACCTATTTAAACACCTTCTGTTTCCTTCCAATGCAGTAAGAATAAATTACAAACTCATTACAGATTTTCAAAGAAATAAATTCAAAGTCAATGTCTCCAGGCATTTTTTTATAGTGGATTTCCAACTCCTAAGGAATAGATAAGTCATATGTTCTCTAAATCATTCCATATCAAAGTGTTTTATGAGGCAAACATAACCTTCTGAACTGTGAGAGACAGTCCAGAAAATAAAATTCCAGTCCAATCCCACTTATGAAAATACGTGTTTAAATTTATACGCACCCACACAAGTTATGAAGGAAATCTATCACAGTATTTTCAGGAATAATTCCAATTATTTACTTTAGAAATAGTTTAATATTAAGAAATTAATTGACAATTTTTTTCACAATTCTTGGCACACAATAAATAGCTCATACTTAACGAGCATTTACTATGTGCCAGGTACCATTCAATTTTATTAAATCCTCATAGCACCCTTTTGAGGTAGGTGTTATTGTCCCCATTTTATAACAAACGGAGACACAAAAAGGTAAGGGTTTTGCCCAAAATCACACATAGAGCAGAGTTGGAGGCAAAATATGGAGACAGGCAGCCTATCCCTAATCTTGGGGTTCTTAACCCTTGTGGTGCACAAAAGGCACATGATAAATATTTGATTGACCTATCTTTTATTATTTCTGATAAGGTTATCTCTTGCTGCATGCCCCCCCCCTCACAATGTAACTTTTTAAAATAAAATGCACTATTGTGACTCACAATTTTCTATGGTTTGGCTGGGTGAGTCTCAACTGGGGTCTGTCATGCATCTTCAGTGACATTGGAGCTGCAAGTGGGCTCACTGGACTCCCAGAGGCTTCTTCACAATATGTTAGAGGCCCTGATACTGCTCAGCCTCTGCACTAGGCTTGAGATTTTTAGAGCATGCTGGTCTAAAACTGCCCTTATTCAATAGCCATTACCTTCCTACAGGCAAGAAGTGGAAGCTTTTAGGCCAATTGATGGCACCCAGAATGGACACAGTGTCACTTCTACCACATTCTAGAGCACAAGCAGTCACAGGCTCCCCCTGGATTCAAGAGGACACAGGACATAGGAAACGGGCTCACCCCCAGATGGGGAGTGACTGTGGCACATGACAGAAGAGGAGGTATGACCTCTTACAGTTACTATTTTTATTTCCTAAGGCACTCGCTCAATGCAAAGGCAAAGTGCTATACAATGTTACTCAGTGGAAAGACTCCTTCCTTCCATATTGCTCTCATCTTTTTGGTTTGCCTCAGCTATCTCCAACTGGTAGTCACTTTCATTATCTGGTTATGTGTCTTTCATGGTCCTTTGTAAAAATATAAATGAAAGCAAATGTACATCCTTCTCCTCCTGGTTCTTACACAAAAGGGGACACACTGTGTACACTATCATCTTCTATCTTGGAGAACTGCCTTTATTAATATGTACAAAGAGAGAAAAACTGATAGAAGAATAAGAAGAAAGGAGGGAGGGAGTAAGGGAGGAACAAGAAAGAAGGGAGGGGGAGGAAAGGATAGAGTATGGATTTTAGAGTCTAGATACCAACAAAAACACGGAGAGTGTACCCTCCATTATTAACAGCAGTTATCTCTCTATGGAGTGATTAATCTCATTTTTTTTTCTCTTCAGTTTTATGCATTTTCTAAATTTACTGTAATGAACATATGCTGCATGTGTGATAAAAATGTTTTCAATGCCAAAACCACATAGTTCAATTTTTATGCTGCTCTGTATTTTGTTGTTGTTGCTGTGGCTTCCCTCTTTGAGAAATTGACCTCCAACTATGAGATAGAAAAAAAGGACTGATGAGGCTTTCTTTGGGGATCTCTCAAACATACCTGCATTTGCTTAGACAGGTGTGCTGCCCCAATTTCCTTTTTCTGCAACTTAACCTTCTCTTAAATCCTTGACGTTACCGTATTATCATGATTATAATCATTGACTATGTGCCTACCACATGCAAGGCATGGTACCCTGCTATATGTTAGGAGTCCAGAAATGATAAAGAACACATGTACATGTATCTGGGCTATAATTTGAGAAATGTCAAAGTAGCATCCTAATTTGGGATCACAAAAGCAAAGACCTCTCAGCTTTGCCAAGATTTCATAGTCGTGCATAGCAGGTGCTATTTGAGCTAGATCATTAAACAACCCGTCTTTGAGAAAGGTAAAGCAATCTGCATAAAAGCTGTGGGAGCCATTGGGGAGCCTGATGAAACACCTTTGTGGATGCAGTGGTAGCATGTGATGCTGCAAATACAGACCAGGATGCAATGACATAAGGGCTTGTAGCCAAAATGAGAAGTTGCAAGTTCTGCCTTTGAGTGCCAGAGGGACAGCCAAGAGAGGAGGACAAAGGTGTGCCAGGCACCAGATCTGTCTCTTCCCTGTTGTAGGTGCCTTTTGCACAATACACAGTGTTAATATTTGTTCTTGTAACAGGTACTTTCTGACTTCAAGGATATAGATCCTTAAGGCTTTATTTAGTTTACACTCTCTGCAAACTCATTGCGTCCTCTGAGGTTTCAGCGGAAGTGAATGAACAGGAAGGAGGCTGCATTGAAAGTTCTCCTGAGACTCCTCTGGGGGTCACTTCTCCTCCCAAAAATAAAATGAAAAATAAATCATCACACTGAATTGTAATTCTTGGTGCCTCCTCATCCCCATGGCTACGAGCCATGAGAAACTAAGCAGGGATTGTTGGGTTGGTCACCAGGGCAGTCAGCCCCAACCTTGGCCCATTCTGGATGCTCAAAAACAGTTAATTAGCATACACTGTGGAGAAGCTGGACCAAGGGTCATATCTCTGAAAGACTAATCTGGAGAAATGAGCCTTACATCACCTTCATCTCCCTGTTAGCACTCATCGGTATCTCTGGCTGGTGGGATGATAGACAGTGGGTACACAGAGCTGGTGTGGCATTTAGGTGGAAAAGCCAAAATCATGATTCCCACTCTCCTCTGTTTGCTGAAAGCCATTTTTCCCTGATGGTCAGTGGAGAAGGGGAGGAAGCTTGCCAAGGCCTTGGGACCATCTGGGGAGCCTGGCATGTCAAAGGTGTATGCTTAATTTCTGTCCTTCAGGACCCACCAGGAAGACAGGGGACTTAGAAACTGCTTGAGCTCCTCACAGTTAGAGACACCCCCCTCTGAGATTCCACTAGTTTATCCGGTGCCCCACCAGCAAGTTATTGCTCAAACAAAAAGCCTCCCTTAATTCTTCAGCTTGACCTGCACCCCTGCATTTTCCGAATCAGCAAAGCACTTTGTGTTTAAAGATCTTAGAGCACTGTGGCAGGACAGAGAGAACACTATTTTTCATTTGTGCTTTTGTTTTTTAAGTTTATTTATTTATTTTGAGAGAGAGAGAGACAGAAAGGGAGAGAGAGAGAGAGAGAGAATCCCAATCAGGCTCCACATTTCCAACAGTGCAAGCCATGTGGGGCTTGAACCCACAAACTGTGAGATCATGACCTGAGTAGAAATCGAGAGTTGGATGCTTAACCTACTGAGATTCCCTATTTTCCTTTTTATTTTTTTTTTTTTTTTTTTTAAACCCAGATGACCCTATTTTTGATATCTTGCAGTGCCACATGTCTGCACTGTGACCTTGGAAAATACATTTATATATTTGAGCCCATATTGATTTTATCATTAAAGGGAAGGTACTATTGGGGCACAGGGTGTCTCAGTCAGTTGAATGGTTGAGTGTTCAACTCTTGATTTTGGCTCAGTTTATGATCTCAGGGTCTTGGCATTGAACTTTGCATCAAGCTCCATGCTGAGAGTGGAGCTGCTTCATATTCTCTCTTTCTCTCTGACCCTCTCCTCTGTTCCTGTTCTCTCTCTCTAAAATAAGAAATAAAAAAATAAAGAGAAGGTATTATCCACTGTGGGATTATTGTGAGAATTAGCCAAAGCACTATGTAAATGGCTGCTTAATTATTACATATAGAGGGTCTAAATGATGACTCAGCAAGGTGTAAATTCAAAATCCCATTTCTACCACATAACCTCTAGGTAAGACTTTAGGACAGTTTCTTAGCCTTTAGATTCTTGAGTGTCCTCTTTCTGAAAAATGAAATCTAGTATATTGATTGTGAGAATTAGTGGAAATGCAGATAACATGCCTAGCACAGTTTCTGGAGTCTACCATCTAACCAAATATGACCACTCTTCTTTTATTTCTGCTTGATGTTGACTTTTCTCTCCTACTCTTCAGATGGTAAAGAGACTATAAAGGCTCCTTGAAGGCTAGAAGCATGCTTGCTCCTGTACATCTCCAGTTCATTTATTGAATAAATAAAATGCAAAGGTATGCTGAATAATTAGCTCAGCCACACTGGGGAGTAGGAGGAATAAATCCATTGCTGGCTTCCTATAATATTTAGATTACAGTTAAAATTCCCTGAGTGGCACAAGCCAGGCCTTATGCAAGCTATTGCTCCTGTCCCAGCCATGCAGACTCAAGGGTGTCATGATGTCCAGAAGCAGGCAGTGCCTCCCAGACTCAGGGGGTTTGTGCATTTCTTTTGTCTGGGATATTTGTTTCATGAGTTTCCATCTGAATAGTTCCCTTGAAAGATTCCCTCTTGCTGAAAGATCACTTCTTTGGGAAGATTTTCTCAGACCATGCTCTCAGAATTTGCATCTTCTCCAATGTGCTTTTCCTCACTGGTTTGTTTCTTTCATATAACTTACCAACATTTAAATTATAGTTGAGTGTATTCTTGAGTTTTGCTGCCCAGACTCTCCCTGGTTCAGGATAATCTGAATTTATCTTTTGAGAAACCAAGAGCTTTGGATGCAACCGACTTCATCCCAGGGCTCCAGGACCATATTGTACAACACAGAACAAAGCAATCACTGAACTTGACCCACCTGCTCATAGTGATGGGTTCAAGGATATTTCTTACTCTCAAATCAGAATAGTGTAGCCAAATGAAACTCAATTCTGGCCCATAACATGTGATTGGAGAAGTAGCTTCCTCTTTCTGATGGACATAAATTAAGAAAGGTAAACAGGGCAGAACTAGAGTAGCCATTTTACAATGAAGAAAGAGAAAGGGGATTGTGTGTGCGTGTGTGTGTGTTCATGTGGTCTTTATGATTATCATTTAAATATGGCTCAATCTATACCTAAATTGGACCTACTGACAGAGTCTTCAGTTACATACATACCCAATATATAACTGATCCTTGAACAATGCAGGGACTAGGGGCACAGATCTCCTGTGTAGTTAAAACAAACAAACAAGCAAACATATAACTTTGACTCTCCCCAAACTTAACTCCTAATAGCCTTCTGTTGACTGGAATCCTCACCATAATATAAAAGGTCGATTAACCATAGTTTGTATTCTATATGTATGATATACTATACTTTTACAATAAAATAAGCTAGAGAAAAGAAAATTTCCTAAGCAAACCATGAAGAATGGAAAATGCATTTATAATGCTTTGTTGTATTTGTCAAAAATACCTGCATATAAGGAGATCAATAGAGTTTAAACTCATGTTGTTCAAGAGTCAAATGTATTTCTTTTGCTTATCCATTTTGAGCTGAGTTTTCTGTCATGTTAAAAAAAATTAAGATAGATATGCTTGTTTCATGTCTGTCTTTAATATTAAATTAAAGCTTCAGAAGAGAAGGGATTAGGCCTCTATCCTACTTATATCACTCATACCTCATATAGTGGTAGTTATAGAATAAATTCTTTAAAAAAATTTTTTAAATTCATTTTTGAGAGAAAGAGTGTGAGTGGGGGAGGGTCAGAAAGAGAGGGAGACACAGAATCTGAAGCAGGCTCCAGGCTCCAAGCTGTCAGCACAGAGCCTGACGCAGGGCTCGAACCCACGAGCTTAAGACCATGACCTGAGCCAAAGTTGGACGCCCAACCAACTGAACACGCAGGCGCCCCAGAATAACTTTTTAATAAGTATTTGTTGAGTGGATACATAAGGTACACTGCCAAGCTCCCAGAGGGCTCCAGGCTTCTCCAGATGTGGTCTCATTCAGACGTTTGCAGTGTCGCAAAGTCCTGGAGATGGTTGTGTTTCACAATAGTGACAAGTGTGGAACATTCGGGATACTAGCATCAGCTTGGAGATTTTTATAAGGATTTTTGTATCTGGGGAAATCTAAAGGAAGGCTCCGTGTTGAGGCATTTTCTGAGAACCTAGGTTAGGACGGGAATGTTCAGCTTCACCAGAAGTCCTACCTTGCCGCTAAAATCATTCTGGGACTGCTGACACTGAGTCAAAGAATCAGAATTTTCATATCAAAATAAGCCCTAGGGATTACTGTCCAGATACAGAAATGTATGCTCACATAGTTTAAGAATCGGTCATCCGTGTGGAACTGAGTGGCTCAATCTGTTAAGTGTTTGACTCTTGATTTCTGCTCAGGTCATGTTCTCACAGTTTGTGAGTTCAAGTCCCATGTAGGGCTCTACACTGACAGTGTGGAGCCTGGTTGGGATTCTCTCTCTCCTCCTCTCTCCCTCTGTGCCCCTCTCCTGCCCATTCTCTCTCTCTCTCTCTCTCTGAAAATAAATAAATAAACTTAAAAAGAAAAAGAATTGGTCATCTAATCCATACACTTCACTCTACACCAGGATTCTTTATTGCCCCTTCTCTTCTTTCACCCTCATTTTCTTCCTTCTCCTCTTTCATTTCAAATATCGTCACAGATGACTTTTTCTTTCCCTGCCAACCACATCTGTAATGTTGGCACTATACTTATGCTGACAAATAGAACATGATGTTTGCCCTTAAGCACCTCACTATCTACTAGAAGATGGAGAAAAGGAAACAGCATGTGGTAATTATTAAAGGTTGTTGAAAGCCCTTTGTAGGGCATTGTATTCAGTCTGTTGGCTGAGGTGGGTGGTTGAAGGATGGTTATGGGGGACTACGAAAAGGCAAAGTATGGACTGAGTTCTGAATGCTGTCTCAGGTACAAGTTAGCAAAACATTAAGATTGGAGTTAAGGTGACTCTAAAAATTAAACATGCAAGAGTATGGCCTATCAGATGGATAGTGTTGAGAGATGAGACTGTAGAAGTACCTGGAGGTGGGGTATGAATGGCCTTGCTGGTCATGCAGGAACCTCTAACATTATTACAGGAATGGGGAGACTTGGAGAAGTTCTGAGCAGAGAAGAGGCATGGTGAAATGGCCATTAGAGAGTGACTGCTCTAACTGCCCAGATTGATGGGTGGATAAGACAGGTGACAGGCAGAGAGTTAGGAGGCTGCGTCGGAAATCAGGGTGGAGGTGGGGGGCTGGTGAAGGCTGGAGAAGGTGTGACAACACAGACTGCTATGACAAGACACCCTCACACTCTGATGCTTCACTAGCCTCCCTCCTCCCTCCTTCCCTCACCTTTAATGATTTCTGGATGTTCTGAAGTGGAACCTGGCAGATGGCATTTTAAGAAAAAATGACTTCACAGCCCCAGGTTCTTATCTGATTTATATATTTTCCTACCAGAAGGAGATGAGAATGCAGTACCTTCTTAGGTAATTAATGATTCAACATGGTGCCTTTGCAAAATGAAATTGAAGCGGCTGGGAGCCTCATTTGCAGCCATAAGAATTCAAAGGACACAAGAAGACTGATTTGTGATTGTTGCTTTTCCTCAATAAAAATTAAACTGATTACAAAGAGCTGACAATGAGACAATGTCTTGCGGAAGTAATGTTTCTGACATTTCGCTGAGTGTTTACCACAAATATTCGAATTTATCATTCTTGACATTCTTTAGAAAAATGGAGATAAAATATTATTTTGGTTCTGCAATATTTGCTTGTATGCACATTTATATGCATGCATAATTGATGGAAAATTAAAAGATTTCTGAGCTTCCCTCATATTCATTTTTTAAATTAAGGGCTTTGATGAGAGATCATGGAATTGAGCCCCTAGAGCTTGCACTTTGGATATAAAAAGCATTTAAAGAGTGATATCTATTTTCTGTACAGAAAATGTGCCTGTCATTAAAATCCTGGGATTCTTTTGTGAATTCAACTTATGGAGAAGAATTATTTTTTTATTATTTTTTTATAAAATTTTTGTTAATGTTTTATTTATTTCTAGGAGACACAGAGAAAGAGAGAGAGAGACAGCATGAGCAGGGGAGGGTCAGAGAGAGAGGGAGTCACAGACTCTGAGACAGGCTCCAGGCTCTGAGCTGGCAGTCAGCACAGAGCCCGACGCGGGGCTCGAACCCACGAACCGCGAGATCATGACCTAAGCGAAAGTCGGACGCTTAACCGACTAAGCCACCCAGGCACCCCTGGAGAAGAATTATTAACAAAAATAATAATAGATAACATTTATTTGGACCTTAAAACTTATAGATATAATCATAGTTAAATATTTCAATGATCATTTTGATTTTATTGCTGTCCCATTTCACAGATGGGACAAGAATTCTTCTCCCTGTTTGATATCAGGCAAGTCCCTAAGCCTTTGAGCTTCAGTTTACTTGTCTGTAGTTGGAGCTGACTGCTGTTGTGTCATGGAGTTACTGTCAGGATCACGGGGTCCAAATAAAAAACAGCACCGCCACTTGTTAGTAGTATATGTCGATATTATGATTGCAACCACTTCATCTATACTAGGCCAAATTTTATTCTTATTATTTTTATTTTTGAGAGAGAAAGAGAAGGAGTGCAGGGGAAGGGACAGTGAGAGAGAGAGGGAGGGATAGAGAGAGGGGGAGAGAGAGAGAGAATCCCAAGCAGTCTCCTCACCATCAGTGTGGAGCCCAAGTCTGAGCCTTGAATGACTTGAGTCATCCAGGAACCTCTCCAGGTCATATTTTAATCTGACTTTCTTATTTGTTTAATAATCTTAAAGTCATCCTAAATCAAATCGTTCTATTGTTACATAGACTCTTCCTTCACGATATGCTCTTTTTGTTTTCCCTTCATTCCACTCCTTCTGCCATTGACACTGGACACATTTTCACAAAGTTTCTCTAATGCCACTTACCTGGTCACTCCACCAGCCTTTCCATTCATTTCATCCTCCACTAGCACACTATGTGGATCTTCCAAAACATTAGCTTTGGTTATATTACTTTCCTTATGAATTTTGTGGTCTACAAAATTAAGAACATATCCCATCCCTTCACTCAAGGGCTCCTGTATCCAGGTACCTTCTAATTTCTCTCTATATGTTGTTTTTGTTGTTGTTGTTGTTTTTATGAATGCTAAAACAAGAACAGCTTTCACTGATGCAATGTTTTGTAATTTATCAAGTGTCTGTGGTTGCCCATGACACTTTATATGAAAATATTACACTCTTCTGTCATATCTATTAGAGACATGTTTAATGGTATTACACAGTGAGTATCACGGTGTCACCCGATGGGAAAAAAATGCATTTTATCTCAGATTCTTGAAAATAAGTGACTATTTCTAGATATGTAGACACCTGTTAAAATGGCTACAATTAAAGAAAAACCCTGACAATTCCAAATGTTGTTGAAGTTGAGGATCTTTCATACATATCTGTTGCAAATGCAAAATGGTACAGCTATTCTGGAAAACAGTTTGTCAGTGTTTAATAAAGTTAATAATGTATTTCTTAAATGACCTACCAATTCCATCTGAGTATTAAACATAAAGTAATGAAAAGTTTTGCATACAAACTTTGTCCACAAATGTTTAGCTTCATTTATAACAATTAAAACCAGCAGCTTTGTTTGTAATGGCCAAACCCTGGAATCAACCTAAATGTCCTTCAGAGGCTGAAGAGTTAAACAAACTCAGGTACATCCATACAATGAAACACTGCTCAGCAATGAAAAGGAGCAAATTATTGATTCACACAACAGTTTGGTGGCTCTTCAGCATAATAAACTGAGTGAAAAAACAGCCAATTTAAAACATTATATACTGTGTATAATCAACATTCTCAACATAACAAAATTGGAGAGATAGAGAATAGATGGATGGCTATTAGAGGGTAGAGGGAAGGTATGACAATTAAAGAAGTATTAAGGATTTCCTTTGTGATGACAGAATAGTCCTGTATCTTGATTGTGCTGGTGGTTTTACAAAACTATACAGGTTATGAAATGTCGAACCATTCACATACATAGACACAAACACAGAATTGAGTTATATGGAAGCTGGAAAATTCTGAATATAGTCTATAGATTATTTATTACTATTAGGGAGTGAATGGTTACCATGGTAAATGAAATGGTATGTATCGTTGGAGGAAACTGAATGAAGAGGAGAGTAGAGTTTTCTTTACTATTTTTGCATCTTTGATGTCAGTCTAAAATAATTTCAAAACTTAAAAAATGTTTTTAAAATATGACAGAGGCAGTAAAGATATTTACAAAACCATAACAAAGACTAAAAAGTAAATTATACAGAGAGAACTTAGATACAAAACTGTCTGACCAGCACAGGAGATAGCTGCCATCATACCATCATCATTTTCATTAACAGCAACAGCCAGCATGTTGAGGAGAAGCAGAACTTTTTAAAATTTATCTATTTTGGAGAACAAATGATATAGACTCAGTCTTTATTTTTATTTTTTTAACATTTATTCATTTTTGAGAGAAAGAGTGCGAGTAGGGGAGGGGAAGAGAGAGAGGGAGACACAGAATCGGAAGCAGGCTCCAGGCTCTGAGCTGTGAGCACAGAGCTGGACACGAGGCTCGAACCCACGAGTAGTGAGATCATTACCTGAGCCTAAGTCAGTCACTTAACTGACTGAGACACCTAGGCGCCCCAGGACTCAGTCTTTAAAGTCTATATTTTGGGCATATGCTTAAGATCTTTCTAAAGCAAGAAGTACTTGTGACCCAAAATATTTAACATTTGACCCAAAATAGAAACCAATATGAAGAAAAGCCAGGTTGTTCTATTAGAAAGGTAATTTGTAAGCTGATTGAGAAGTCCTAGTCTAGATATCGATTTCAAATTCTTGAAATGTTAGAAAGGGGGGGAAAAGCCATCATACTCACAATCTGACACAAAGCACGTTGGTCCCACAGGCTAAATAATCAGAGCTTCTACTGGGGTGATAGATGTTACAGATTATTTTTTAAATCTTTTTTTTTTTTTTTTTTTTTACAAAAAAGAAACCAGAAATCAGCAGCACACACAATATCCTCTAGAATTTGTAGTATGTAGCTTGGTACTATAACCCATGGAATAGCAGAGATTTCATATTCCAAGAAGGATCTCAGTGGATCCTTTTGCATTCGTTCATTAATTTATCCATTCATTTATTGGTCAATATTAATTATTTCTGTATTATGTGCCATGAACTATGCCAGTAGCTGGAGATACAACAATGAACAAGAAAGCATGAGTTCATGAAGCCATTATATTATACAGTAGTTAAAACAAAATTAAAATTGTGACAAGTGCAACACAAGAAATGGGCATGATGTTATAAAAACATATAACAGGTATGCTGATTGATTCTGGAGTTAGTGATAGCTTCCTAAAACCAGTCTCCTTCACCCTATTTCCAATTGTGGAAAGACAGCAGAGATCCAGTGGAGTAGAGATGGTATTGAAGGAGTGTCCCAATCCGTCATGATCCAGGGTGAGAGGGGTCCTTGAAGAGGGGTGTAAGAGGTGGACGGTGGAGGCTGCTGATCTGGACTCAGGGTAGGCAATTTCAGGGACAGGTTGCTAGGTCCTGTGAATTTTTGGAGTAGCAGGTCTAACACCTTAGGTGGCCATGAGCAATACTCAGTTCCCTGATGAGGAAAGAGAACTGGGGAACCATCATACTTGTAGTTGGAAACATAGCAGACCTCAAAGAACTGAGCAGAGAATAGGTATATAGTCTCAGGAGGCTGGTATCTGATCTGGGAAACTGGCTAGAAGGAAGATGGTCCTCCCTAAGGCTGAACTTGAAGCCTATGGGTTAAATCCAGTTAATGCATATGACTTTTTCAACTTAGAGTAATTCCTCAGTCTACTGACTAATTTCTTCAGCCTTTTCCTCCATCTATAGGTGGTGTTTAATCCTAACTTGAAGCAGGAAAAGCTCAAACTGTGTGAACTTTTTTGGTCAGCTTTTGAAGATCAGTTTGATAACTGACTGACTGCTTCTTTATAGACCTTAAAGGTTTACTGGTTCTTCCAGTGTGATCTTGTTTGCCAAGGAATAAAAACAAGAGGGCATTAAGTGGCATCGCTCTCTAGAACACTTGAAAATGGCCTTCCTGACCAATTCTGAACCTTTACTCAGCAAACTGTAGTCTGTTTGTCTACTCAGGACACCAACATCAAGGCTCGTTAAGATGGTACCAAAAGAATCTGAATTCTTCAATTACTAAACTTCTCACCGTTTTTTCTCTGCAAAAGTGTGTATGTCTGGGTTTCATTGAGAGTTCTAATATCCACGAATTACCATGATAAGGGTGTAGGTCAAACTCCTCCACCCCACCATGAATAAATGAAAAATCAAAGTGAAGCAGAAAAAGGGAAAAAATGAGTGTCAAGAGTTTTAATGGAGGAAAGCACTGCCAGGTGGGGTGAATAGGGGGAGTTTCAAAGTGGAGGTTCAAATGAATAAAGCTTTAAAGACTTGTAGTGCAGAGGCCATGCAGTTATATTACTCAGAGCTCCTCGGAAGAAACCTGCCACACAAAAGCAGGGTGGATTGCTGTACCCATGAGTCCATATAGCATCCGCCTGAGGCCATGATTCCCAGCCAATAACCCCTGGGGTGACTAGGGCATGACTATTCCTTTCCAGTGTGGGGCCCCTCTAATGAGCAACTTTTGCTCCCAGACTCCCCTTGACCTGGTTGAAATTTTCTCAGCATTGTCGTATAGTCTGAGGCTTCTTTATACCTCCTCTTCTTTCCTTCCTTCTTCCCTTTCATGAGTGCAAGAGCTACATCATAGTCTGGAGACTCTTCCCACTTACTCCTATGCACACAGTAATTTACCCTTCACAGGTGTTTCTACAGAGGGATTTATTTCTCCAATAAATCTCGTGTACTTCTAATCCTGTCTTGGTGTCCACTTCATAAATGTTCTGATTCAGATAGGGTTTTTGGATGATTGATTTGATTAATGGTTGGATTAATCAGCATGACCACAGCTCTGTTTAATTTAATGGATATATCCACACCCAAGTCTCAGTCATGTGCACCATCTCCTTTGGTTCCTTAAGAATTGAAGCCGAGAAATATCTAGACCTATAACAGCACTCCAGCTGATCTGAAGGGTTAACACTGCTGCAAGGTAACACACTTCCTGCCTGTCAACTTAAGGTCCTTGATCTCTAACAGCACTCATTAACTTTTTTGAGATTTGAAGACCACTGGCCTTGGGGAATGAAGGACCAGATGTCCCCAGGCCACAGAGTTCAGTAGATCTATTTGAAGCCCCCTTAGCTTTCTGATTAGCTCAGCAATCTTTTGAGAAATGTTTTTCTTTTTTAAGGACACACAAATGACTTTACTGACCTCCCTTTGCACATCTATGGGCCTTGACCTCCTTTGCAGAAAGAACAGAGTACTCTTGCACAACCCCTGGCCAACAAGGAACCAGACCTTCTTTCATAACACCCCACTGGGCACAAAGGAACTAAAACTTCTTGCACAGTCTCCAAGCACCAAGATAACTCTGTAGCTGACTCCATAGATTCTGCACATAAGCAAGAAATCTCACTGAACACTGCATTCCCTTAACTGATTAAATTCATTTAAAAATCTCTGGGCCCAGGGGCACCTGGGTGGCTCAGTTGATTAAGCATCTGACTCTTGGTTTCAGCTCAGGTCATGATCTCATGGTTCCTGACTTCGAGTCACACATTGGGCTCTATGCTGACAACATGGATCCTGCTTGGGATTATCTCTCTCCCTCTCTCTCTGCCTCTCTCTACTCATGTGTGCTCTCTCTCATCCTCTCCTCCCCTTTTCTGTCTTTCTTTCTCTCCCCCACTCAAAAAATTAACAAAAAAAAACCCTTAATAAAAATTACGTAAAAATCTCTGGGCCAGGAGGAAACCTGCGCTTTGGCCTGTGGACAAGAGTCTGTCTTCTTTCTAGGTAGCCAGCCTCCCAAATGAAGCTCATATTCCTTTCCAATCAAAACTCATCTATTGAGTACTGGCCTTTTGAGACATAGACAGCCGAACTTGGGTTTCAGTAACAGAACATGCCAAGTGGAATAGAGCAGCTAACACTGAAATCATCTTGTATTCTGTCTGAGCAGTGGTCCTTGTGACCTCTCCCCTGCTTTCCCTCAGATTTCTTTCAGACCTTCTCAACCTCAATCCTATCTAAAGAGCAGAATCTGCCTCCATTCTCTGCTGAGAGTTAATGCTTTTATAAATTGTAGGCCTTTCTCCCCTCAGGCTGGTTCTGTCTCAGGTACTGGACCTCAAGAGACATTATCTTGGCCTCTGATCAATCTATTCATTCATCCAACAAATCCTACCTGAGGACTTATAAGAGTGACAGTTATTTAATTCAGTGAAGAGAGTAGACCGTGGAACCCAAATGCCTAGTCATTAGGTGTTAAGAGATCAGCTCCATCATTTCAATCAATAGGACTTAAATTCTCCATGACTCAGTTTCCTTAGCTATAAAAAGAATAATAAGTTAGCTATCCTATGGAATGACACTGAGAATATAAAATATAATACAGATAAGCATTTAGAACAGAATCTGCTACACAGAAAGTATTCCCAAGGGGCCTGGGTGGCTTAGTCAGTTAAGTGTCACACTCTTGGTCTTAGCTCAGGTCATGATCTCATGGTTCATGAGTTCATGCCCCACTTTGGTCTCCATGCTTATAGCACGGAGCCTGTTTGGGATTCTGTCTCTCCTCTTTGGCCCACCCCCATCTCTCAGAAGAAATAAATGTACTTTAAAAAAAGAAAGTATTTATAAAAATGATTATTAGTCATTGTATCTATGTGTCATAATCTGTGTCAGGATTCAAAGATGCAATAGTTAATGAAAGAGATAGCCATGTCCTCAAGAAACTTTTGTTTTAGTGGAGGAGGCAAACACACACACACACACACACGTAAATTAAATACTTTTTAATTAAAAATAATATGATTTTGCATGGTATTAAGTGCTGTAAAAGGGAAGGGGATACTGGGCTAGTATGGTGCCACATAACTAGAGCAGTCAGAGACAGCCTCTTCTCTGGGGAAGAGCATATCAGGAAGAGACAAAAGCATGTGCAAAGACTCTGTGGCAGAAAGAAGCTTAGAGTGTTAGAAAATAAAAAAGATGTCTCAACAAATATATGCATCTTAGAAATCTATGCTAACGTACATTCTAGATACACTCTAGGCTGGCTCCTTAGAGCCACCTGCACATTTTGCCTGGCTCCCTGCAGAGGTTTAATATTGTTAAAATTCCCCTGATGTTTTACATGTCATAGCCCCATCTTTACCCCCACATTACACGCAGGTATTTTTTGGAAGTAATTGCTCTAATTATTCCTTGTGTATGAGCCAACTTGTCCCTGTTTGTCCCACATGTTTGTCCCTGTGTTTATCCAACTCACCACTCTGAGAAGCATCCAACTTAGAAGAGCATAAAATCTGGATCCAGCTCCCTAAGTTCCCACCATCATTTGACTTTGGGCTAACTACTTTACCCACCTGTGCTTCTGATTACTCATCTGTAAAATGGGGATTAAAATTTTCTTCCAATCCATGAGGCTATTGTAAGCATTTGATAGCTTAGTATAAATAAAAGAGTCTTACATCTAACAGCCTGTAAATGTTAGCCATTATTATTAACATTATCATTATCATTTTATAGGCTCCGGCTCTTCCCTCAGGGCTCTCTCCTTGGGGACACTGTCAGTAATTCACTAGGTGTTCATGAAACTCGCCTTTCTCTGCACTTATGGACAGTCTCCCACAGACTTCCCCAGCCTGGCTTTTGGGCCAGCCAGGAGAGGAAAATTCTGAGTGGCATTGGGAATGCTTCAGTTCACATGCACTTATCCAAACACACCCTCTACCTCTTTAACTCCTCACTGCCACCTGAAATGGTGCATCTGCCTTCTCTGTGTGTTCAGTTTCTTGCTGTGTTGATATTCTTCCCTATGTTCCATCATAAATGATAATTCTAGGGAGAAGCAACTGACATTTTAAATAATCATGATCTTCAGCAAAATGGCACTAATTTTAATGCTTTCAACTGCTGCTCCTTTTGAAGGCACAAAGCAGCCAGACTTCCTTTTCACTGAAGAGATTGCTAATGTGATGACATCCAAACCATCAGCTGCCTCCCACATGGATATTGACAGCTGGGGTGCTTTCAGTGTTCTCCACAGCTATCGCCTCTCTCCATTTGCCTCTCTAAATGAGATTGAAATGGTAGCATTTCACTCCAGTTGATACCAGGGGGTTCTGCAGATTGACAGATATAATTATCATGTTTGCTTCCCGGCATGTGGTATCTAAGTAATAGTCTCCATATTTATCCAGTGTTAATCAGGAGAGAGTCCAATCAATTGGAGAGGGTGTTTTCAAACCAGGCTCTTCCTAGAGAACTCATCCAATAATGACAGTTCTCATTTCTGATATGAGGCTGGATTCTTGCCCCAGTTCTATCTCTGAGGAACAGTTAACACCCAAAGGGCCTGGGCCTTCATGAGAGTAATGGGGTCGGTAAAGAGGACCTGCAAAAAGGCCCAGCCCCATTCGTCTTGAGGAGATGGAGCAATTCAGGCACTTCATCACCAACGGAATAATCAGAGATTGACGAAAGTGAGAAAATAACATTTGCGGTTTGGGAATTTAGTTAGTAAAAGCAGTAAGAAGGGTACACCAACGCATTCTTTTGTTGTTGGTTTATTTGCTTGTTTGTGGCAAAGGAATGAGGATCTTGGCTTCTGGTGCTCTAATGAACTTTAAAGATGATCTAGCATGCCTCCCTTCTTCCTTTTTATAAGGAAAAATATCAGGCCTTCTCCACTAGTCTAGAGTCATTCGGCTAGATAGGGGGAGCCCAGGATTTACATGGAGAAAGAAGACAAGACATGAAGCAACATTATAAATGGTTGACACATTTGTTACAGCTATTTTGATTTATATCGTCCTTGACTTGAGGAAAAGGAGGGGCCCTTCAAACATATGTGGCCTAACCCCTATTCTCCAACACCCTGAGAAGGACAATCTAATCTCTCCTTGGTGTATGGCCATCCATACATCAAGAAGAGTCAGAGATAGCTTGGCCTTGGCTCACTTCAGGCTCTGTTCTGACAGCTCAAAGCCTGGGGCCTCCTTCAGATTCTCTTTCCCCCTTTCTCTCTCTGCTCTTCACCTGCTCTCGCTCTCTCTCAAAACTAAATAAACATTAAAAAATTTAAAAAAAGAAAAAGAAAATCCCTCTAGGTCAGACAGTGGACAGTAACAGAACTTCAATTGTATAATTGAAGTCTTTTCTTAGCCACAGTGCCATGCTGTCTTTCATATACCAGGTGTACTCAGATCACCAGTTTAAGGAAAATATCCAAGAGAGGAAGAAGGAGAAAACAAAGGGGAGTTTTGGCCTGATGTTTCTTTAGGGAAAAAGTCCATAATAAACAGTGATAGATAGCATGTGCTCAGGCAGAAATGAAAGCTCAACCCAAACAGAACTTAAAAGCAGATAAACACAGTCAGCTAGTTCTGATTCTCCAGCTGCTATGTGTCTTCTGGGGAGGTTCATCAAATGGCCCACTGCCTCCTTGTCTGTTTATTTTCTTTTGTTTGTAAGCTCACTGAGCAGAAACCAGTCTCTTCTCTGTGGCACACCCATAAAAGTTAAATAACACTTCTATTAAAAAACCTGGGGAGGGCTCATTCCATTTCCTTTGGAGACCTAGTCACCACTCTCCTGCCTCTAGTGTGACCATCTTAAATGGGTTTTATTTTCCCAGTGTGTATGGTAAGTCTGCTCCAATTGGTTGGGATATTTTCCTAAAAGAAGAAAGTGGGCAATCCCAGCCACACCATATCTTTTAAGCTTACCTGGAAAGGGAAGAGTGGATATGGACATTTCTTAAAACAATAGTTGATTATGTTCAACCACTGTTCTAAGTAGCTTACCCACATTAGCATATTGGCTGCTCACAGTAATCTGTGGAAACAGGTGTCATGATCACCCATGGTTTAGAGAGGACGAAACTGTAGTATAAAAGGGTATACACTTAAACATGGTCATAATGTCCGTCCACAGCAGAGGCAGGACATTCACTCATCTTGCTTTAGAACCAGGTATAGGAACTACAAGGAGAATGCCATTTATGTGTAGAGGTGGACAAAAAGTTCTCTCTGAGGAGGAAACATCTGAACTGGGATATGGAGCATGTGGAGGGACTGGGAAAAGAGCATTTTGATCAGAAAGAACAAGTGCAAAGACTCTAAATGAGAACTAAACACTTTCAAAGAAGAGGCAAAGATGCCACGATGGCTCCCGCAGGATGTCTGAATAAACAGTAGAGATGGAATTCCGCTTCACACAGTGTGTTGTCAAGCCCCACAGAAACCAAGCTGCTAACGGACTCACTCAAGACTACTGAGTGCTGCAGAGACCTTCAGGTAAGACTAAGACATAGAACTGCCCATTGGTTTTGTATTCTGGAGATCTTAACAAGAGTAATATCCATGGCATAGTGGTTGGCAGAAACCACATAGGTGAGGTGGGAAGAGTAAACAGGACACTGGGAAGAACAGACAGCAAGTGTCAACATCTGTCTTTTGTTTTTTTTTTTTTTTGTTTTGTTTTTTTGAGAATGCAAGAGGAGAATGTGAGATCAAGAGAAGGTGTGTGATAGGAAAAAAAAAGACATGTGAATGCTTGATAACATTGATCCAAGAGAAAGAGGATGAGTCATGATATGCAAGGGAGAAATTGATTATGTCCAGAAACATTGGTGCATGATTTGATTCTTAGCCTTTGGCTAAAAAGGATTTATGGACATCTAGGAACTATGGATGTGTGTTCCATCGTGTTTATTTTGTTCCCATACTATGTCCTTCCCTCACTCAGTGAAGCCAAGCATGATCAATATATAATATACATGTTGCTTTTATTGGCAGTGGTTTTATTTTTTTCCTCAAAGCTCATTGATTAATTCTCTCCTTTGTGATAATTAAATGCAATGATCATCCAATTAACTTATTATCTCATTCTCTCAACAAATATGTTTGACCATGTTCAATATGTCCAATACTATAACAAATGGAGTGATATAAAGATGGATAATATAAGCATAAGATGGCTGCTCCTAAGAAGATCTCACTTTTAAGGGATAAAATGCAATATATTACACCACACATAGTACTCCTTTGCTCAACAAATGTTAAGTTTCCTTTTCAATCTGTGGGATTGGAAGGAGACAGATGTATACATCAGTGAATCAGAATTTTAAGGATTTTTAGAGCTCTTTTCCTTTATCTGCTGTCCCTTTTTTAATTTCTTCTTTTCTTGAATATAATATAATATTATGCATAATAATGAATATATAGTACATTATACCTGAATATATATAGAATATATATCTGAATATATATATATAGAGAGAGAGAGAACAGATAATGAGCTTTTACAAATAATTAAAAAACTGATTTTCTGATTAAAAACTAGGAAAATGACTTGTATAGACACTTCACATATACGCTCATGCACACACAGACTATATATATATATATATAAATGACCAATGAACATATAAAAAGGTATTCAGAATTATTAGCTAGCAGGAAAACACAAATTGTAACCACAAAGAGATACCAATTCACAGCTTCTGAAATAGATCAACTTAGAGAGATTGATGAAAAATGTTGGTGAGGATGTGGACCGCTGGAATTCTCATACATTACCAACAGGTGGGAATGGGAGTGTAAAGTGCTGCAAGCAATTTGGAACACTATTTGGCAATCGAACATACAACTATCTAAAAACCCAGAAATCTCCACACCTAGTCATCTATCCAAAATAAATAAGCTATCATCACACATTTTTCAAGAATGTGTACAGCACCTTTATTCATACTAGTCACAATTTAAATGTTCATCAACACTTCAACTGATAAACAAATTGTGGTATAGTCATACAAAGGAATACTATTCTTAATGAAATGGAACAAACTACTGATGTACATAACATAGTGGATGGATCTCAAAAATATTATTCTGAGATAAAGGAGTCAAACACAAGATAGTATACACTGTATGATTCCACTTATATGAAGGCAAAACCAATCTATGGTGATAGAAATTAGGACAGTGTGCCTGAGTGGCTCAGTGGGTTAAGTGTCTGACTCTTGATTTGGGCTCAGGTCATGATCTCATGGTTCATGGGACTGAGTCCCATATTGGCTCTACACTGATAGGGAAAAGCTTTTTTGGGATTCTCTCTCTCCCTCTCTTTCTCTGATCGTCCCCCTCCTCTCTCTCAAAAATAAATATATAAACATTAAAAAAATAACAGTGTTTATCTGTGGAGTTAGGATTGACTAGAATAGCACAAGGGAAGCTTTTGATGGAAATGGTCTGAATCTTGATTGAGGTGGTGTGACACAGGTATAAAAATGGTCAAAACTCATCAAACTGTACACTGGGCAGGGTGCACAGAATTTCAAGTAAACCTCATGACCTTTGTCTTTAGTGTGACTCCTGTGATTTCTTTACAGTACAGGACAAAGGAGGAATTATTTAGGTGCATGTAATATAATCACAGGAACCCTTTGAAAGCATAGATTTTTCTCCATTTGCTAGCAGAATGAAAAATCAGGAAGCTTTAAAACATGAGAAGTATTTTTAATATCTTTTTAATTATTATTTTAAGTTTGTTTATTTATGTATTTATTTAGAGAAAGAGTTTTGGGGGGGGGGGCAGAGAGAGAGAGAATCCCAAGCAGGCTTCATGCAGCAGCACAGAGCCCGATGACAGACTCAAATTCATGAACCATGAGATCATGACCTCATGACCTGAGCTGAAATCAGGAGTCAGACACTTAATTGACTGAGCCACCCAGTGCCCCAAAACATGAGAAAGATTTAAGGCACCTTTGCCGATTTGAAGATAAAGGAGGTCACATGACAGAGAACGAAGAAGGTCTCTAGAATTTGAGGGCTGACTGACAGCCAGCAAGAATATGGGGACTTCAGTTCTACAACTGCAAAGATTGCACTCTATCATCAGCCTGAAGAGTTGCAAGTGGATTCATTCCCAGAGCCTCCAAATGAGAGCCTGGCCTGGCTGACACTTTGAATTTGGCCTTGTGAGAGCCTAAGTAGAGAACCAAGTTGACCCCTCCCATCCATCTGACCAACTGTAAGACAAATAAATGGGTGCTGTCTAAAGCCATTAACCTCGTGGTAATTTGTTATTAAGCAATAGAAAACTAAAACACTTATGATCACCATCTGTACCTATTGTCTCTCTATTTCTATATGCATATGTTTATTTCAAGGAGTTTAGGTGGATTTAGAAACACGTTGATTTTTAAAACACAGATAAGAAGCTGAGTTTATCTCATGGATGTAGGTAGAATAAAAGACCTCTGCTTCCATAACTGGTAAGGTCTATGAAGCTGGTAGAAAAAACACAGGACTAGAGCTGTTTGCATTACTGGAAAAAATACATGTATGTTTAAGGGTATCAATATTTTTGTTTTTCTAAGCATGCTCCTATCCATTTTTCCCTTAGCTAACATTTATTGAACTTTTACTATGTACCAGCCATTCTCTTACGTTCTTTCCACATATTAACTTATGCAATCCTCACAGAAAACCTGAGAGGTAGATAGGTACTTTCATCATCTCCAGTTTACAGATACCTCACTTCAGGATAACAAATAACTGACATAGTAAAAGGTGGTCTTCCTCTAGAGCTCCAGCTTTTCACTACAAGGCTATATCTTGCCCCTGTATCTTTTGTTATTCCCTCGCACCCCAAATTCAACCCATCAGAGCATCCTAAGAGCACTGCCCTCTAATTATATCTTACCCTATTCAGACTACCATCATGTCTGTCCTGGACAATTGGAATAGCCGCCTCACTGCCCTCCCTGCTTTTGACCTTGGCCCCATACCCCCTTGCTCTTTTCTCCTTTCTCCTTTGTGTCTCATTTCTCTCCTCTGCTTAAAACACTCTGATGGCTTCAAGTGCAGTTAAAATAAAGATCTTGGGGTGCCTGGGTGGCTTAGTTGGTTGAGCACCTGACCATTGATTTCAGCTCAGATCATGATCCCAGGGTCATGGGATATAGCGTCACATCAGGCTCCACACTAAGCCTGCTGAAGATTCTCTCTTTCACTCCTTCTGCTCCTCCCCGCTTATCCTCCACTTACTCTCTCTCTCTCTAAATTAATAATTAAAAAAATAGAATAAAGTTCTTACACTAGATTTCAGGAACTTTCAGCAGTATCTGGAGATGTTTTGTTTTGGGGGTCATGCATTAGGGGCAGGAGTGCTTATGGCATCTAGTGGGTAGGAGCCAGGGATGCCATTAAACATTCTACGATGCACACGTTATCACCCCCAAACAGAGAATTATTCAGCTCACAGTGTCAGTAGTGCTGAGGTGAGATCCCTGCTTTGCTGGACACAGCATCATATTAAAAGCTGAGAGTATCACCTGTCTTCCAGCCCTGTTGTTTAGGAGCTCCTGGGCTCCCACCGGATTGTCATGAGGATATAACACTGTGTGGGCCAGGGAATCCCAAGATGAGGGTTCACTCCGGCACAGAGTGGTGAGCTTGCTCAGGAAGTGAGGAGGCTCACGGGGGGCTGAGATTGAGAACCTGAGATTCTGCAAGTGGCAAATAGAATTCTGAAGAGTGATGATAAAAGAGAGGAACATTCTTCAAAGACATCATAAAGGAGTGGCTGCTGCTGTTTTGACCTCCTTTTCTCTTGCAGCTCCTGTTCATTGCTCACCCACACTGAAATGTTAATGATTAACATAGTAGCACATTTATATAAGGATCGTTTTTAGTAACCTTCTTTTCTTGTAAAATAATACAAGTTTAATGTAAAAAAAAAACCTTTGGGAGATAATTTTTTTAAATTAAGAAACCAAAAGAACTGGGAAGGAGAAAAATATATAATTCCACTACTCAGAAATAACCGCTGATACTACTTTGGGGTGCGTGCGTGTGTGTGTGTGTGTGTGTGTGTGTAAAGCCAATGTTTTATCAAGACATCCTCTCATGCCGGCAAACCATGAGAGACTCTTGAATGCTGACAAAAACTGAGGACTGATGGATGTGGGGGGGAGGGGAGGATGGGCATGGAGGAGGGCACTTTGGGGATGAGCACTGAGTGTTATGTGGAAACTAATTTGACAATAAACTATTTGTAAAAAAATAAAAAATAAAAAATAAAAAATAAAAAAAAACAAATATAACAAGCACCCAAGAGGTAAATTTTGAAATGACTGGTATCCAGTAAAGATTATCAGGCATGAAAAAAAAAAAAAAAAAAAAAAAAAAGACATCCTCTCATGCCATTAAAATTTTGAAGACCATTGTATAATATTCTACTTTATGGTAGCGCTGTTGACTTTCAGACTCTTCCCTGTTTTCATCATTGAGATGGACAGACAGCCCCCACTTCAATGATGTGCTGCCAGAATGAACGGAGAGACTGTTTACTCAACAAACATTTATGAGATGTTTTCTATGTGTCAGACCTTATGCTAAGTGCTGTGTGTAAAACATGAATAAAATAAGACTTCTACATTCCAGATGAATCAACTAGCAGCATTGGGTGTTGTGTGGGCAGAGAGCTGATGAGAAGCTGGAATCAGCTTCTGTGGAGGCTCTTGAGAATCACTGCTTTGGTGATGAACTTAGCCAGAAAGACCATTTGCAGCATCCTCCTGCTAATCCAGAAGCTTCTCATTTTCACTGAGCCCCACTCCTCTGCCTATCCCAACTGTGTGTGGGCCTCTAAATCCGTGTGTGGAAAACTATCCTACTTGGGCTACATATTAGTCTTCTAGAGCTCTTATAGCAAATTACTATAGACTGAGCAGCCTAAACAACAGATTTATTTCTCACAGTTCTGGAAGCTGGGATGTCCAGGATCAATGTTTCCAGTCAGTCTGGTTCCTATGAGAGCTCTCTTCCTGGCTGCAGATGGTCATCTTCAATACCATCACGTAAACCTCACCCTCATGACCTCCACTGGCTCTCATCACCTCCCAAAACCCCATCTTCAAATACCATTACATTGGGGGCTGCAGCAGATACATTATGAAGAGGCACAGTTCAGTCCATAGCAGGTGACCTAGAGAGTATTTATTTTGTAATTTGTAAAATCTTAATTGTATTCTTTAAAAAATGTGCCCATGCATACTGGAGATAATCTGTTATCAAGTCAGTATATATTTCCCCTTTATCACCTCCCATGTGGATCTTCTTATACATATTATATATTATACTTTAACATCAGTTCACATGAGTATTGCACAAACATTTATAAATTCACATTCTATGCTGGTTGCTGAGGCTAGTGGCAGAGAGGTGAATCTGATCTTACAGAGCTCAGAGTCTAATATAAATTGGAAGGTTTTTTCCCAAGTTTCACAGTTAAACAAATGTTTCACCGAATATTATTTACATCTAACTCTGCATCTAACTGGCATGTGTGTTTTAAGAAGAGCTGTGTGTGTGTGTGTGTGTGTGTGTCTATGAGCTAACATGTGCTCTGTAGTTTCTTTCAAACACTGAGTCTGTTAATACCTTCTATAGGAGAGTCACATGTTTGATGCTCACCACACGAACCTTTGAATGTCCCGCACCTTTCACAGAGTTGCATGCATGACAGACATTCCATGATGCTGATTGAATGAGTGAGGAAGGCGTTGGCATTTCCAGGTTGGTTAGCTCAGGCCCCCATAACAAAACACCACAGACTGGGTCGCTTAAATAACAGAGGTTTCTTTTCTCTCAGTTCTGTAGGTGGAAGTGTGAGATCACAGTGGCAGTCTGGGCTTATTTTGACAAGGGCCTTCTTCCTGGCTTGTCCATAGCCATCTCCTCATGGTGTTCTCACATGGCAAGGATACAGAGAGGGAGAGTAAGATCTCTGGTGTCTCTTCTTATAAAAGCACTAATTCTATTGGATTAGAGCACTAACCTTATGACTTCATGTGACTTTAATTATTTTGGTAAAGGTTTTATCCAGATACAGTCACATGGGGAGTTAAGACTTCAGCATATGATATTGGGGGGGGGGGGGTTGGACACAAACTCTCAGTCCATAAAAATTCCCATTTTACAGATAGAAAATTGGGAGATGACAGGATGTCAATTGTGCTTTGTCCCAAATGCTAACTCTCTCTCTGATGAGTAGTGGCTGCTTGGAGCCTATGAGAGGAAGGATTCTGAAACCACACAGAGGCTCAGAGGAGAGCTGGGCATGAATCTGTTAACCATGAGTGTATGGGCATAGAGCAGGAATGAGCAGCTGGTGTTCTCCATCACTCTGCCTGGCACTGCACAGCATTATCTTACTCTTTAGTACTCACATCCTGCAAGGAAAACATTTTCTTTCACAGACTACAATGATTCCTTAAAGCTAGAGAATTTAAATACTTTTACCAGAGGGCAGTTAAAGGTTGAACTTCTATTTGAACTGGTGTAAGTGCCTTTGTATGGTACCACTAATTTACCTTGGATTCCTTTAATACTCAGGATTTTGTCAGTTTCTCATTTCACAATACATAAAAAAGCATATATTCATCAGTCAAATCACAGTGCTCAAGAAAGTAGGAGCACAGTTCACTCTTAGAGATCATCTGAATTTAGTAATTTAAATATACATATATATACATATAAATATATATAATTTTTTGTCAGTGAGATGTTACCAGAAGTCAAATATATGAAATAAGTGAAAAGCAGAGTTGAACAGGACAAAAGCTCCCTTTTGCCATTCCCAGATCTCTGGAAATATCCCCAAGAAACCCCAGAATTCCATGGAACATAACTTATAAACCACTCATCCAGCTCGCCTTCTTTATTCAGTTGAGGAAGGCACCAATTACTTACTGAAGGTCACACATCTAATTAATGGCAGGACCAGGTGTCTAGCTCTGGCCTCTTGATTTTTAACGCAATGCTGCTTCTAATACACAGGTGTTGAAATATTTTTAAAAATTGTCTGTCACTTTGAGGCACCAAGCTCCTCTGGAATCACAACTGAATTATGTAGGGCACGTGAGGTTTCTTGAAAATCCCAAAGAAAACAAAGGGAAATTGGAAAAGCACTGTGGGATTGACTGCAAACAATTGAAATTCTTCTCAGTTAAATGTCGAGATGAAAAGGCCAAGACAAGCACAGTTCTGCAAAGAGGAGAAATGAAAAGTCAAGTCAGAGAGCTTTACAGATGTCGATATTGTGCTGAGAAGACTTAGTTCCAGAAGAAAAGAAAAGCTCTGGTTACGGAGCACATGCCAGAGTCTGGTTCCAGTGTAAATGCCCAGTCTGACTCTGGCTCAACTTGGTGTATGTTTAATGAATATTTCAGAGGTTCCTACAGAGTTGAAGGACTTTTGAGGTCAACGCAGCCCATCTACCACCTCATGCAAGAATCCTTTCCATAGCAACTCATGTTTAAGTGGGCTATCCACTCTCATCCCTTGTAGGATAGCTCTGAACACCAGCAGGACCACACTAGTATAGAAAGATTAAAAAGACAGGGGGAAATAAAACTCTTTCTGTGAAATTAAATTCACCTCATTCAATTTTCCCAACAACCTGTTGATGATGGTAGTATAGTCATCATTTACAGATGACCAAAAAAAAAAATGAAACTCAGAAAAGTGAGACAATTGATTTTATGGGACATAGCTAGTTATGTAGCAATTGGCACATCAGCCCAGGTCTGCCTAAAGTCTTTCTACTGTTTAGGAGAGACCATTTGTGAGCACAGATATTGGTTTCTGCTTTCCTTCATGGGCTAGCCACTGGAATATATTCTCTAGACTCTCGTACTCAGCTTCAGTGAGCCCAGGAAACTGATTTATGGCCAATGTCACCAGAAGTGATGGGAGCCATGTCCAAGGCTGGCCCTTAAGAACACCTGTTCCTTTCCACTAATAGGGAGAAAAGAGAGAAAGCTCTGAGGATCTTGAAGGGGATAAAGCTACAGGATGAAAGAAGTCTGGGTCCTTGAATAACTTCATGGAACTAAGCCAGTCATTATTTTCAATTGTGACTGTGGAGTAACAGAACCTGGAATTTCAATTGTTTGTTAGTTCTTGCAATCAAACATCAGGAGAAGGTGGCTATAACCACAGCTCCATGGAAACTCAAGCCAGCATTGTGATGTTCCAGGCTAGAACTTTTACCAGGTCACCTACTGCATAATTATGGGCTAAAGGGCGCATCTGGATTCCCATTACATTTTGATGAAATTGGCAAAGAACTGTGATAGGGAAATGTGGTATCAGACTCCTGCCCTCATTCAAGGTTAAAAGGCTCATTCCCCCCAAGGTGAAGGAAGCATTTACCTTCCTACTAAGAGATAGCTCTGGGATGAAAAAATCCACCTCAGATGACATCATAACCCCTTCCAAGGCACATCATTTATCCAATGATTAGTCCAATGCTGAAATATAAAAGCCTTGACACCTTATCAAAACTCAGGGCAATTTTGTGGGCCATACCAGTTCCAGAGCCACCTACCCACCCCCACCCTCAACCATGAGATTGACAGAAGCATTTGTTCTCACTGTGTCATAACCCAAGATCTCCTCTCCCTTGATTCTGGTGAAGTGTCCAAACTTTGTTGTTAAAAAAAGTGATTTTTAATGATTATATATTTCTAAAAGCATTTCCTTAGGATAAGTGAGACACAAATTGTTCTATAAAAGGAGATAAAAGATGTGAAGCTAAAAGCCATGTGACTCCAGGGTATTTTGGAACTACTTTAATTTCCCTTGTGATATTTGGTTCAGTCATTTAAGCTTTGCCTGGTCATGATGTGTTTAGACTTAGTAGGAAACCATTGTCTTATCTCAAATATTGTGTGACCTATGACCCTATCACTTCTCTTTCTTATCATTACAATTAATCTAGTTCCCTTCTGATGCCTCTTCTGTGTCTGGCACATATGTATCATCATTGTTCACATCATATCCTCAGAGTCTACTGTTTTAAATTGTGATGATCTATTTACATGTCCTTCTTCACTCACCTAGGATTTCATTAAGGACAAATAAAGACAGTGGGTTATTAATTCCTGACCTCCCCTGACCTTAATATTAAGTGCTCCTCAAGAATGGTTTCTTCAATGTTGATGGAATGAATTCACATCATACTGCCAGACACACAAAAAAAGGCCAATTGCAATGGCACTATTTACCACTCTTCACTTATTGTCTTCTCTAAAACAAACATAAAATGGAGAATTTTATAAAATCCAATCTAGTCATAAAGCTGAGCAAGATGATATGAATGCAAAAATATACTTTGTTCATCTTAACAAAAGGGAGAGGCTTTCTGAAAGAATAGGAGTTAACCTGAAGGAGGAGTTTAAAGAAGGAATTTTCCATCTAATGTGGCCTTGAATAGGTCTGTCTCCCTTCATCTTTATCAATGTCCTCCAAGGGTATTAACATCTCGTACTCTAAATTTATAGAATAAAGTATATGTGGTTTTCCTTTTAATGCAAATACAGGGCCTAGCACCTAGTAGGGTCACTGCATAGTAAATACGTGCTCAAGGAAAGAAAGAAAAAGATAAATAAAAAAAGAAAGGTAAGAAGAAAGAAAGAGAGAGGGAGGATGGGAAGAAGGAAAGAAGGGAAGAAGAGAAGAAGGGAGGAAAAAAGGGAGTTAAGGAATTAGGATGATGTTTAAAAAAAAAGTAACTTGAGGTATATCTTATAACTTTCTACTTTTCTCATAAAAAAGATTTAACAAGATTTTCAACTATGCCATTCTATCTCTCTGATCTATTAAATCTCTTTTAAATGTATAATATATATAAACATATATAAATATGTAATATATATAAAGTAGATCAATTCAACTGAGCTAGGAAACCAGAGGGTACCCTAGTCATGTTTGGTGCCTCAGTCTTCCTAGAATCTGGTCTTTCTTTGATCTATGGTCTGATTCCTAATCTTAAGCAGTTGACTTCATGATAGATTCGGAGACAATCTGATGTTCCTTTAAAAAGTTAAGTAAAAAAAGAATAAAAGGCCCAGATGATGGGTGTGTGAAATCAAACCAAACTGTTAAATAAAAGATATTCTGATTCCAAGTAAAATAGAACAGAATCTGCTATTGTAAGGAAAAGGCATATAAATTAATCCTGAGGGCAGGGACACACTGAAGTATGAAATCTTGTAACTCACAAAAAGCTTCAAGGGTCAAAGTTATACAAACAGGCAACCCTACAGAGAATGGAAAATCTCATGACTTGATGCTCTTGTCATTAATTGCTGAACTCTCAGTTACCCTAGTGAAACATTATATAATTTTTGCTCTGGGCATGGAAGTAGCAATGCTTCAAAATAAACAAGACAGTCAATTAGAATTAATCTGTTAAAAATTACCCTGCCAAGACAAGCTGTAGAAAGTGGAAACAAAAATAATACAGTGTTGAGGAACAAGGGATACATTTCTGAGCCCAACAGTGGTCACTAATCTCGTAATTCATAAGGCCCAATTGCTAATATGTCCATCCATCCATCTAGTCCAAATTATTCCCCTGTTCCTGGAGATTGGTTAGACATGCTCAGGCACTGGCCACTGGGTTGGGGCTTGGCTGCAAAGTTCTGAATGAGGGATACAAATGGTCCAAGAAGGTCTAAGTAAGGGGAGCCAAGTTTAAAAGTCAGAGGCTGATTGAAACAGGAGTTTCAAAGGAGAGAACACAGCATGATGATGAAGCCCCACAGACACTATATCCGGATACCGGTGGGTGTCTTAGACATGCATGAAAGCTTTGGCTTCTCTCTAAGGGCTATCATATGTGTATTAAATGGGCTCAAGTGGGTTTATCTACCTTAACAAGTCAAGTATTGAGATGGATCTATCTATCCATCCTTTATCCTATCTTCCAAACATGCTTTCACACATCCACTATCTATTTAGTTCAGCAAGCTGGATGAGGAGGAATGGATCCAGACACAGCAAAATGCCTGCTGATCTAGCTGTATTCACCTATATCCATGCTGCTCATGCTTCCAAAATTGAGGAAAAGACCAACCAGTTTGTACTGTGGCATTAGCTCTGTTCTTACCATCCCCACTGAGAAATAAGAAGACTTTTCACAGTAATCAGACAGCCTGGTTGGTATAATCCAATAGCAGCCATATTTGACTTCTTCGCCGGTGATTGGATCTGGCAGAAGAACCTAGTTCACAGGGCTACTGTGAAGGTTAGGTGATCTAACAAATGTAGATACTGCCTGCCACTATTATTACTTTAAAGAGTGCTTATAAACAGTAATTTATATTTTTATTAAAAGGTGTTATCACAGACAGTATTTTGTGGGATTCTCCCCAAACATTTGCAAATAAAGTACATTTCTTCTCATTTCATAGCTTAGAAAATACCAGACAACCTTTTTTGCTCTCCCTAAAATAACTGAGCTCCCCCAGGGCAAAGGTAGGGATTTTTCCTACCTAGTCTGCCCAGCACACCTAGCATGCAGCAGGCAACCGAAAACAATTAGTAGAGAGAAATTACAAAAGCCCCCCAGGATGCTCCTCTGATCTAACCCCTGGTCTGCCTCTCTTTGGCCACTGGCCTGGTTTAAGGTCTCATGTGTCATCTGGATTGTTGCCATCACCATCCAGATTTCCTGTTGTTGGACCCATTTTTCTCTAGTGAGTGCAGAATCATCTGTTCAAAATTAAATTTGGTCACCTTATTTCTAAAGCCTTCAACGGGCTCACCATTGCACCAGGAGGTAACCATCAGCCCTCACTCTTGCTCACCACGCTCTTAACAAGGGGCAGTTCTCACCACTGCTGCTGAGCAACGGGAGGCAGGTGGCAATAGTGCCCATCTCTTCTCCTGTCCCAACTCCCCTACCTCTCCTTGCTCTCAGCCCAGAATACTGTTCTCATCGGGACAGGTCCCTGTCCCTGTAAAGGTCCCTGTGCTGAGCCCTGGAAACAGAGAAGATGGGAACATTTCAGGGGCAGAGGATGCATTCCTTTCATTCTAATGTCTTTAAAATTTTAATAAGTGGGAATATCTGCTCAAAAACATACCCATCACAGGATAAGTTTATTCTTTCTGAATCCCAAACAAACCACATGGATCAAGAGGCAGCTGATTATTTTGAGAAGGATTAATGGCAACAGTGGGGACCCTAGTGGGCATTTTTGCTACACTGTATAATTTCAGGCCTTGCAACAACATGTGAAGTTTCATGATAATCTAATTTTACAGGTTAGAAAACTGACCTTCAAAATGTTAAGTAACTTTGCTAAGATCATCCATCATATGTGGGCAGAGTGGGATTTAAATGCAAATTAGGACCATGTTTTCAATGAAACATATAACCATCAAGTCTCACTTGTGAAGGGCGTCATAATACTTATTAGCTTCTCTCTAAGTGAACCCCACCTTCTGTCCCTAGGCCTGCCTCACCAAATTTTGTCTACCTATAAAAGATAATATGTGTAAATTCCCAAGGATATTACAAAACTCTCCAGCGGATACTTAGATCTCCCCTGGGACACTATTGAACGTTCTGTACCTCATCAGGGAGTAAACAGTTTGCTGGCTTAATTTAATGAATGTTGAAATAGAGAATGTAAGAGCGATTATGTTGTCACATGAAAGACTGTGACACCTCAGAGGGGCTTCCTAGGTGGGCAATGGAGACCAGAGAGACTTGACACCTAGAAGGAAGCCCCAAATGCAACAGGAGGTGTGAACAGTGCCAGAAGGATCTGGAAAATGCTGCCATATTGAAATAATTGATTTCATTACTCATATGCTTCCTCCTGCACCATCAACTCCTTGGAGACAGGGACCATGTCTTACTTGAGCTGGATGCTTAGCCCCTAGCAGGGACCAACACAGAGTGTGTCTATTATTATCTTACAGTGTGAGATAACCGGTGACTTCTAGGTGGGATGGAGATGCCAAAAGAGTAGAGTCTTCATGGACATTGCCAGTGCATCATAATATGGGGGTCGTGTGGGACGCATTCCTGGCTCTCTATACAGCTTCACTCACAACACTTACCATCACTCACTATGCATGCTTCCACCACACTGAGCTTCTGCTAGTTTCTAGAATAGGCCAACCTCCCCCTGCCTTAGGGACTTAAGGTGCAGTTGCCTGTCTGAGAGAATCTTCCAACATTCCACTGCATGACTCTATTCCTCTTAGGCCTCAAATCATACCCTTCTCTGATCCAGATTTTGTTCTGCCCTCCCTTTATGAGCTCCCAGAAAACAACATTTTTCCCCACAGCATTTACATAATTGTAAGCTTAATACTTCCTTAGTAGACCTTGCTCATTACCTGTTTCTTGCACTAGACTAAAATCTCCATGATGTCGAGAGGTTGTCTAGTTGTTGCTTTTTTATTGTATTTATTATTTACCTTATTATTGTTTGCCACAGCATCAAAGGCATGGTAGGTACTTATCACTTGTTGAATAGTTGATCTTTAATAAATTATGTGTCAGAAATTATGATGCCCATGGGGATAAGTAAATGTTCTTGCATTTATGCTCTTTATGATTGAAATAAAGAATATGAAATTGAGTAGTAGAGAATTGAGTAGTATAGAGAAAAGTGGGCGTTTGGTGGCATGTACTAGACACTGTATTAAAGGGGATGGGGATTACTTTCTGTTTAATCAAAAATTTAATATAGTCATATGCCAAGGGCTTTGTATGAGATCTAATATGTGAGTAAAGAACATTGCTGCATTGACAGTATTTGATATTCCTACATACAGCCTACCACAGTTATAGATTCAAAAAAGCAGAAAAAATCTGGCTCAGAGAGTTTTAGAGCTAAAATGGTGGATGCATCAGTTAAAATTGTTTATTAATAATGGTGATGGTTCATACACATCTTATGTTTTATAATTCATGCAACACTTTCTTTTTTTATTGTTTTATTTATTCCTGAGAGAGAGAGAGAGAGAGAGAGAGAGAGACAGCATGAGCACGGGAGGGTCAGAGACAGAGGGAGATACAGAATCTGAAGCAGGCTCCAGATTCTGAGCTAGCAGTCAGCACAGAGCCTGATGCATGGCTCTAACCCATGAACCATGAGATCATGACCTGAGCCAAAGTCAGTTGCTTAACCGACCAAGCCACCCAGATGCCCCCAGAAAACACTTTCTTAATCAATCATCAATGCTCTTGATCCTAAGGGTATTAAGATATGACACACCCTTCTTGAGAGTGAAGATCTGTTGGTGCTCACCAATGGGGGCCATTACTATGAGGACTGGGATTCTGCAGACGGAGTTGACAGGACCATGTCACCCATGCATGTTCACAAAAGATCTTAAATTTAGATTTTTAAAAATGTTATCTAAAAATAGAGGTTACTCTGTGTGTGTTTGTGTCTATTTTTCATAATCTAGTCTTGGTTTTTTTTTAGTACCCTGGAATTCTCAAATATTGGGGAAAGCCTACATCATTGAGAGACCCTGTGTCTGCAGTCCTTTATAAATGGAATAGAAAGGACCCATTCAACAGGGACTAGAACCAGGAAGCCTTGAACTTCTCCTTCTCTGGCCCTGAGACTCTGTGAGAGGATGAGTGTCATGCTCACTTTCAAATTTCAGTGCCACCCTTCTCAGCTCTGCGATTACTGGTAGATCATGTCACCTCTCTGGGTGTCCATTTCTCTATGTATTCAATGGCAATGCAAATTTCATTCCACAATCTCTATTCCACAATTCTGGAATCCAGAAAAAGTCCTGACATCTGAAAGATTTTTTTTTTCATAAGTTTGGAGCAAAAGTTGTTTTTGTCAATAAAATATTTTCTGAATTGGCATACAACAATTTTTCAACTTTGTCTCAATATTCATAATATGAGAGCAGAAATAATAATGCGATTATGCTGGAGATGTTATATATTACACAACATATATATTATGCTTTTTTTTTTTTTGTTTGGAATCAGGAATTTTATTTTATTTTATTTTTTTTTTACAAATAGTTTATTGTCAAATTAGTTTCTACATAACACTCAGTGAGTGTTATGTATATTATGCTTTTATATTGCCATAAACTTCTGAATCTCAAGAGCCTTCAGACCCCAGGAGCTTTGTGTGAGGGACTGTGGCCCTGTTCTTCATGGTATGCTTCTTGGGTTTGAAGAATGTAGAGTCCTTGGCTCATAGCAAGAAATCAACAAAGGATTTCCATCTTTACAAGGTATTTTTTGGGCTCTCCCTCATTAAACACTAGCACCCCTGCCCTTTCGCTGTCTACTTGTTTGGTGTACATCTGTCTTTGGATCAAGCTTTCATTCTATTTGTGACTGAATATAATATTAGCAATTGACTGTGTAAGAGAGAGGAGAAGGAATAGGAAGAGAGGGAGAAAGATGAAAAAAAAGAAAATAAATGAAAATAGAAAAAAGAAAAGAAAACCAAGGAGAGAACAAAAGACACAAGGATATAAGAATGAAACATGCCGAAAGGTGCCCGGGTGGCTCCGTTGGTTAAGTGTTCAACTTTAGCTCAGGTTATGATCTCACATTTCCTGTGCTTGAGCCCTGAATCAGGCTTGCTGCTGTCAGCTCAGAGCCTGCTTCAGATCTTCTGTCCACTTCTCTCTCTGCCCCTTCCCTGCTCTCTCTCTTGTTCTCTCTTTGTCAAAATAAATAAGCTTTTAAAGAAGGATAAAACATGCCTGTTACCCCATGAGTGGAATGGGGTTTCCTATAAAACTGTTCTCTCTTTAGTCTCTGTTGATATCCATGTTGCCAAACCCAGTGGCCAAGTGCTTAAGAAGGGTTCCTGGAGTCAGACTCTCTGTTTGACACAAAACACCTGGGTGATTGTGATGGACAGAACCTAAATGACTTCCCCTCCTGCCCCCGATCCCTGCCTTCTGGTATTCATGAGTTTGTATAATCTCCTTCCCATAGGTGAAGGTGGAATCTGTAACTTCCTCCTAATCAATAGAATATGGCAAAGGTTATGGGTCGTCACTCCCATAATTGTATTACATTATGTAAGACTATGTCTTGCTAGAAGGTTCATTCTAGAAATTCCTCTTGCAAGAGTCGTGAGCTAAATGGACACGGTGAGGAAATTCTCATGGCAAGGAACTGGAGGTAACCCCTAGAAACTGCATGAAGCCTGTAGCCAACAGCCAGCAAAGACCCGAGTGATCTTGGAAGCAGAATCCTCTCTCTTGGGGCCTATGGATAAGAACACAGCCCAGCCGAACATTGGTTTCTGTTTTATGAAGCTCTAAGCAAGGAGCCAGGGAAGCTGTGCAGGACTCCTGACCCACCCGTGTTTTTTTTTGAGCTGTTATGTTTGTATTATTATCCTTATACAGCATAGAAAACTAATAAAGTGACTTTGGGTGCCAACCTTTCTATGCCTTAGCTCCCTGTGCCATAAAATGGAAATGATAATAGTATTCATCCCAGACATTGTTGTGAACAATGTGATGATAATATATGTAACACAGAATAGTACTGGCACATAGAGTTATTTGAGTTTAGCTATTATAATTACACATGACATACTACCTCGACATGATTTAACATCTTGAAAGTCTTTGTTTCTTTGGCCTTTATAAAATTTTGTTCTCTTCATTTCCCCTCCTATTTTAGCTCATATTTCTCAGTCTGATCCACATACTTTTCTTCTCTTTAGTCCTTCCATCAATATCCCACCTTCTTATCTATTCACCTTTAGCATCTCCCTGAGTGCTCCAGGGAAGAATTCCTTTCTCTTGCTCATAGTACACTAAGCACTTCTAGAGAACTAGTTCCCTGAAGATCCTGGCTGAGTGGTTTTTGCAAAAAGGAATGAGAAATTATAAAAACAAATGGATGAATTCAAGTAACAATAGTACTGGTGCACCTAAGACATTGTGCCAGGTGCATTCGCTTTGTGCCGTTAATCTACACAGCTGTCCCATGATATTGGCATAATTTTCCTCAAGGAAAGAACAAAAGGGAGGTTCAAAGAGGTGTCAGTGTGAGCAAAGGAAAGAGTGCTAGCCTTGGAGTTAAACCTGGGTTCAAACTCATCATGTGCCTCTTGATAACTGTGTGACCCTAAATAAGTTGTTTACACTTTCGGATCAAACTGAGGATAGTAATATTCATATGGGTGGTAGGTAGGTAAAAAAATAAAGGATAGATAGAGAAATAGGTCATAACTGAAAAATCAGTGAAAGAAAGAGTAGTACTAAGTCTTCATGAAATATATAAAGTGATACTTGCTGATTCTTGATGATCTTCAAGGACAATGTTGTGACTGAATTAAGGAAGCTTTTAAAGGCCTCACTGGCTGATAGATAGGGATACAGGGCTTAGGAAACACACCTGTGTTCCAGATGGCCCCAAAAGGGTCTAGTGTTGCTGATTTCACACATAAAGAGGCTGTGATTTAAAGACTCTTAAGTGCATTTTTAAGGCAAAACTCTTGGTGCTTCATCCTTAACGTTTAATGTGTGTTTGGATCCATGTGTCTACTTTAACACGTGAGAATGCCAGTGTTTCTATTGTCAGAGTGTTCGGTGATGCTTGCAATAAAAATCCATTTCTTTTAGGATTCAGGCACCTCTGACTCAATGGAAAGTTAGTCCTAGGACTCTGTAAGGAGGCAGGGCCTGAGAGATCTCTAGAAAGAATTTATCCTAAAGGAAGAGGAAGCTAGAATGCCCAAGTAGGGTCTAAGGAGAGGAGGTGAATGGACAAAGGACTGGGAGCCCTGTGATTCTTATCTCCCTTCATCCACATACTATTCCCTACCATGCCCACATTCCAGACACTTTTGATATGAGAAGCAGAGGTCATAGAAACAAAATACCAATCACTAAAATCTCTGTAATTCCTAGAGAGAGAAGACACCCTATTTCACTTCAGTGTGCGGGTGAGGGGCTCAGGAGTCTGATCCAAGGGAAAATGTTTTTGGCCATCTCGGATCATGACAAAGCACAGAACTGGGAGAGAAGACGATCTCAAGCAGCCCTGAAAGGCATGTTGAAGCAACTGTGAGGAATGTGACAATATCCGTATTACCAGCAATTCTTCTGATACATGTGAAGGTGACAAAATTCTGTTTTCTGTATGTAGAAATTGTGTGTGTTTATAAATATATTTTATGTATAGAAATTCTGTGTTTTGGTAGCCATTGGAAAAACATCTGTGGGTTAGAAAAACCCTCAAAACACACTGACATGCGAACTGTTGGACCATGTGCAGATAATGAGTGCAATTATATCAGTCAATAAAGTAGCAATCGTGTAGTGGTAAATTCTCACTTTGTAAATGGCTAGTGAAGACAAGCCTTATACAGCTGAGTCATGAGTCAGGGAAACACCCTCATGAGGAGAAAGATAGTGACTCCAAAAATAAGCACTGTGAAAGACTTAGTTTCAGCCACCAGACAGCACCTTTAGGAGATTCTATGCTGCTTATTCAAGCATCTGGGTGTCTGGTCCTAGAAGGAAATCTCTTGCCAGCAAGAACTCTTTTCCTAATGTAAGTTAGACCATGTCTCATCATGCCAGGCCTGATTCTTACTTTGTATTTCTTTCTATTACCATATTCAAACCCCAATTCTCAACTGTGATTCCAATTGCTGTCTTTTGCACTGTATTCTTTGTGCCTTATGCCCCAGATACCTAGAAATTGGCTCTGCATCAATGCCTGTCCTTGCCCTTGATTACTAGTCTGTTTGTGACATTTGCTTGCGGCTCAGTTGGAATGCTGACTTCTGAACCACTCTCTAGCCTTCCTGTTCTCCATGAGGAAGCCCTCGGTAATACAGATATCTTTGCATATCTGTGAAGTGCACACGCCTGCAGTCCCAAATTCAGCATTGAAGCAGAGCAAAGAGACTATCCCTCCCATCTTACCCTTCTCTTAAGACATGCTCGGGGCTTTCTTTGTCCATTTGAGACTACTAACAAATTGTTAGCCCGAGTTTACACCATATTTGCCATTGGGGTGGAAGGGTGGTCTGATTTTTCTTAAGAGTAAAATCCCACAGGGTAATTCTTTTCATGAAACATCACCACACCTATCAGAAGGAGAGAGTGAAATCTGATCAGATTTAAAAGCAGAAGAATCCCATGAGAGACTCTTGAATGCCGAGAACAAACTGAGGACTGATGGGGGTGGGGGAGAGTAGAAGGGGGGTGATGTGCGTGGAGGAGGGCACTTGTGGGGATGAGCACTGGGTGTTATATGGAAACCAACTTGAGAATAAATTATTTTATTTATTTATTTTTTTTACAAATAGTTTATTGTCAAATTAGTTTCCACATAACACCCAGTGCTCATCCCCACAAGTGCCCTCCTCCATGCCCATCACCCCTCCCCCCTACATCCATCAGTCCTCAGTTTTTGTCAGCATTCAAGAGTCTCTCATGGTTTGCCTCTGCCAGAGAAGGACAAATATCATATGTTTGCACGTATAGGACGATTAGGAGGAACTTGACGGAGGAACAAGGGGGAGAAGAAGGGCGGAAATGGTGGGGGAAAAAAGAGAATAAATTATTTCTAAAAAATAAATAAAAGCAGAAGAATCCAAGCCAGTGTAGAAGGCACTGCAAAGACTTCAGAATAACTGGTTGATGTGATCTGAAGTAAGTGACTCTAAACCTACCTCACTAGCGATTGTAATCAGGGCATTTTGCTCCTAAGGATGGTTGACTGATGCACACAAACACATACAGACCTGTAAAGGGTACCCTTTTTGATGGATAAGTGTTAGTATTAGTCAGTGATGAACCAATATCAATGGTACTTGAGCTTTTCAGTATTTCCTGTATGAACAACAGTGACAGATATTTATATACATGTATAAAAGCCCTAAAACCAACCAAAGTAGTAGTAGTAATAGTTATGGTTAAACAAACAAATAAACAAAGAGTGGCATTTCCAGTGAATCACAGAGCACTTTAAAGAAGACTAAAGACCTAACAAAGGTTGTAAGGAACTCATATTTCACTTCCAACTCTCCCAGGACCACCAATAATCCTCAGTCCATTTCAGGTTATTTCCTGAACTATTACTTCTCTATAGTCTATAAAAGCACTCTTTCTCCTTTCATCTAATACCCTTATTAAGATTGATTTATGTCTCAACAAATGAGATGGTGTTGGCATCTGGCTCATGTGGCTTCACTCTATTTGTAGGAAATCCAGACTCAATGGAAACATCTGGCAGATGTGTTTCAGGGTATTCTAAATGGGTGACTATGGTGACCATTAAGAGCTCTATACGGGAGGTTATAAAATTTCCTCTCTCCTGATCATCACCCCACAGACTATAAACATTTTTCCAGACTAATCATTTATTATTATTATTATTATTATTATTATTATTACTATTTGTAAATGAAAAGGGGCCAAGACAGCCTTTCTCTGTGAAGGGTGTTGTACAGATTGGGTTGAGGTTTCCCAAAGAAAATGGTGCTTTCTTTCAGAGGGAAAGGACATTGCTATAAAGATTGTTAAAGCTGCCATGAACTGAAGAAATCCTTTAACCTAATGGAGTCCAAGGAAACTGAGGCTCACAGACACTGTGATATGTATACATCATCCATGTTTCAAAAATTTGAAAAAATGATGCTTCAGGTGTCATAATAGAGATAACGAAATTATTCTTAACCCTGTCATGCTGCCTTTTTTTCCCCTCCGGTGGCCTGGCACACCCCATGCACACCTACGCACATGCATATTATCTACCAAATAAAGGTTTCACTCTTCCTTATGCATTTACTCAAAACAAATCCTCAGCACCACACTATTTATTTCTGGGGAAGACTGTCTTGTTTCAACATGTGCTGTAGTATGTTACTTGTTGGCTTCACTGCTAAGTCAAAATGACTGTGTTTTTCACAAGCCCTCTTTCGGAACCAGACGCTCCCCGCCAATTTGTTCTCTTTGGTGAGTATCTTCTCTTGGTGCGCTCAGTATTTCTGCTCACTGCAGTAGAAGGGAGGGGCACTTTAAAATCATTCTGATACAAAGACTTGTTTCTTGCCTGCATTCTGAGCTAAGAGTGGATCGATACTTTCCCTTCCTAAATTAAAAAAAAAAGAAAAGCATTACAATGACATTTCCGGTATTCATTCCATAAACAACCATCTGTTTCCTTCCCAACCCACAAGAATTGTAATTTAAGGTATTTCCACCTAACCGCATCCTGCCTGCTACCATGGAAATCTCAGGGATCGGTAGAACTGACATGATTATACCAATTGTATATGGCAGGAAAAATGAAGAAGAGAGCTGGTATTTACTGAGGTTTTTTTTTTACATAGTGTGTGGGTCTCCCCCGGCACCCTCATATGGATATTTAATTGTTCCAGACTCATGTATTGATGTATTCCTCCTTGGTATTTTTATTTGGTATTTTTGTCAAAAATCAATTGGCAATATTCATATGAGTTATTTCTGGAATTCATTTTTCTCTGTATGTCTTCAATTATCCTCAGAATTCAAAAAAAATAAAACAATCAGCACATAGATCTAGACATATTTTGTTAGTTTCATATTTTTGTATGCTACTTTAAATGATAGTGTTTTTATTTTAAATTCTAAATCTTCATTGCAGTTTATAAAAACAAAATTAATCATGACTATTAATCAAAACAGTATTAATTACATTAAATGACTTTGCTCAAATACTTACCATTTCTAGTAGCTCTTGTAGATCCCTTTCGATTTTCTACATTGATGGTAAGTCTTCTGTAAATAGACTAGCCTTTTCCCTTCTGAGTAGTGTGCCTTTTATTTTACCCCAATACAAAGTTGAAGAAAGATGAGGAGAGTCAACATACTGCCTTATTATTGATTTTAAGGGAAAAGCATTCACTCTTTCAACATTGCACATAATGTTAGCTAGAAGCTTTCTGGTAGATGCCATTTACTAGAAAGAGGAAGTTCCTTTCTATTCCTAATGCTCTGGTTTTATGTTTGTTTGTTTGCTTCATTTTAGTCTTGTAGGGTGTGGAATTCCACCCAATGTTTTATTTTGCAATGGTTTAGAGGTTCCAATTTTCCCCCTTTATTCTGTTAATATTATGAATTAAGTTGATTTATTTGAAATGTTAAATCAACCTTATATTCACCGGGATAAACCAAACTTGATCGTGCATTATTATGCTTTTATAGATTGCCCAATTTATTTCCTAATATTTTTGTTGTATTCCTGTAATAGCTTTATTGAGGTATAATTAAGAAATAAAAATTGTGTATATTTAAGGTATATAATTTGATGTTTGACCTACACATATGCATTGTAAAATGATTACCACAATCAAGCTAATTAACGTATCCATCATCTCACATAATTACTATTTTCTTCTTCTTTCTTTTTTGTGATGAGAACACTTAAGATCTACCCTTGCAGCAAATTTCAAGTATGCAATACAGGATTGTTCACTATAGTCACCATGCTGGACACTAGATCTCCAGGTTTCAATCATCTTTCATAACTGCAACTCTGTACTCTGATCAACAGAGCCCCATTTCTTCCTCCCCGCAGCACCCTCCCCCCCAAGCACAATTCTACTCTCTGCTTCTATGAGTTCGACTGTTATAGATTCTACATATAATTGAGTCATGCAGTGATTGTTTTTCTCTACCTGGCTGCTTCACTTAATATATGTAATCTCTTCCAGGTCCATCCATTTTTGGCACAAATAACAGGATTTCCTTCTTTTTAAGGCTAAGTAATACTGGGGCACCTGGATGGCTCAGTCGGTTAAGCGCCTGACTTCCGATCAGGTCATGATCTCACGGTTCCTGGGTTCCAGTCCCCAGTTGGGCTCTGTGCTGACAGCTAGCACAGAGCCTGGAGCCTGCTTCGGATTCTGTGTCTCCCTCTCTCTCTGCCGCTCCTCTGCTCATGCTGCCTCTCTCTCTCTCAGAAAAACATAAAATTTAAGTAATATTTTATTATATATATGTGCATATATTATACATATCACACACACACATACATGCACAGACCACCTCTCCTTTATTCAACTCTCAACAGACATTTAGTGTGTGTCCACATTTTGGCTATTGTCAATGCAGCATTGGATGTGGGAGCGCAGACTTCTCTTTGAAGTCCTGATTTTGAGTTCTTTCAGATACATACCCAGAGGTGGAGGCTATGTTGAGGGATGTGGGTCTGCAGTTCTTTTCACGATGGTCTTGTCAGGTATTGGTATTGAGGAAATGATGGTATCACAGACTAAGCTGGAAAGGATTCTTTTGTCCTCTATTTTCTGGAATGTTTATATAGAATTCACTTGTGAGGCTACTTGGGCCCAAGGTTTCCTTTGTGTGGGAATTTTTAATATTATTAACTCAGTGCTGTTAATAGTAATAGGGATATTCAGATTTTCTATTTCTTCTTGAATCAGTTAGGGGGATTTGTGTCTTTCAAAGAATGTTTTGCTTCATTAACATAGTTTAAGTAACTGGTATCATTTTCTTCATTTTATTCCTTTATCATCATTTTGGTTTTGAAGGAACTCTAATGATTTCTTTTTCACTTCTGATGTTGACAATTGGTTTCTTCTCTCTTGTTTCCTTCATTAAGCATAATTTAATCATGTATTGATCTTTCCAATAGATCAACTTTTGGTTTCATTGATTGTCTCTAATATTTGTTAGTTTCTTGTTTCATTGGCTTTTGTACTTATTTTTTGTTACTTCCTGCCTGCTACTGACTTTATATTTCCTTTCTTCTACTTTTCCAGGTCCCTATTGTAGAACTTTGGTAATTTATTTTGTACCTTTATTATTTTCTCATATGTGCATTTCAAGCTTCAAATTTCATTTTAAACATTGCCTTAGGTGCATATGATATACTTTTTTTAGATTTTTACTTTTTCAAATACTTTTTACTATTTCAAAGTATTATTTAAATTTCCTTTGATTTCTTCTTCAATTCAAGGGCTATTTAAAAGTGTGTTGTTTAATTTCCAAATATTAGATGTTTTCTGGACACGTTTTAAAAATTATTTTTAATGCAATTCAATTGTGGTCAAAAGACATACTCAATCCCTTGAATGCTTTAAGATTAGTTTGAAAACCAGGTGTATTGTCTCTTTGAAGGAATGTTCATTTTGTGCTTGCAACAAATGTTTACTTTTCTGCAGTTGGGTGAAACTTTCTGTAAGTGACAATTAGTTCAATTTGGTTGATAGACTTGTTCAAAACTGCTCTACTCTGCAAATTTCTCTCTACTTGATTTATTGATTATTGAGAGAAAAATATCCAAATTTCCAATCATATTTGTGATTTGATCTATATCTACTTTTGCTTCTATCAGTCTTTGCTTCATATAAGGAAGCATTTTTATCAAGTGCTTACACACTTATGGTTACTAGTTATATTTTATAAATTCACCTTTTTATCATTTTGAAATTTACCTTTTTGTCTCTGGCAGTATTTTTTATTCTGAAATCTATTTTATCTGGTATTAATATATCCAAGGAGACTTTCTTAAGATTAATGTTTGATGGTTTATATTTTTCTAATTTTTTACTTTTAAAAACTATTCATGACATTATAAGATTCTTAAAGACAACTATATTTTGATATTGTTCTTTGATCCAGTCAGGCAATGTCTGTCTTTTAATTCAAATGTATAGATAATTTACTTTTTTAAAATCCCCTTTTCAATGTTTTTATCTTTTTCAAATTGAAGTATAATTAATATACAGTGTTATATCAGTTTCACATGCACAATATAATGATTCAAGTATTCTATGCATTAGTCATCTCGGTAAGTGTGCTCTTGACCCTCTATCTATTTCACCCGTCTCCCCACCCACGTCCTTCCTTGGTAACCACCAGTTTGTTTTCTACATTTAAAAGTCTTTATTTTCAGTAGATAATTTTTTGATAATTTATTTTAATATAATTGTGATATAGTTTAAATCTATCTCATTTTTTAATGTTTTATTTATTTTTGAGAGAGAGATAGAGACAGTATAAGCAGGGAGAGTCAGAAAGAGAGGGAGACACAGAATCTGAAACAGGCTCCAGGCTCTGAGCTGTCAGCACAGAGCCCGACACAGGGCTCAAGCCCACGAACCGTGAGATCAAGACCTGAGCCTAAGCCGGACGCTTAACCGACTGAGCCACCCAGGCGCCCCTATCTCATTATTTTTTAATTTGTCTCATATATTCTATTTTCCTTAGTCTCTCATTCCTAATTTTTTTCATGAATGGACTACTTTTTTAGTGTTTAATTTTACCTCCATTACTGACTTATTGGCTATATCTATTTGTGTTATTTAGTGATTTTTCTAGCATTTAATCTATCATCGACAATATCAACAATAAAGCCATAGTTTAACTTCGAATATGTTAAGAACTTTAGTAAGATATACTTCTTTTTCCTCCTGTTCTCACTTAGATAATGTGATACATCACATTATAAAAGAAAGGATGAGAGCCATATGGTCCTCTCAATAGATGAAGAAAAAGCATTTGACAAAATATAGCATCCATTCTTGATAAAAACCCTCAACAAATAGGAATAGAGGGAACATAGTCAACATCACGAAGGCCATGTATGAAAGACTCACAGCTAATATAATCTTCAGTGGGGAAAAACTGAGAGTTTATCCTCTACAATCAGGAACAAGACATGGATGTCCACTTTCACCACTGTTATTTAATATAGTACTGGAAGTCATAGCCTCAGCAATCAGACAATACAAATAAAAGGCATCCGAATTGGCAAGGAAGAAGTCAAAGTTTGAGTATTTGCAGACAACATGGTATTCTATGTAGAAAAGCCAAAAGATTTCACCCAAAGATTGCTAGAACTAATACACAAATTCAGCAAAGTCTTAGGATATAAAATCAATGTACAAAAATTATTTCTGGGGTGCTGGGTGACTCAGTCAGTTGGATGTTTGACTCCTGGTTTGGACTTAGGTCATGATCTCATGGTTCATGAGTTAGAGCCCTGTGTCAGACTCTGTGATGACAGCTCTGAGTCTGCTTGGGATTCTCTCTCTCTTTCTCTCTCTGGCCCCTCCCACTAATGCACATGCTCATTCTCTGTCTCTCTCAAAAAATTAAATTAATTAAAAAAATAAAATTATTTCATATATTTTACTTCATATGTTCTGTAAACCCCATAATACATTGTTATTATTCTTACAACACTTAGTTGCCTTTAAAAGGAATTCACACATGAGAATAAATTTTTTTTATATTTACCCAATATTTGCTATTTCAATGCTCTTCATTCCTTTGCATTCATCCATTATTTCCTTTGACATTATTTTCCTAAAGCCTGAAAAAAATTCCATTAACAATTCTTATAGTGTAGGTCGGCCAGGAGTAAATTATCTCAGCTTTAGTTTCTCTGACAAATTCTTTATATCATCTTTATTATTAAAGAATATTTTCACTGGATGAAGAGTTCTAAATTGAGAGTTTTTTGCAGTTCTTAAAAAATATCTTCCCCTTAGTTCTGACTTGCAGTTTCTGATGACCACTTATTTGTATCTTTGTTTAAATATAGATGTTGTGGGGCGCCTGGGTGGCTTAGTCGGTTAAGCGGCCGACTTTCGCTTAGGTCATGATCTCGCAGTTCGTGGGTTCGAGCCCCGCGTCGGGCTCTGTGCTGACTGCCAGCTCAGAGCCTGGAGCCTGTTTCAGCCTGTGACTCCCTCTCTCTCTGACCCTCCCCTGCTCACGCTGTCTCTCTCTCTCTCTCCTAAAAATAAATAAAACATTAAAAAAAAATTTAAATATAGATGTTGTATATGGCTTGATATAAGATTTTTCTCCCCCATGAATCATGTTCTGCAATTTAATTATACCACATTTTGGTATTAATTTCTTTGTATTTATCTCACTTGATGCTCACTGAGTTTCTTAGATAATAAATGCCCTCAAATTAGGAAAATGTTTGGCTACTTCTTCAAAAATTTATTTTTCCATTGCATAACCACTCCTTTAGGCACTGTGGTTACATTGTACATGGGACTGTCCGATACTGATACTGTTCCCTGGCCTATTCATGCCCAGCTGATTTTTCTTCTTTGATCTTTTATTTTTTCTTCATTCATTTTTGCATAATTTATATTGATATTTTCCATGTTCGCTGGTATTTTCTTCTGCCATGCCTGATCCCACAATTCATCCCATCCCATTTTTTATCTTACTATTAATTTCTCATATTACATATTTTCATTTCTGACAGTTCTATTTGGTTATTTTTTGTGCCTTCTATATCTTTCCTTGTCTGGATTTAAATAATCTTAGATGGTTAAGTACTAGCCAGTTTAATCTCTTTCTCAGCTAATTCCGTCTTCTCTTATATTTATCTATTTCCATTGACTGCTTTTTCCCTTGGTTGTGGCTTACTTATTCTTGATCCTCGGCATGTCTAGTAATTTTCACAGGATTCAGGATACCATGATGTTTCATTGTGAATTGCCTGGGATATGTTGTTTTTATCTGATGAGCATTGGGCTTTGTTCTCAAACATTGTTAATTATTTCCAGTTCAGTATGAGTTGTTAGGCTTGCCTTAACCATAGTTAGAGAAGACCTGAACAGTGTTTACTTTGGGGATTGTTTACTCACAATAATAAGATGTAACCTTCTGGGTTTTCTGTTGAATACCCTGAGTGGTCAGTATCAGGTGGGTCAAAACTCAAACATCCTGCCCTGAATTTGACAATGGAACCATTATGATCTCTCTGTTCCTTGCCCTTCTTCACAGAGTTCACCCTATGCTTGTGTCTTTTGATGTTCAGCAACAAGAATCCTTATACCAATCTCTGAAGCTTTCTCTTCCTTCCTTACTTCCTTTTTTCCCTTCCCTTTTCTTTTCCTTCCTTCCTTCCTTCCTTCCTTCCTTCCTTTTTCCTTCCTTCCTTCTTCCTTCCTTCCTTCCTTCCTTCCTTCCTTCCTTCCTTCCTTCCTTCCTTCCTTCCTTTCCTCCTTCATGAACCTCTGCAGCTCTCATTTACCTCAGTCTCCTTGAAGTTCAATCTCTGTTACCTAAATTCAATGAGACCAACATTCTATGTTGGTCCTGACCTGTGTCACCAGTCAGAATGCCAGGATGATTATTGGATCCACCTTACTATTGTCATTCTCTCAGGAGCCACAGAACTTTGCTGACTTTTTTTTCCAATACCTGAAAATAATTGTTTTCTGTGTTTTTTTCTAGTTTTCTAGCACTAAGTATTAAAAGAATAATTTGGACTTTGCTATTCCATTATGGCCAGAAAGAAAATAATTCCTATGTTTCAATTTGCCCCACTTGTACAAAAGAGTTTCATCATGATATTATTGGTGGTATAATGAATGACTGACAGTCACCAGTAAAATGGCAAGTATTGGGTGAGTACTATAATGGGATAGTTAATTAATACTGCAATACTAGATTTACTAAATAATTTAATTCAGCAGCCTCCTGTAACTAATTAAGTGCATTAATAGAGAACTTAAGTCTCAGTCTCCTGGATGGAGGAGATGAATGTGACAAAATTGAGAACATAGAGTCATATCTTTTTGGTTCATCCAGGCTCCAGCTCTGGGCCACACTTCAGCTTCCAGAAATAAATCACGCATCCTACTGCCATCTTTTCTTCTGTGCTATTTACTCTACCAAGAAGGCTTTTGGCACCTTAGAGGAATGTCATATCATTAAGGAAGACTTGCTGACTTACATGTTTGTCTTCTGTGCTTATTTCATTTGTCACAATGTAATATAATTTTCTAATTATGGCATTTTAAAACATTTTTAATGTTTATTATTTGTGAGAGAGAGAGAGACAGAGTGCGAGTGGGGGAGGGGCAAAGAGAGAGAGAGATACAGAATCCAAATCAGGCTCCAGACTCGGAGCTGTCAGCACAGATCCTGATGTGGGTCTCGAACTCATCATAAAGTATGAGATCATGACCTGAGCCAAAGTCAGATATTGAACAACTGAGCCACCCAGGTGGGTGAGTTTAATCCTGTAGTGAGTGAGTTTCAAAAGCAGGGGTTGTGACTTACTCATCTTTGTATTTTGAGCACTTTGCCTAAGATTCTGGGTCTAGTAAGTGTTCATTAAATGTTCATTTAATGCATGTATGTATAAACACTTTACTAAGTTAAGTAAAAGCTTAGTATGTGTCTAAGTTGTACTTCATTTTTACCCACCCAAATAATCTAACTCTTAAAGTCCTTATGAAAGGATCATGAATATTGCCTTTGTGATGAAGAAACTAAGTCTGAAAATATCTATATAATTTTCTCCAAATCCAACTAGTGACCAGAGAGTGAATAAAATGTGCAAAGAAAACATTTTGTCTGTTTGAGCTATTTACAGGTGTCAGTAAAAGCATTCTCTTTCGGAGCAAGTCCCCGTTGTTGTTTACTGTCCTTGTGATCTAGCCATGTCCTTCACAGTGATTGGCCCAAGGTTAATGGTGTCTTCATTTATATGTTTACTTATGCATCTTCTATCTCCAACACTAGATGTTAAACTTGTCTCCTCCATGACATGATTTACACAGCACAGCTTTTGTTTGTTCTCTTCATTGATGGACCCTAGCACTTAGCAGAGCTCCCTGCACCCAGCAAATACTCAAGATCTAGGCAATTCATATTTATACCCACTTCCTTTTTTGTTGTTTTATGTATTCCTTTTTTTTTTTTTCAAATGCAATGCCATTTCTATAATGAGTGGGAACACAATGCAAAGGACCTTTAAGCCAAATTGAACCCAAATAGCTTTTCCACCAATTTCACCAACTACTCTGAGCAAGGCATTTAATCCCACATTTTTCTTCTGTAAAATGGTACTAACTAAGCCTAAATGTCATGGTTGGTATAAGAAACCATTAAAATAATAAATATAATCAGCCTTAGTTCCAGAAAATATTTTATTCCCATCCCTTAGAGGATGTTTCATCCATATATTACACTCAATGTGGAAAGAAGTTTCACTTAAACTGTGAAAACAAAATTGTCATTTTAAAGAACAAACATATTGCTGATTAAAATAATCTGAAAGAAGTTCTAGCCTTCAAGCTGAATGAACTCATGAAATGAACATTACCACAGTTTTCTGCTTGTGGTCTGGATAGAATTAGTATGAAGGGGGAGATTTTTTTTTTAAAAAGAAGAAGAAATTCCTGCTGGCCCCCATTTATAAGTTGAAGGGAATGCATGGCAAGAAATGCATTTAGCAAACATTGATGAGCATCTATTATGTGCATAGTGCAAGTTGCCCCTCATCTAAAGGTGATTGTCATGCCCAGAAAAAGCCTAGAATTTACATTCACTTTCTGCATGTTTTGGGACAAATGTGTATCCTTTCTTGACTTAAGCTTTTACATTTGCAAGAGAAAAAAAAACATTTCCAGTCCATCTTCACAAAATGATAGACAATACCAGTCAGGATGTATGTGAAAGAGTCATTTATCCATTCATAACACAAATATTAACCGAGTGACTTCCCTGTGCTAAGTGTTGGCAATACAAGGGTTGACCATGCATACAAGTTCTTATCTTTCCAGAATTTACAAACTTTCTAAGACAGAAAGTAGTTGACAAATCATGAGTATTTCACAGAGGCTCAAGGTGCTGGAAGAATTCAGCTTAGTTGCAATATTGTAGTAGCAGAAGCGGTAGCAGCATGCATTCATTTGCCCGACATTATCAAGGTTCCATTATACAACATCAGTTTATTAACAAAACACAATTCTCCTAGTAAAGAGCATTAATTTCTCAATTTGAACATTTGGTTTGTACAGTCCATCTTCAAATGAGCTGGTATAATTTCTGGGACATTTAGAATGAGTTTTCCTAGACTAAAAGTATCCTTCAGAACTATTTAAAGCAAGGTATACTATTAACACTGACTTGATTTTAACAGAAAAAGAAATAAATCTTTGATATTAGCCAGGGACATCAAAACATAGTTTTCTAGGCCTGAGGACTCCACATAATGATTGTGTAACATAGTCTTGGTTTGCTTCCTGAGATCAAATCCAGATTGGAAGTATTTATTAGTTACATCACAGATAGGTCTCCTCAAACTTCAAATTTTGCATTAGTTTTATGAATCGGTGATCTAGTCACTTAATGATGGCTATGCTCATTTACATGTTGACACGTTTCCACATTTGCCTTTCTACCTGAGCAAGATTTAGCATAGACAGTATAAGGCTGCTAGAAATCAGTTTTTGTTGAATTAATTGTATTTTCTGAATTCTAGGCTCCTACAACAATCTCTGTATAGCCCTATTTCAAACCTTTCCCCCACTGTATTATAATAATCCATTGTCAATGTTTGTCTCTCAAATCTTATTTCCACTACTTACCATCTGTCTCATCTCCCTATCTTGTAACATGGAGGTAACAAGATATATCTCAGAGGCATGTGACTATGACATGACACATGCAGTGCCCAATGGAATTATGAGCCCCAACATCTTTTTCTTTTCTTGTTGTGGTTTCACATAAAACTAGATCTAGTTAGAGAGGGAAGGTAAGGGTGGCAGGGAGTTAGCTCATGCTAACTCTTGTGATGTGTGTCCCCATAAATAACACTGTCAGGCTCGTACCAACAGATTTTAAACTCTGCAGTTCTCAACATAAACACAAGAAGGAGCCACCCATTTGGAACCACACACACCTATACTGTGAGGGCTCTGGGTCCAGGGCTAGACGTTTGCTTTCCTTTGAAGTTTAGTTCTAGAATAAACCTGACACATAGTTGGTGCTCAGTAAATATGTGTTAAATGGGCAAAATACAAACTTGAATATCATTACAAGATAAAATTAAGTGTAATTCTAATGTCCGTGTTGACAACTTTAAGAACGATATATTTGAGGAACAAGGCTAGTCTGCTGAACGGTGTTCGTTGTATAATAATTGACAGTTTACCAAACCAATTCATTTTTGATGTACATTTCACTGTGGAAGACCAAGTTTATGATTTTGTTTGTTTGTTTGTTTTTGTAATTGCAAGTCAATGCATGTTCATTAGCATTAAGAAATTAATAGTTTAGTTTAGTGGCTAAGTTAATTTTATTAATTTAGCAGAAAAAACTATGGGTTTAGTGATGGATCTATGTTTAAAATTCACTAAGCTGCAAAGTGCTCTCTGACGAGTTATTTGGAAGGAGAGTCTTGTACAGGGGAACTATGGATTTTGAATTTTGAAAGGTCAGGAATGGAATTTCCTATGTCTCACTTTTCTGGTTTGTAAATGGCATTAGTGATTTCTGCCTCATCAGGCTATTAGAAGGATCAAATAAAATAATGGCTTGTTAAATGCACTAGAAAATAAATAATTTATCCCTCTTTCAAGAATGATTGTCTGCATTATAAAGTAAACATCAATTATAGAGTGATGGGGATTGAAGTCATGTGTATGAAGTGCATTTTAAATAATAAATTGCCATTAAAATAATATTAAATAAATAATAAATTACCATTAAAATGTGTCATTATTAAAATTGAAATTATCAACAGAGTGGAAAATATTTTGTTCCAAATATTCTAAAGTCTTCATTTGAGGCATTTTTAAAAAATTGCTTTGGGCATAAATGGGTTTACTTTTAAAATTTAAAAATAGGACAGGGATCAAATTAGACTCCCTTTACTATTTTTAGAGCCCACAGATGTATGTTCTGACTGACAGGGTCTGTGCCAATTTTCTACCAGATGGGATTACCATTGCTTGCTTTTAAATCATGTGCAAAAGCAGATTTTACTGCTGAGTAAATGACACCTGATATGGTCAATAGGGCACCCTTGAAGGAGAAGAAATCTTTTTTTTTTCCTTTTGCGACCACAAGGATATTATTTAATAAATTTTCCCTCGAGAGTGCCCATATTAGTAGAAGCCTGGAACTGTCCCCAAAGCATGAAATAACAGTCTAGTTGCAGATGACTTCAAGCCTATAATATTACAGTTGTAGCTCATTGATCCAACCTCACTGGAAAATATACTTTTTGATGAGGCAATTTTGCAAACTATTGAAAGCCACACTTTCAATACAGCAACTAAACTTGGTTAATTATTTGAATGGAAACTTTATAAGTGAATTTTATATTTCCTTATGCTACTGACTAAAATGCTATCAATTTTTATGCTCTGCTGTAATTTAGGGGCATCTTCCTGGATGTGAGGAGTGAAAGCCTGTCTTCCCTGCACCAAATGTCCCCAGTTTGCTGTGCTTACAAGGATCATGTCTGGCCTTTTACCTGTTTTGGCTTCTCCCTGTGGCAGATCAGTTTCAGCTTGCTACTGGTACTTCATCCATGTCACCTGTCCCACCTTCTGTCTCCTGCCAATACTCTTGAAGGTGCTGAGAATAGAGTGATTCTGACTTCACTTTCCCCTGGTTTCCTGGTTTTATTTATTTATTTATTTATTTATTTATTTATTTATTTTTTGAGGGAGAAAGAGAGAGGGACAGAGTGTGAGCAGGGGAGGGGCAGAGAGAGCGGGAGATAGAGTCTGAAGCAGGCTCCAGGCTCTGAGCTGTCAGCATGAAGCCCGATGCAGGGCTTAAACTCAGGAACCGCAAGATGATGACCTGAGCTGAAATCAGATGCTTAACCAGCTGAACATCCCAAGTGCCTCTGGTTTCCTGGTTTTAGTACTGGAAGCCCACATCTTGGAAACCCTTAGATTTGGGACACTGGGGCAGTTAGTCACTCCACTTGCAACTTACTTACAGGGATCACAACATGTTAGAAATCATTCACAAAGGAGGAGTAAATAGAATCCAAATAAATGCCGGTGGCTTCCTTCACGAGTACAATTAATGAGTTCTGTCATATGCATTATCACTGTAATTTTAAGGCCAGATTTTATTTTCATATTCATCCTGAGCTTAGTTCTGGATTGCTGATATTATACGATATGGCCTATTTTTCCGACCAGATGGGGACCTGTGACCCACACTATCTCAACCAACTCCAGTTAATTAGATTCTGCCAGTTCATAAGCAGTTGCTTACACGTGCCTAGATGGCGTCTACACAGTGACAAACAACTGGTTTCAGAGTTGCAAGAAAATTAGGATTCTGGCATTTGTGACCACACGAATGAACCCGGAAGGCATGGTACTTAAGTGAATTAATCAGCGACAGATGGACCAAGACTGTATGATCCAATTTACATGAGGCACCTAAAATAGTCAAACTCATAGAAGCAGGGAGACAACTGTGGTTACCAGGGACTGGGAGGTTGTTGGGGGGGGGGGGGAGGAGTGGGAAAGTGTCCAGTTGGTGTAGAGTTTCAGTTACACAAGATGAATGAGTTTGAGAGATCTGCTGTACAGCACGGCACCTAGAATCAACAATTCTACATCGTGCACTCAAAAACAAGAGTTTAGACCTCCAATTAAGTGTTCTCACCACACGAAACAGACAGACAAAGAAACAAGAATACCTGCTTTGGCAGCACGGATCGTAAAATTAGAACAATAGAGAGAAGATTAGCATGACCGGTGGGCAAGGATCATGCAAATCGTGAAGTGTTCCCTATTTTTTGGGTGTGTGATGAGTTTTGATCTCACAACTGGGTTCCCATGTGAGCATATTTAGAAATACACTGCTAGAGATTTAAAACTTGAGTGATAACAAATTTATGGCAACGTGTGGACAAACATCAGTTTAAAATGGAATTTGTCACAGACCTTGCATTTGTAATGGGGAATGGGGAGATATTGCTTCCAAAGGGGTGAAAATTGGTTCTTGGTGAAAGAGGGAGAGGGTTTTACTCTTTTCATGTGCAAAGCACAAATATACATACATTACATAAACATGTGCAATATATCTGTGGTATTGAAATTTCATGGCCATTAATTAGGGGGGAAAATCTGAAAAAGCTCCTAGAGGGTGCTAATACTTTTTTAAAAAGGTGAAAAAAGGGGCACCTGGGTGGCTCACTCGGTTGAGTGTCCGACTTTTGCTCAGGTCACCATCTCCCCATTCCCAGATTCCAGCCCCACATCAGGCTGTGTGATGACAGCTCAGAGCATGGAGCCTGTTTTGGATTCTGTGTCTCCCTCTTCTTTCTGCCCATCTCCCACTCCTGCTGTGTCTCTCTTTCAAACATAAATAAACACAAATAAACAAATAAATAAGTACATAAAGTAAAAAGGTGAGAAAAAGCCATAGACACTAAAGTGACATAGGTTGTTTTCAAACAGTAATGTGGTGCAAGGAAGTTAGATTGAAGCATTTAAAATGGAACCAAACTATGTGGAAATACTTCAAAATTGCAGTTTTTACAGCTGGGAAATTCTAGCTTGCACTTTACTTGAAAGGCAAGGACAAAGATAAAATCTGAGAGCATACTTGTGCGTCATCACATAAAAACCACTCCCAAATTGCAAGAACTACTGTTATGGATAATAATTTGTATTTATTAGTGATTTTTGAGGCTTTGGAAATGCTTGCAGAGACACAATAACATTGGATTTCTACAACATCTTCATGAGGCTGGTATTAATTGGCACCCTAGTGTATGAATAAGGAAACTTCTTCTTTGGGAAGTGAAGGAGGAGAACTCAGCCCCCATTCTTTCAGCTTCAGAATGTTGTCTCCCTCAGTAAGTGCAAACATTTAAAATTTTTTCTTCTTAAGTATGCATTACAACAGTGTAATATCAACCTTTGTATTATAAATCATTAAAACAACATAAATTGTTCATTATAATTTAGAAAATTCACTTTTTTCAGCCACGCATTATAATATTTCAACACTGTATTTTTTATATTGTAACAATAATATCATATCACAACATAATTATTGTTAATTTCACACTTTTCTTTGAAGTATGTATTGAAATGACCAATCATTTTCATTAGTGGACTTTTTAAAGCATTTTTTAAGTTTATTTATTTATTTTGAGAGAGATAGAGACAGCATGCGTGAAGAAGGGACAGAAAGAGAGAGGGAGAGAATCCCAAGTAAGCTCTGTGATGCTAGAGGTAGGGCTTGACCTCACAAACCTTGAGATCATGACCTGAGCCAAAACCGAGAGTCATACATTTAACCAACTGAGCCACCCAGGCACCCCTAGAATATTGACTTTTTACTTTTTTATTTTTTAATTTTTTTAGCAACTCTCTTAGCAACTTTATTTAAAATAGTTTATTGTCAAGTTGGTTTCCATATAACACCCAGTGCTCATCCTCACAAGTGCCCTCCTCCATGCCCATCACCCCCCTTCCCCTCTCCCCTACCCCCATCAGCCCTCAGTTTGTTCTTGGCATTCAAGAGTCTCTCATGGTTTGCCTCCCTCCCTCTCCCCCACTATTTCCCCCCTTCTTCTCCCCCACTGTCCTCCGTTAAGATCTTCCTAATCCTATACGTGCAAACATATGTCCTTCTCTGCCTGACATTTTGCTCAGCATAACACCTTCCAGGTCCATCCATGTTGCTACACATGGCCAGATTTCATTCTTTCTCATTGCCATGTAGTATTCCATGGTATAGATAAACCACATCTTCTTGATCCATTCGTCAGGTGATGTACACTTAGGCTCTTTCCATGTGTTAGCTATTGTGGAGAGTGCTGCTATGAACATTGGGGTACATGTGCTCCTATACCTCAGCATTTCTGTATCCCTTGGGTAAATTCCTAGCAGTGCTATTGCTGGGTCCTAGGGGAGTTCTATTGTTTTTTTGAGGAATCTCCACACTGTTTCCCAGAGGGGCTGCACCAGTTTACATTCCCACCAACAGTGTAGGAGGGTGCCCGTTTCTCCACATTCTCGTCAGCATCTAGAGTCCTCTGATTTGCTCATTTTAGCCACTCTGACTGGTGTGAGGTGGTATCTCAGTGTGGTTTTGATGTGTATTTCCCTGATGAAGAGGGATGCTGAGCATTGTTTCATGTGTCTGTTGGCCATCTGGATGTTCTCTTTGGAGAAGTGTCTGTTCATATCTTCTGCCCATTTCTTCACTGGATTGTTTGTTTTTCAGGTGTGGAGTTTGGTGAGTTCCTTATAGATTTTGGATACTAGCCCTTTATCTGATATGTCATTTGCAACTATCTTTTCCCATTCCGTCCGCTGCCTATTAGTTTTATGGATTGTTTCCTTTGCCGTGCAGAAGCTTTTAATCTTGATGAGGTCCCAATAGTTCATTTTTGCTCTTGATTCCCTTGCCTTTGGGATGTGTCAAGTAAGAAATTGCTGCGGTTGAGGTCAAGCAGAAGAATGAAACTAGATATTTTCTCACACCAACACAAAAATAAACTCAAAATGGATAAAGGACCTGAACGTGAGACAGGAAACCATCAAAACTCTAGAGGAGAATATGGACTTTTTAATTGAGACCTGACCATTGTTACTAACTTATATCTGCTTCACAGACAGTGGTTGGTCAGGACCCCACTGTGTGGTGTCTGGGGAAGTTGGGCCCTTATACATGAGTCAGATTGAACCTTTTCCTTATCACTAAGGCCGTGGCAAGATGGCTTTTTGGGAGACTTCCCTGATCTGACGTTTCTATCTTAACTGAATCTCTTCAGTAAAGAATTGGGAGATTAATTGAGCAGAATCAAAATACCATTATGAGTTGGTCATCTGATACTCTACTTCCTGTGTGAATCTGACATTTTACACCTAAGTAGAGGCCATTATTATCTGGACAACCATGACTCAGGCTACTATGGTTCCCAATTTCTTTTTGATTAGTTAGTGTTTATGATTCTGAGGCTTACGTAGGTATGGAATTGTTTCCCCTGTCAGACTGGAAATTTCTCATAGCAAAGGTCCATACCCTATCTGTCTAACTATCTCAGTATCTATATTAGTTTGGTAAAGTTGCCATTACAAAGTATTGCAGACTAAGTAGTTTAAATAAGAGATTTATTTTCACAATTTTGGAGGCTAGAAGTCCAAGATCAAAGCATCAACAGTGTTAGTTTCTTCGGAGGCTTTTCTATTTGTGTTATAGATGGGCCTTTTTACTGTGTCTTCACACAGTATTTCTTTGTGTGTTTCTGTGCCCTAATCTCTCCTTTTTTAAATTATTTTTTTCAAGTTTATTTATTTTGAGAAAGAGGGGGAGAGAGAGGGAGGGAAGGAGAGAGAGAGCGCGCACTCTGGAGTAGGAGCAGAGAGAGAAGGAAAGAGCATCCCAAGCAGGCTCCATGCTGTCAGTGAAGAACCTGACACAGGGCTCAACCTCATGAACTGTAAGATCATGAATTGAGCCAAAATCAAGAGTCCAATGCTTAACCAGCTGAGCCACCTAGGCTCCCTCCTAATCTCTTCTTGTAAAGATACCAGTCAGATTGGATTAGGCCCACCCTAATGACCGCATTTAACTCTAATTCTAAGTCCACTTACAGTCACATTCTGAGGTCTTGGGGCTTAGGACTCCAACATATGAGTTTTTGGGTAACACAATTCTAACCATAACATAATCGTAGTCGCTGGTCCTGGTACACTCTTATTAAATGTGTATTGATTGCATTTACAATCTTATACAAAACACCAAAGAATAGTAGGGGAGCTATAGTTTTTCATTTTTCTTTGATAAGCCTGATTCCTAAAACATACTATATATGCATAACATGTACATTTTCAGATTGCTCAAGTTATTAAAATATAGGCAAACTCAGGCAACTATCACCACAAGTGAAAATATATAATATTGCCAGTTCCTCCCTGACTCTGACTTATAACATGGTAAGTTAGTTTAGCTTCTGTTTGAATTTCATGTAAATAAAATCATCAACTTCTTTCACTCCACATTATGTGAGATTCATTCATATTCATGCATGCAGTAAGAATGTGTTTACTTATAAATATATAGTATTTCATGCTGTGAATATAGTATAACTGGTTTCTTCTATTTATTCATTATGAATATCAGGGCTGTTTCCAGTTTGAGGCTACCATGAATAATAACTACTGTGCACATTATCATATATGACTGATTTCATATGTATGCTCAATATATGTTCAGCATATACCTAAGAGAAAACATGGCTAGTCATGATATTGTTATGTTTGTTTTTAGTAGGTAATTATAGTTTTTCATTTCTACCAGCAGTGTTTGAGACTTCCAGGAAATTCACACCCTTACTAGCACATGGTATTGTCAGTTTTCAATCGTGGGTGTGCATCAATTCATTGTGGATTTTATTTGCCTCTCTGTTGATTTCTGAGGATGAGTGCCTTTTTAATATGTTTATTGAAATTTGAATATCTTTTGTGATGTATCTATTCAAATCTTGTACCTATTTTTAATTGAGTTATTTTTTTCTTATCAGTTTTTAAGAGATTGTGTATACTTGAGGTGCTAGCCTTTGGTTAATAATATTGTAAATATTTTCCCTCCCTCTGTGACTTTTTTTGGTTTTGGTCTTTTGTTTTAATAGCTTTAATGAGGTATAATGGACATACCATAAACTGCACAAGTTTAAAGTATAAAATTTGAAATATGTATATAATAATGCAAATATCACAATGGTCAAGATTCCACATGACCCTTAGTAATCCCCCCCTCCAGCCATTCTATGCCCTGTTCAGTGTATATATTTTCCTTTGGCCTTTCTTCCATCTCACCAAGTTTTGTTAACTGGGTTTAATCTGTTGTTAAGGGTTTTTTAAATCATGACATATTGACATTTGGAGCTGGCTAATGCTTTGTTTGGAGAGTTACCCTGTGTATTGAAGGGTGTTTAATACCGTCTATCATCTCTACTCACGAGATGCCAGTAGCACCTCCCTTTTGATTTACCCCCAAATGTCTCCAAACATTGACAAGTATCCATCTGGGATCAAAATCATCCCTGTTTCAAAAAACATAAAACATAACAATTAGGTTCATAATGTTGCTTGTTACATTGCTACATTCCAGAATTTCCATATGGTTCCCTTTATTATAATTTCCAGATTCATTTTTTAAGTTTGTTTGTTTATTTATTTATTTATTTTGAGAGAGAGAGAGAGAGGAGGAAGGGCAGACAGAGAAGGAGAAAGAGAAGATTTCAAGCAGGCTCCTCACTATCAGCATGTAGACTTATGTGGGGCTCCAGCTAATGAACCATGAGATCATGACCCAAACTGAAACCAAGAATCAGACACTTAATACAATGAGTCACCCAGGCACTCCTATAATTTCCAATTATTTGTTCACTCTATTTATGTGTTTCTATTTCATTAGTGTGTAATAAGAATTATAATAAATACATCTGAAAACTCAAAATCAAGATATCCAATGATTTCTTTTTTCTATTTTATATCATTTTTTTTCTTTTAGTCAAATCTTAGTGTACCAAGCTATTTGTCTGCCTGTCATTTCTTTTTTCTTTAATTTTTTTAAATCTTTATTTTTGAAGCAGAGAGAGAAAGGCAGAGAGAGAGAGAGAGACTGAGACAGAGACAGAGTGCAGGTAAGTGAGGAACAGAGAGAAAGGGAGGCACAGAATCCCAAGCAGGCTCCAGGCTCTGAGCTGTCAGCACAGAGCCTGATGCGGGGCTCAAACTCGTCGTGAACCATGAGGTCATGACCTGAGCCAAAGTCAGATTCTTAACTGACTGAGCCACCCAGGTGCCCTGCCTGTCATTTCTTAAGGAAAGAAGCTATTATTAGTTTAATCAAGCACTAAGGTAGCTGAATTTTAGCTTCAGTCCTTGTGAGGGCAGGCTCTTTTAAAGTTTGCCCTTATTTCTAAAGGGTAGCCCTTCACTGTATTAATTAAAAGCTTATAATAATATAAGACTGTATCTCAATAATATTTCAATAAAAAGAAAAGAAGGGCACCTGGGAGGCTCTGTTAGTTAAGCATCCAACTTTGGCTCAGATCATGATCTCAGTTTGTGAGCTTCAGTACCACATCAGGTTCTGTGCTGTCAGCACAGAGCCCGCTTCAGATCCTCTGCCTCGCTCTCTCTTTGTTCTCGCTCTGCTTGTGCTTGCATTCTCTCCCTCCCTCCCTCTCTACCTCTCTCTCTCTTTCTCTCTCTCTCTCACCCTCTCTCTCTCTCTCCCTCTTCCTCTCCCTTTCCCTCTCTCAAAAATAAATAATTTTTTTTTAAAAGAAAAAGAAAAAAAAGAAATACAATATTTACTAGGAACTTTTTTCTTCTCCGGGTCTAGAACTTTGATCTTTGCCTCCCAGTTCTGTGATACTGATCACCTGTTTCCGGCTTCTTAGCCTGAAACCTCTGCTTGAAGGATGGACGCTCACCCCATGGAGAAAAGCACCACCAAATGCAAGCTTATCTCTCTCAGCTTTACTTCTCTTTCCGATTTTGGCTCAATAGTCCCCACTGCCTCACAACCTCTGTGGGCCTTAAACAGATGCAATGTATTTTCCAGCCTTCTGTTGTTCTCAGAGGATTGGTTGTTTCAGAAGTATCTAGATAGCTGGTGCAGAAACCCACCACTCGCTTATTTTCCTTTTGTTAAACATCTATCTGCAGAATTATGGAATGATTTAGGAATTGAATATCCTCTGATTTTTTTTTCCCTCCTACAGTTCTCGCCTATGTGATCAGTTCTAGTTCATGGCCATAGTTTTATTTTCTATTCATGTTTTTGTTTCGTTTTTCCAAAAGTACTAAATAATAATGGCAACAAGAAGAGAATCCAAACAAAAATCCAAAACAGCTAATAACCTTCCCCCAAACCTTTATCTCCCATTCCCCTAAAGTAAATAATATCAATGGCTTGGTCTATGACACTCCAACTTTTCCTCATGTTCACACACACACACACACACACACTCACATATGCATGTACTCCTATATGCAGCACCCACAAACACAAAAAATTTCAAACTTGCTCATGTTTATAAAAGTAGACTAATGTAAGTATGTATATATATATATATATATTTAAGTTTTCTTTACTTCACTAAAAACATATCATGTATTGTGGACAACCTTTCTGACCTTTTTGCATGAGGATCTAGTGCATTATTTTTAAGAACCACATAGTATCACATAGTATAGACATATCACACTTTTTTCAACTGCTTTCATATTGAAGGGGAACGAGTTTATGTCATACAATACTGTAATATCCATTTATATAAATACATTTGTAGAAAATACTTACCACCAGAGGATTACTGGATCAAAGTGTCTGATTTTTAATGGTAATACATATTGCCTCATCACTTCCCCAAAAGTTTGAATCCATTAATATTATCATCAGCATTGTTGGTGAATCCACACAGCTGGCCAAATTATCAGCTCTTGAGGACATTCTTGTGTTATTTGTTTGTGTGGTTTTTTTTTTTTTTTTAATTTCAGGCAATCTGAAGATGAAAATTTTGTTCTTTAACTTGCAATTCCCAGACCAATAAAAGACTGCTGGACACTGATTATATATATATAACTGATTTTTTTAGTCAATACTAAAATCTCTCCTAACAATACAAAGTCAAAAATACTACTCTAAAGTGCCAAGAAAATGGCAAGATAATTTCAGCGTAAATCTATAGAGAGATCATTAGAATGTCAAAATGAAAATTTTAAAAGTCAATACATGTCGAATATAGTGACATCTGAGACTGACTCACATTGTCAAGGTGAGGTAGGTTGAGACTGTCTTGGGGGGCGGTTGTGAAGATCAGGCTGGGGAGTCAGGCTAAGTTGGAGGCACAAAGATCTCCCTGCATGAGCTACATTATAAAATTGTAAGATTAAGATGAAATCGAATGTACAAGATTTCTCTCCATAGGGATTTATTCAGTGCAGTATTCTAAATCTAGATTTTTCATCTGTCACTCATCTGAAATGAGCAGCCTTCTCAAATGGAAATGTATTTTTTTATTACAAAAAAACTCAGAGGAAATTGTACCTGGTCATACTCATGCTGGACATCTGAATTTTTTGTTGTTGTTGTTGTTTCTAATTGTCATATGGCATCCACCCAAGTAGCTATGTATCTATAATCATTTCTCAAGGATTATTTAAGTCAGGACATTTTCACAGAAATAACCGAGTCTACATTTCATAAGCAGAACCCTTTATTCCTTACTGTAAACACTAATATGCAATCTTATATTATACATTTGGTAGAGAGTTCTCATTAGCTAATTCATTTGCATTAAGTAATCCTTGATACAATTCTCATGTGTGGCTAAAGGAATGTCCCCTTGGGCTGCATGAGTCTGTATTTTCTTCTCACGGTTTGTTATACTCTTGTCTGACAAGATAGTCTACTTACAATGGCTAGACTGGGTTTCATGGCCTTTATTTTAACTTTGTTTAAACTTTTCCTTAAGTTTTAAATTATTGATTATACTTTTCTTTGTAAATCTTTTAAAAGTTTTCTCTCAATGGGAACATCATTGCCAGCATTTAGATATCAAGTCCCTCCAAACATGAACAAAATCAAGAATCTCTAAACTCACACCTGCCTCTAACCCCTGCTCTCTCCCACTGTCCCCCAACAATAAGCCTATCCAAAGAAGGGTCTCTCTCCTTCCCTTCCTCTGCCACTCATCCCCACTCACCCCAGTGTAGCCTCACCCCCTTGAAACAATCACACTAAGATCACCAACAACTTCAAGCAGGACTTGATCTCTCAAAGGGCACCATTCCTCAATCCTTTTTCTTTTGTCTCTTGAACATAACCATTTCCTCCACTATCATGGGGTCATATTCTCAGGTTTTCATTCTAACGTTCTAGCTTCTGCATTGTTCCATTTTCAGGCTCATTCTCCTCAAGCAGCCTTCATCTCTCAGCAGGTGCATGAAACAGCCTCCTCACTGAGCCCCTCACTCACCATCACTTTCCTCCCACTCCACAAGGGGTCCATAATGACGTTTCCAAAATGAACATCTGATACCTTTTTTGCTTCTGAAGGCTTTTCAATGACATCCGATGGTTCTTAGGTTGAAGACCCAAGGCCTCCAGTTGCTGCGCAAGTTCCAGCCTGGTCTGGTTCTGTCCCTCCTCAGCCTCACATGTTTGTTTCATATTCCTCAGGATCCCTGTCTGACACCAAAATCCCGCCACATCCTGTTTCTCTGTTGTCTTGACAACACACACCTTCCCATCATGGTAACTGATTGTACATTACTAGGCGTGAATTTTCTGATTTCTGCATATGTACTGGAAGCACCCTGAGGACAGGTTTCATTTATTTGTTTGTTTGTTTTTCACCTGTAAAACTGGTCATAGTGCTTTTGGGAAGTTAGAAAAGGCTCTTTAGAAATTTGTTTATTACTCAAAAAAACCAGAAACTTGCTTATTACTTTCATAGTAATTGATCTAACAATATTTCACAAACATCTTGAAAAAATTGGTTAAATTTTATTTCCCTTAGTACTATTTTATCTGTGGTTCAAACATATTTCCATATCATTCCGAAAAAATATACAATTTTAAAGATCCCTCTGTAACTTTGATTTTTCACATTTATAACTTATTTAATTTATTTGTGTTTTCCTCAACCATTGAAACATTCATAATTGCTGGTTGTCTTTCATTTTTAGAGTACTGATTCTATGTGTGGTATCTGTTGACTCTCTATTCCCTGCTTGCTCTTTTCTTTATACTTTTAGATTGTGAGCTCATCTCTAATGAATTTATTTTATACTCCATGAGAATCCCTTGAATGAACTTATAAAGCAGCTCTATGTTGGTTCTGGAGATCTCCCACAGATTTCAAAACTACTTTGCAATCTTCATGTTATTTTCTTAGTTTGGGTTACTGACTCCAAATGAAGCCACGAATTCAAATCCCATGATCTTGAGTAGTCCAAGTCTGGGATTTAGATTTCACCAAAGAGACTGATTTTTTATTTTTATTTTATTTTATCCATCCAAGCTCCAGATTGTAGGCAAGATTATTCATTTCATCCACAATCTGATAGAAGCATTTTAAAAAAATATTTATATTTGGGGAGGTGGTGATGCTTGAACATTTAGAATCTAGGCTCCAGTTTCTCATGATTCATAGATGAGAAGGCTTGTCTTTTATTCCTGTGAAGGCTTTAGAACCCCCGTCCCCAGCCATTCTGGCTTTTGATTAGAACACTCACCTTTATGGCTGCTCATAGTGTCCTTATTATTTCTATCTTCATTTCTCCCATATGCATGTTGTGCTTTCTTTCTTTTGAACTTGGATATAAAATATAAAATATTTTATAAGTGAAATTTGTTTTTTCTAAAATATGTTTTAATGTTTATAAATATTCTAAATATTCTACCAGAATTTCTATAAATGTATTGCAGGATTGGGGAAAGGAAGTTTATTCTGCCATGTTGCCTGAAATTACCTCTCTGGTCTTTATAGGAAAGAAGGTTGAGAGCAACCTGAATTAAAACTTTATTTAATGGAAATAATATAGTTTATTTTCCTCCATATATCCAAAATATTATCAGTTCAACATGCAACCAATGGGTAAACATTATTAACAAAGTAGTTTATAATAATATCCCCCCCCATGGAAAGTCTTTGAAATCTAGTATGTATTTAACAATTAAAGTAAGGTTCAATTTGGATTAGCTACATGTGTAATCACTATCATACTGGCCAGTGAAGAGCTATTGAAAATCTCTTCTACTTTCTTCATTTCTCTTTAGTGAAGTACAGTTGACACACAATGTTAGCTTTAGTTTTAGATGTACACACAGTGATGTGACAAATCTATACATTATGCTTTGCTCACCACAAATGCGGTTACCATCTGTCATCATACAACACTGCTACAATACCATTGAATATATTCCATATGCTGTATCTTTAATCCTCACGACTTATTCGTTCCTTAACTAGAAGCCTCTATCTCCTTTTCCCCTTTATTCATTTTGTCCATCACCCCACCCACTGCCCCTCTGGCAACCATCGGTTTGTTCTCTGTATTTATAGGTCTAATTCTGCTTTTTGTTTGTTAGTTTGTTTGTTTAGATTCCACATATAAGTGAAATCATATGGTATTTGTCTTTCTTTTTCTGACTTATTTCACTTAGCATAATATCCTCTAGGTCCATCCAAGTTGTCACAAACAACAAAGGCTCTCTCCTTTTTGTGGCTGAGTAATATTCCATCGTGTTTACACCAATCTTTATCCATTCATCCATGGATGGACACTTGGGCTGCTTCCATATATTGGCTATCGTAAAAAATGCTGCAATAAACATTAAGGTGCATGTCTCCTTTTGAATTTATATTTTATTATATGTTTATTATATGGATACATATATGTTTTCAAATTAGTGTTTTTTAATTTATTTGGGTAAATAACCAGTAGTGAAATTATTTGATAATAGGGTATTTCTATTTTTAATTCTTTGAGAAACCTTGATATTGTTTTCCACAAATTACATTTCACAATTTATCAACAGTGCATGAGGGCTCCTTTTTCTCCACATTCTCCTCAACATTTGCTATTTCTTCTCTATTCAATTCTAGACATTCTGACAGGTATAAGGTGATATATCATTGTGGTTTTGATTTGCATTTCCTTGATGACTAGTGATGATGAACATCTTTTTATGTGTCTGTTGGTCATCTGGATATCTTCTTTGGAAAAATGTCTATTCAGGTCTTCTAGCCATGTTTTAATTAGATTATTTGTGGGGGTTTGTTTGGTGTTGATTTACATAAATTCTTTATATATTTTGGATATTCACCCCTTATCAGATATATCTTCTCCCATTCTGTAGGTTGCCTTTTCACTTTGTTGATGGCTTCCTTTGCTGTACAAAGCCTTTTATTTTGATGTAGTCTCAGTAGTTTATTTTTTCTTTTGTTTCCCTTGCCTGAGGAGACATATCTAGGAAAAACGTTGCTAAGGCCAATGTCAAAGATATTACTGCCTATGTTTTCTTTTAAGAGTTTCATGGTTTCATGTCTCACATAAGTCTTTATGGATTAAAACTTTAAAAAATACACAGATATTCTTTCTTTTTCTTTTTGAGAGAGGAAGAGAGATGCATGTGTGCAAACAGGGGAAAGGCAGAGGGAAAAGGAGAGAATGAATCTTAAGCAGACTCAGTGCAGAGCCTGATGCACAGCCCAGTCCCAGGACCATGAGATCATAGCGTGAGCCAAGATCAAAAATCGGATGCTTAACAAACTGAGCCACCCAGGAGCCCCCAAAATACATAGCTATTAAGCAGCAGCATCAGGATTCAAACTCATATTACAACAGTGCCTAGAATTGTGTCTGACAAATAACAGGTACTCAATAAATGGTTAATGAATAAATGCCTAAATAAGACAAAGGACATAAGCATTTTCTTCCTATGGCATTGCTATCAGTGATGGTGAAGGTGGAAATAGCAAGCCTCTTGCTTTCTTCACTTCACAGTGGACTGGTATTCAAGAGGGAGAGACTTCCTGGACATTTCTGAATTTGAGACTCTACCAAGACACCCAAAGGAGAAATGATTAATCCCAGATGCTGTCTCCATCAAGACAAGGAGAACTGAGAAGTTCTGAGAACTGAGATACTGGCATACAGGATAGCTCAGTAATTTTTCATTCAAATCCCTGGCTATATACATTCCTTTCCCAAACCATCCCAATTCTTCATCTATCCAGTTGTCCCATTTAGAATGCAGCAAATATTAACAGAGGACAAAGCAGCCAGCATTTTAATCCAGTTTTAAGTGTTGACAACATTTCTACTGATTTCCAAAGATCTTTAAAGAAGAAAGATCTATTACAAGGTACCCCCCGCTTTTCCAAGTTTGCATTCTGTTACTTCACTTTTATAAAATGCCTACATTAGCACTGATTTTGCTAACCAAAAGAACTTCAGAGAGGATTTTCACACACACACACACACACACGCACACACGCACACACACACACGGCAAAACGCAAAAGTAATGTTCAGCGTTGATTTTGCAGAGAAATGAGCAGGTAGAAAGACAGTGCGCACTCCGGGGCAATGAGAGTGGCACCCCCCAGCACCTTCCTTGGGAACCACACTTAGCATCTCAGCATCAAGGGCCAGAGCTCTGAGCCATGACTGTGAGCTTCTGGGCTTTATCTCCATTTACTGTGTGCATTCATTATCAAAATGTGTCCTGTGGTATCAGGAAAGCCTAAGAGAGGTGATTTTTTGAGTCCGGGAACATTAAAAAACATTGCCATATAAATTAATGGTAACCGCTTCTTCACTTAACACCATTTCAGCTTATGGAAAGTTTCATAGGAACACCCTATTTTCTAAAAGTGGGGAAACTTCTACTTGTATTATAGCAAATGAAAAAAAGCCTTTAATTCAGTTACACAAGATATATTTAATTATTCATTGGAAAAATTTCATTTTGATTTTCCAAGATGAGTATTTTGTTTAAAACCTCTGGAAGAAGTTTTAATGTTTAGATTACTGTTTAAAATTACTGCCCTGATTCCAAATTTGTCACAACAGTTCAGATATCAACCTCCTTCCCTCAATACACAGCATGGTGCCCAGATTGGTACTGCGAAAAAATAGGTCCACCTCCATCCCCCTGTGCTCAACAACAATGAAAAGTTCCTTCTACCCGGAGAGTAAGAGCCCAAATTTCAACAATGACCACAAGGTCGTTAAAAATCTGGCTCGACTCCTAGTTTAATTTCATCTCCTTTGACCACACCTGCCACTTGACTGATTCTATTCCAGCTGTGATGGCCTCCTAGATGTTCCTTAAACATACGTGCCAGATCCTTCCCTGGGGCCTCCATCTTAGCTATTCTCTTGCTCGCATTGCCTCCCCTTGAAAATTTAGTAGCTTGTACCCTCTCTCTACTCCATTCAGCCTTGGTCAGGTCAGCTGTCATCATCCTAATGATCTTCCCTGGGTAATCTATTTATACTTGAGATCTGTCTTTTCTGTTCCCACCCTGGAACATCTGATCCTCTCCCCAGTGTTTATTTTTCTTTAGAGCATTTACCACCATTTAATACACACACACACGTTTTTAAAAATATATTTATTTTATTTATTATCTGAATGCTCCTGCTACTATGACAGCTTCATGGATTTTGTTTTGTTTTATTCCTAATGTATCCTCCCCTCCTGGAACATTGCCTGGCACCTGCAGGCACTTTGCAAATGCTGGACGATGAGTAAATGAGTGAATGAGTGAAAAAAAAAATAGCCCTTATTGAATCTTTAACATGTGAGGTACTTTACTATGCATTTCACATGTATGAATTCATTTAATCTTGTGAGTGAGGTCCTCATATATTCTTTAGGTTACAGATGAGGAAATGGAAGTGCAAACAGATTATATAACTGTTTCAGGACAAGACATCAAAAGGAGTTTTAAAGTAATTTCTCTGTTCTTTATCAGACTAATTTATATAAGACTAAATTGACTAATTTTTCCATTTCCATTAACTTCACATCCAAGCCTCTCTGCAATTAGACCCCCTGATCATCTTCCTAGATAACTGGCTTATTCTCCACTTTCAAATTATAGTGGGAGTTCCTACGGGAGGGGGGGGGGCAGGGGTGAGAAATGACAATAATGAAAGGAAGAAGCCTAGTATAATGACCTTTGAGCTCTTGCTCTATGCCAAGGACCATGCAAATATGTTATATGTACATCGAATTTAATCCTCACCAAAGCCATGTGAGAAGGCTGAGGCTTAGAGAATCTAAATCATCTTTCCAAGGTCACACAAGTAGTTAAGAACTAAGCCTATAATTTGACCTAGACTTTCCTAGTTCTGTGCATGCAAGGCCCAACACAGCTGGGGGCTCTCCTTAGGGTAACACTGGGGTAACACTTGACATCAAGGTGTTGAGTGTATTGCATTCGTTCCAGGAGGTTCTGGGGAAAAAGAGCTTCTGAGCTCATTCAGGTGGTTGAAAGGATTATTGTGGCTGCAGGACCGGGGTCTTCATTTGCTAATTGGCTGTCAGCTGCAGGGCTGATTTCAGAACCCAGAGGCTGCCCACAGCCCTTCCATGTGGCCTCCTTCATCATCAAAGCCACCAATCACATTTCAAATTCTCATGATTTCAATCTCTGACCTCCTCTTTGTCTGACCTCTGACCCTTATTCAAAAGTCTCATGTGATCAAGTCAGGTCCACTCTATACATCTCCCTATATTAAGGTCAGCTGATTCTAGAGCTCAATTACATCTGTAAAATCCCCTTTTCCATCTACTGAACCATAATCATGGGAGTCACGGATCTGGGGATTGAACAGGGCATGCACATGAGGGGGCAGGGATATTGACAGACTTCTTAGAACTCTGTTGATCATACCATCCACCTGCCTTCACATCCCCTTCATTCTGCATCAAACATCTACTCATTCGCCTGATAATTACTTTGTCTCTTTCTTGGAAAAATGCCTCCCCCGCCACATGAATCCTGTCCATTTCCATAGAAGGTTACCCATTGGCTTTGCACCCTCCTTCCCACATTACTCTTCAGAGCCTGAAGGTAGGCACAGAGGAAGGCAAGAGCCAAGCCAGAAAGTTTTGTGTGTCATGAGTTCTTGCTTCTTATGTCTGCCATAACAAATCATTACAAATTTAGTGGTTTAAAACAACACACACAAAAAAATCTCTTATGATTCTCTAGACCAGAAAGTTGATGGGAGTTTCACTGGCCTGAATACAAGGTGTGTGCAGGGCAGCGTTCCTTTCTGAAAGCTGCATCTGAGCAGCTTTCCTGTCTTTCCTGCCTTCTCCAGCTTCCAGATGCTGCCTGTGCTCCTGGCTTCAAAGCCCCACTTTTCCTCACCCTTACGGCCCTCAGTGTTGCCTCTCTCTGACCCCTCTTCCATTGTGAGTCTCTCTCTATCTAACCTGAGTCAGAAAAGGTTTTCCACATTCAAGGACACCATTGCTCAGATTGGACAATCCAGAATAATCTCAGGGTCTGTCCCTGGGATCACATCTGCAGAGGCTTTTTGCCCTGTAAGGTAAGCTATTCATAGGCTCCAGTGTTATGATATAGATAGTTTTGCAGTAAGATGTGCAATATTGTTCACAATATTGTTCACCACATCATGCTAAGAAGTGTGGGCTTCTGAAGCTAAGAAGCTACTCTTCTGAAGGTGAATAGAAACACTGAAAGAGTTGTGGCACAAGGTGGCTAAGACACGTCTGCATTTCTGAAAGATTCCTAGGCTCCAGGCTTCAAATTAATGATGGAGAATGGTTATGTTAATGGATAATAACTTGTTATGGAGTGCTAGCAACTTTTCTGGCACTGTTTGAAGTGTGTTGCAATCCTTAATGCACTTAACCGTTATAAACTAGATAGTACTATACTAACAGTAACCCCATTCTGTAGATGATAAATTAGACTCGCAAAGAATTTAAATACATTTACATTTAAATAAATTCCCCAAGAGTGTATAACTAGCGAGTGCCAAAGTGAAGATTCGGTCCAGGCATCTGACTTCCTGAGTCAATGTTCTAACCACTACAATAACTTCCCTTAACAGGGCAGAGCACCTCCTCGCCGCCTCTGAAAGAGGGAGAAAGCATGGTCAGGCCTAGTGGTCAGGGAATGCTTTCTAGATGCATCAGGACATGCAAAAACCACAGAGGAAGGGAACAATTTGGAAAAGTCGAGAGGAATGAAGAAAGAATTCCACAATTCATGATCATCAAGTCCATGTCCTCCCTTGTCTACAAAATAGGATCTTTAGTCTCTATAATTGCTTGACTCTTTATATGTTTGAATGAGTGAACCAGGGGCATTCCAGATCAATGTGTGCTGATGGGTGTAGCCTTCCCCCGCCCCCCCCCCCCCCATTGCTGCTCTGCAAGTTTCACAAATAACTAACCACCTGAGAGCTCGGCTCTCTCATACTGAATTCCATTTTGATTTTTCATTCCTCTTGATTCTCATCTCTTTGTGCCCAAATTGTATTTTCCCGAAGATGTTTTCAAAAGTGTTTTTGTTCTGATTTAATAGGCTCAGTTTTCAATGTTTGGGCTGAAATTGAGGAGGTGCTTTATGAAAAGTGAATGCATTCGAATGGTGAAGTTTCCTGTGAACAGAAATACAGTATTGTTCTACTCTGAAGTTCCTAAGAGCCAGCTTCTGTTATTTTATTTCTAGATTTCCTTCCATCTTCTTCTTTAAAACTTTTCAAAATGACATCAAACAGCCTTCCTCTTGCTATGAAATAGAGAAAGCCCTTTCATCTGTAGGTAGGCTGATGGTGAGGGAATTATCAAGCAGAGAAAACCAAGGCTATTGTTCTTGTAAAATATATTAACTTAAAAAATAAAAGAAACTTCCTCACTGTGAAATACCCACTCTGTACTCAGAATCCTTCAAATCAGAGATGGTCACAGAAAGAGACAGCCCATCCAAAACCAGATAGCAAGGGCATACATGTGCCACATCCTTCCAGGAAGGGACAGCCACAGCAAAGGAGAGGAGGAGGAAGAATGTATTGATCATCTATTTTATACTAAGAAAAGCACTGTGTTATTTACCTTATGTGCCCTAAGTCATTTGGTCTTTTGAACACCTGAGCAACCTACTCTGATATCCACTCTACAGGTAAAGAACGCAAGCCATGGAGAATGTAGGCCACTTTCTCAAAATTTTTGCCAGTGACAAGGCCAGTGTTTCCATTCAGGTATTTCTTACATTAATGAATCACATCATTTACCTTGTTAACTTAGTACTATTCTGAAAAATGACTATTTATGAAAGTTTCTGCTTCTTATAAGAGACATAAGTGAACCTAGAATTTTCAAATTTGTGTAGAGAGAAAAATAATCATTCATTGGACATCAAATGTGTTGAATACATCTAATGTATGCTTGGACTTACAGTATAAACCATGCCTTAATAATATGGATTCTTCCAATTGAATGCTTTTTTGGATGGGGGGGGTCATGTAGGAGCAGAGGGGAGGGAGGGAGGGGGAGAGAGAGAGAGAGAGAGAGAGAAATAGAGAGAGAGAATCTTAAGCAGGCTCCATGCCTAGCATGGAGCCCAACGTGGGACTCAATCTCAGGACTGAGATCACAACCTGAGCTGAAATTAAGAATCGGATGCTTAACCAACTGAGCCACCCAGGCACTCAGAAAGCTTCTTTTTTTAAAATTATAGGTTGAAAAACTAGCATTTCATATCCATAATAAAGCTAACACTGTACTGCTCAATTTTATTACCCAAATAGTATTCTCTGATATTTTTTAAAGAACTTTTGAGTTTGCAAACATTCCCTAATGCATTATTTCACTGAACTTCCTGTCCTTCCACAAGATGAGCATCACTTGACCTCCTGTACTCTTATTAAGCTGAGGCTTAGAAGCAGTTCAGCAGCATGAGTAAGATAACACAGCTAATAAATTGTGAGGCAAGATCTAGAACATTGTTCTTCAGCTACCAAGACATAATTCTTCAAGCCATGTAGTCTGACGTCCTAATTAATCTATGAATAGACACAGCGAAGTCTTAACAAATACAAAGAGAAGACCTTCTCTGTAAGGCAGGCTAGGGCAGTCCCCATTCGGGAATTTTTCATTCTCTAGCATTACCAAAAGAATTTCTGTATCTCTCTCCATGCATTAGTTTGGTTGCATTTGACTCCAGCTTCAAACTTGTACTTTGAACCCTCAGGTGTGTAGACCTTTTTTCCATGGTATTTAAGGTTTACCTTTCTTCTACAGTTTTCAGTTTGGCTTGTACATTTCCATACCAATATCCCCTATGGGGTTAGGAATTTCTGCTATGGACAGGGACCCTCAGGATTTGAACCACACAATCCTAGGCCAGTTGTGGGTCCACTACAGCAGTAGGTTGGGTCAAAAGTGGTTAATAAAGGTAGAAATCCTAAGGGGAGGATTATAGAAGGAGAAAAACAAACGTGGTCTGAAAAATGGGTAGGATACTTTGAGCAAAGAGTGGGGGGGAGAGGGAAAGAAGATTCCACAGTTTTATGGGGAGAATGAGAGGCAAAACATCATATATTGAATTCCAAAGTTGCTGCACTGCCAACTTATTTTTTTCCAGCTCTTGAATTATTTGCAAGCAGACACACACCCGCACACACACACACACACACACACACACACACACACACAGATAAAACATGTTACTAAAGGTTCACAGAATTTTTACTTTCTAGTTAGAAACAATGGACACAAAGGATTTGGAGGATTTTGTAAAGATGTAATTATTCCAAATGCACAATTTTGTCAGCTTGCTTTTATAATCAAAGCACTGCATGGATTTCAAAGTAAATACAATCTTTGTTATGTGAGAAAGCTCTGAAGTCACTGTCTCAAAAAATAAAATAGGGACAGTTTCAGCAAATAGTGGCAAATCTCAAAGACCTTACTGTTTTGATGTATGACTCCTATTAGTAATGTCCTGAAGAAGTCCTACCTAATTGATTCCATCCATTATCTGTTTGACGCTTTATGATACAAAAAGATAAAGGAGTGAAAGGAAGAGATCTAGCAGGTATTGACCACCTACTAAGTGACAAGAAATAAGTGTGCTTCTCCATATTTTCCATGGCATTATGTTCTCAAAACTGTTCTACATTGTAAATATTACAAGATGACATAAAAGAGAAAGAGGTTAAATAAGTTAGCCAAGCTCAGACACCTACTATGTTTTGGCACCAGGCTTCAAGTCTGTTTGTTGCCAAAGGCAATGATCTTGACACATTTTCAATTGCATTACATGATTAGCCAATTTCCCCTTGGAAAGTGTATATATAAGTTCAGAAAATTGGTACATTATGACCTTGGTTGATTTATTCATTTGTTCCATTGATGTACTGATGAATTTAGAAGCAAGTGATGGTTTTCTCTTCATTTTTGCTTAAGTTTAGGGATGAAGTGGATTGGTGTGTATACATAATAAGATTTATCATTTATATATCATAAAACTAATTCTAGAAAGTATCTTTACAGAAAATAATAAAAATATTTTGTTCCTCCTGTGTTAGTTAGAATATAGTCTAACATCTAATGAAAAATTTTAAGTGTCTGTGGGTTAACATCATACAAGTTTACTCTTCCCTTACATTATAATCCAGATGGATTGGTCAATTAAAAAGTGGATGGGGGAGGGCTTCTAGTTGGTTCCATGTACTGGGAAAGACATCTAAACCTATCCCCTAACAATATTTCTTTTTTATTTGTTTCTGAGAGAGAGAGAGATAGCGTGAGCAGGGGAGGGTCAGAGAGAGAGGGAGACACAGAATCCGAAGCAGGCTCCAGGCCCTGAGCTAGCTGCCAGCACAGAGCCTGACCTGGGGCTCCAACCCACAAACCATGAGATCATGACCTGAGCCAAAGTCAGATGCTTAACCGACTGAGCCATCCAGGCGCCCCCCTCACCCCCCACAATGATAATTTTTAAACTTACTTTTCGTCTTTTTCCACTTCATCCACAGCATCCTGCTCCCTCTATTTCTCTCTCTGCCTCTAAATTTAATGGTAACATGAAACTATCAGGATCCAGTATACACCCATAATGAGAACTTTTTGCAATGCTGGAGTCTAATTGGTCTTTGTTGCTCAAAGGCTTTCTCAGCTTTCTTCCCTGCTGTTTTAAGGCTAGAAGCTGGCTTTTCTTCCAATTCAAGTTCTTAAATTTTAGACTTTTTAAATTTATTCTTGCAAACCAGTTGATCCTTTCCCAAATTAATTTCTTTCACATACTTTAAAGTCAATAACTACACATATACATTGCTAACATTCTGTGTTACTAGTCCATCCCTTAGAAGAAGTTGGTCTACGAAAGCATCTTTCCAGCCCCATAACATCCATTTCCTTTCCACCCACCAAGCCATAGCCTCAAAGAGATATATTTTCTTAGGCAACTTCCTAATTCTGGCACCATATATTCAATCAGTCAGAGTTTGATCAGGAAAATACAAATAACTAAGAATTTTGAAGAAAATATTATTTAATACAAAGATTTAGAGGCTTATAAAACTATTGAAGTACTTGAGGGTTTTGGAAATGAACACTTTTATATATGCATTTACATATTATTTGGCAAGACTTCATCTTCTTCTATTCAATGTCAGTGGCAATGAATATAAAAGACAGAATCATATGCCACATAATAAGTATTTATTGAATTAATTAGTCACAGTTCCATTCCAGATTCTTGGGGATGAATTTAGTCTTGGTCAGGATTTCTGCCAATTGGATGCAGAATTCCATCCCCAGACCATTGGATACAAAAGAATAATGCAGTAAAGACAAACCAATATTCCTTGTAATTATTTTATTGCAGGCCCTTGGTATTTCTAGGAAACATGTTTGCATTGATGCATTTGTGCCAAGTGGAGGGTTGGGGGGGACGGGGAAACATCCATGATCTGTTTTTAAACATCTTCGTACCTAATTACCAAGAGGGAAATTTTCCATCTTTGTGGCCTGGCAGTGTTACTCCACTAAATAGGAAAACAGAGAAAGAGTAGCCTGGAGGCATATAGAAACTGAGAGCCCACACAAGCAGAGATCACCTTTCAGCCAATCTCATGGGGAAAGAAACCACTTTTATGTTCTTTCATATTTATAGAAACATGATTGAGATTCAGGGTTTAAGTGACTCTATCACGAGCTGTGTCATCTTGAGTAAGCTACTTAAATTTTGGAGGAAGATAGCCTCATCATTAAAGCTAGGAAATTCTCATTTCAAAGGTGTCATGGGAATGATATAAAATTAACAAAATGTGTGCTCCATAAAAAGGTAAGAGATTTTACATTATTGAAGCATGAAATGAAGAGAGGTAAGAAAGGAAGGAAAGAAGAGAGAAATGGAAAGATGGGGGACATGGGGAGAAAAAAATGTAAATAAAAGGAACCAGACATTGTGAAAACAGGAAATCATAAGCCTAAATATAAAACAAATAGTATTCTTAGCAAGTGGGTCAGAGATAAAGTTTAGTGCAACTTAATTGCTGATGAATTCTTGCACTACCTGCGTATTTAGTTGTCTTCTTTAACACTGTGTTGTTTCTGTTTACTTCAATATCAAGGACTTGTAGTGCCTGCATCATGCACTCTGCTAGGTATTGTCAAGTAGGTAACGCTAAGGGGCTGGAGTTGGGGCCTAATGCAGATGGTGTCATGGCTAATTCCAGGAATTTCTGCAAGGGTAGCCTGAGAAAGACCCCTGCTTGAGCACCGTGAGGAGACTGCAGACTCGGCAAAAATGTTACCAACGGAATGAACTGTGGAGGGATTATTTTTTCCTTCATCGATGGAACCAGATTGCCAACATGTGGAAGCCACCATGGGAAGGCCCACTCTCCAGTAGAGTGGTAAGAACATATTGCCATGGCTATAAAGCCACTGAGAATTAGCAATGTCTGAATAGAGGGTATTGTAGATATGAGTAATCACAATATTGCACAAATCAAGAGAAACTTAATGGTATTATACTCACTTCAAAATAGACCCTCAGCAGTTACTTGATGGCTGACAATGTATTTCCCAGTAGCTTCAAGGTCTGTGCTAAATTATAACGAACATTCTTATTTTAATAAAATCCTTCATCGTTGGTCATAAAAATATTCTGGAGAGTTTATTAACACAGCAAAACTTATTTTGTTTCCAAAACAGTTGTTCTGGAAAATGCTTAAATGATCCATGAACCCTTTAAAAAGCATTTCTTCTTTGGAGGAAAAAAAAAACCAAGATGTAATGAGCAGGCTTTCATTTTGAACAGATCCAGCTTTGATACTAGTTTTTCTATTCACTGCCTTTGAATGCTTGGGTATTTTACTTAAACTTCACCTGTACAATGGGGGGGCAAGGTGGTGTTGGAAGTATTGAATATGACGATAAATGCATGGAAAATGCCTGTTACAGTGTGTATGCTCACACTAAACAGTAGCTCAAATTCCAGGGCACACTCTGAATTTCTATCACTATGCTACATCCACTACAACTCATTAAAAAAAGAGAGAGAGAGATCAATAAAATGGTTAATATCCCTCTTCAGTGTGGCTCTTTCCTTTTGTCTCATATTCTCACTCTCTGTCAAACAAAACTCATTTTCTTTAATCATCCCAAACAGACAGTGGAGATAAAACAAGTCCAGTCCCCATGGTCTGGAATAATTTGGTTCAAAAGAGAGACCAAGAAAAGTCATGCTGTGTCATGCATGAGACCAACTCTTCTTATTGGACTATGACAGAAAACATGGGGAGTAAAATTAAAAATGATTTATAAAAAAGTAAGAAAAGGCTTCTCTGTGTAAGAAATAAGTCTTTCGTGGATTTGTCAGACTCCTGACATCTAATTGTGTTGATGAGCACCAAATCTATTGAATCATAGAGTCTACAAATAGAGCATCAATTTTTCATTATCTTGACTGGATACATGTCTTGCCCTTCATTATTCTCAGGACAATTTTCTCAAATAAGATATCAACCAATTTTATCAAAAAAATACAAATGCAGAAAATACAAGTGGCTGTTTGATGAGAGATCTAAGCTTCAACATATTCAGGAGGGCTTCTTCTTGTCAGTTTACATATAGGGTATATGTCCCCTTCTTCCTCCTTTCCTTCATCAACAAACTTCTTACAAAGGAATTTAAATATATGACCTCAGCTCTCTCATGTGTATCTTAACTTTTGGATGAAGCCTCGCTCTCATCCAAGCTATATAAACTCTTTCCCGCAAGGTTTTTCTTATGCTTTGCCAATTGTCTAAGCCTGTGATTTCCCGGTTTGACAAGCTCCTTCTGACGCTACCCCTTTCTCTGGCACTCATGATGTTCTCTTTAGTTCCCTTCATATCCTTTAAATTATTCCTTCTCAATCTTTGCCAAACTTGCTTCTTTATTTCCTTGCTTTTTCCCGTGGCATGCTCTCACATCCTTTTGCTATAGTCTTGTCTCTTAATCTTGACATAACTGAATCTCTCTCTCTTTCTCTGAATCTTGTCCCTTTTAAGAAATGCCCAGCAGTGTGTGAAGTTGGAAAAGGAGTCTTTTCTTTATCTGTTTCTACACATAATACTTTGTCCAGGGGACTACAGCGGTCCACTGTGTTAAAACGCATAGTGTTCACAGCTGTTAAACTCCAGAGACCATGCCCATAAAAATTACATTCTATCATTTTTGAACCACGTACTTACTTGTTTCTTATTTTCAGTCCACAAATATCGAATGCCTTTCCTTTGTAAATCATTGTATTAGATGTTCAATAAATTGCAATTTATTCCACTCCAAAAGTCCTTAGGCACTCCATTACTTTAGTACATACAATAATAATTGTCTTGTGTTAAAATTATTTCTATAAATGCATGATTTCTTCTCAATATTCTGCCCTTAGGTAGGACTATGCCTTATCTATCTGTATATCTTTGTGACAACCGGTTAACCATAGTTAATAAAAAATATGTGATGAACACATTCCAAAAATATATATAACAAAATATGTAGTATGTATGTATTAATATGTATCTGTATATAATAGAATATTGTATTCAGCTGTAAAAAAGAAAGAAATATTGTCTTTGGTAATAACATGGATGGACTTTGAGGGCAATATACTGAGTGAGATAAGTAAGGCAGAGAAAGACAAATACCATATGATCTCACTTATATATGGAATCTAAAACAAACAAATAAGCTTATAGATATAAAGAAATTTGGTGGCTGGTGGAGGTGGGGTCCTAGGGATGGGGGTGAAATGTGGGAAGGTGGTCAAAAGGTACATAAGTGCTAGTGATGTTAAGCAGAGCATGGTGACTATAGTTAACTATATTGTTCGTATTTTTGAAAGAGATAACCTAATAGGTCTGGAAAGGTCCTATTACAAGAAAAGCAATTTGTAACTATGAGTGGATGTTAATTAGACTTATTGTAGTGATCATTTTGCAATATATCCAAATGCTGAATCATTATGGTGTACATTTGAAACTAATATAATGTTATATGTCGATTATATTTCAATTAAGAAATTATCACTTCAGATGAATGGCTACATTCAAATGTTTCTTTGAAAGCTAAACAGGTGTCCCCAAAATCCATCTTAACCCTGACCTACATACACCCCAGATTTTGAAAATGAGCAACAGGTTTTGCCCTCTTATTAGCAGCAGAGCCCGATTTCTAAGGCTGCGAGGGTGGAAAATTCACAGGAGATAAAATCCCTAGTTCAAATCCTGGATCTAACCCACATTGATCTTTACGGATGACACTTTTTAACATTTTTGTTCCTCAATGTCCTCATTTATAGGATGAGGAGGGACAATGTCTGTTTCTTACCTGTTGCTGTTACCTATGGTTTACATAGGAAAACATAGGTAAAAATTCTTTGTAAACTATAAAGTACTATCCAAATGTAAAATGCCTAAATAGAATAAGTTCTAAATATATGTTTAGTTAATGAATTAATAATGAAATCAAGCATTGATCTGTTCTGCTCCAATTTCCCCCAGGCCCCACCGTGGAGCAGGGTTTAAGGAACCACAAAACAGATACAGAGCATGTTGAGAGGTCTCTTAGAGGTTTGAAGGTTTGTTTTTTTAATAACCAGAACTTTAACATTTTTATTGCTTAGAATGTTACTCAGTGTACTTAGCTATGCATTCACAGCAGGAAGCGATCTCATACCGAATACAAGATGATTAAGAGCTTGGCAGATGCTGTAAGTTGCCTACCCAATACCCATTTTCATGTCTTATTCAACAACCTTTGAACCGTGTTGAGGAGGCCAGCTGAATGGTGACTCTCCCCCCTCACCTCCCCCCCCAGAGAGAGGAGGTGAGTGACATATAGGTAGACTCCTTCAAAGGTACTTACTCAACTGGCAAACACCCTTTTTGTTCTTTCCTCTGTTTCCTTCTTCCTTCTTGAAACATGAATATGTCTAGAGCTCCAGCGACCATCTGTTTGCTCATGAAGAAACCTTAAGGTGAAATTTCAGGTGTTAAATGTAACAGAGCAGAAAGACAGAGAAGTCTGAGTCTCTGATACCACCATGTTGGCCATGAACTGACTTGGATATTTTGCGAAAAACAATAAGCCCTTACTTGGCTTAAGCTGCTGTTATTTCAGGTCTCTGTTACTAGTGACAAAACACACACCCTAACTCCTATAGGATCCTCTCTTTGATTCAAAGTTTTGTTTGTTAACATTAAAAAAAGAAGTAAATGTCAAATTAATTATTTTAATAATAGAATTAATATATTTTATGTATGTGTGTACTACGATGTTATGGGTTTTGTTGCTTCCCCCCTAAAATTTATATGTTGAAGCCCTAACACACAGTATGACTGTATTTGAAGGTAGGGAATTTAGGGATATAATTAAGGTTAAATGAGATTATAAAGGTGGGGCCCTAATCAACCTGAGGACTGATGTTCTCATAAGAGGAAGAATGGATGCTAGAGATCTCTCTTTCTTTGCATGATACAGAGAAGAGACCGAGAGAACACAGCGAGAAGATGGCCACCTACAGTCAAGGAAAATAGCTTTCACCAGAAATCAAATTTTCTAGCATCTAGGTCATGGATCTCTAGCCTCCAGAACTGTGAGAAAATAAATGTCTATTATTTAAGCCACCCAGGCTGTAATATTCTGTTGTGACAGCCTGAGAAGACAAATATATATATAATAGCTTACAGTATACATTTATATATATATACACAGGAGCCTACAATATACAGGAGAACATATGGAACTTAAGAGTAAATGCTCATTTTAAAGTCAACATTTATTACACCTGCTTATTAATTGGTATTATTTTCTGATTTTAATCAATATATTCCCTGCAGAAAATCTGGGAAAGTAAAAATATGAAAGGAAAAAAAATGGATACAGGCTAGCTTCCCTGCCAATAACCTTCCTAAATTCCTAATAAAGTCTCGAAGGTATAAGAGAAAGATGACATGCTGTTTTGAAAACTTACCAACCCGGTCTCAGAATCTGAGAGAAAATTCCATCAACTATTTATTTGGTTGAACTGAATTAAAGTGTGCAAATGGTGCTCCATCTACTTCTGTGGTACCAGCTGCAAAGAGGGGGGACTGTTTACCTGTTCAGGTGGGGACATTTACCCTGCTCTCCTCCTGTTTCTAGGAGGATCCCCCTTCAGAATGTTCCACTGTAAGTTCCCCCCTTCCCTGTGGGAAGCACAGGCTCACTTCTCCCATGACCCTTCGGTCTTAGGGAGGTGGCATCAACAGGTGAAGGCTTGAGTGTGTTTGCTCTGCCTGGAACTGGATACTCTGTCTAATTTAAGGTAAAATAATAGCAAGCCCATCCTACAACACCCGGTCCTGCAATTTTTGCTTTATTGGCCAAATTTCTCCAGCAGTTTGGAGGCCTCCTGCTGCCAAGCAAGGAGCAATGCCCGTGAGTCACATAATTTGGGCACAGTCCTGAATGTGTCTTTTGGCAAGTCATTTAACCTCTCTGAGCTGACATTTCACATATTGCCTTTTTTTTTTTTTAAACAAGATGGATCTGAATATTAAGTATTTTTTTTCTTCTAGCTTTATTGGGATAGAGTTCACAAATAAAAATGGCATATTCTTAAGGTGTATAATGTGATGATTTGATGTGTGTATATATATATGTGCGTGTGTGTGTATACATATGTGTGTGTATATGTGTGTGTGTGTATCTACACACGCATTGTGAATGGTTCCCACAATCAAGCTAATTAACACATCCATCACCTCACACAGTTACAATTTTTAAAACGTTTTCATTTAGGGGCACCTGGGTGGCTCAGTAAGGTAAGCATCTTACTTCAGCTCAGGTCATGATTTTGCGATTGGTGAGTTAGAGCCCTACGTCAGGCTCTGTGCTGACAGCTCAGAGCCTGGAGCCTGTTTCAGATCCTGTGTCTCCTCTTTCTGCCCCTTCCCTACTCTCTCTCTCTCTTTCTCTCTCTCTCTCAAAAATGAATAAATATTAAAAAAAGTTAAAAACCTTTCATTTATAAGATGAGTAGGTTTGGGGGATCTAGTCTACAGCTTGGTGACTCTAGTTCAGAATACTATAGTGTACCCTCAAAATTTGCCATGAGATCAATTCTTGACTTTCATTTTCATTTTAGTTCAATAAATATTTTTAAGTAATAATAATAATGATGATAGCAAGCCCACTTGGCTCCAAACCTTAGTCCAAATTCTCCACCAACTTTATTATAAAAGAAGTGAGTTTTAATCTCAGTATGCCTGGATTCTATGTCAATTTTACATTGATTCAAAAGTCAGACAGAAAAAAAAATGTTGCTATGTTACAGCCCACTTAAAATAGCTAAGGCTTTTTGAAAGCACGGTTTGTTTTCTAACAGCCAGGAAACAGATTTATTGTCAGTGTTGTGTGGTTTCTCACCATGTTTTCCAATTGGTGTCTCCTTATTCAGAAAATGCAAAGCAGGAAAAATGCTTCTAGAAATTGGGATAAGGATTTGTATGTTGCTGGCAGTAGTAGACGCCATCTTAAGATGAGTAGGGGGGGAGGAAATGGATACATTTCATCCAAGAACACCTGGGTGAAAATTCTTTAGATGCTGTTTTATAGGAAGAGGAAATAAAATAATCTGCACTTGAAGGGTGCCTGGGTGGCTCAGTTGGTTAATCGTCCAATGTGAGCTCAGGTCATGAACTCGCAGTTTGTGAGCTTGAGCCCTGCATGGGGCTCTGTGCTGACGGCTCAGAGCCTGGAGCCTACTTCGGATTCTGTGTCTCCCTCTCTCTCTGAGCCTCCCCTGCTCATGCTGTCTCTATCTCTCTCTCTCTCAAAAATAAACAAAAAAATTAAAAAAGAATGGTGGAGTTAAAGGGTGATGGTTGAGATATGAAAGTATTTTATTTGCATGTAGAGTAAGACACAGAGATGACTCTATGTGTGGAAAATAGATAAAAGAAATCAGCCTAAAATTTGTAGGCATTCTTTTGGATAAAACATGAGAACAATTAAAAAGAAGAAAAGTCAATGATACATTTCCTTTGAAGATCCTGAGTTAAAGGGCCTAAACATAGAGCTTGGAAATGTTAATAGAAAACATATGAAAGGATACACATCCAGCCATAATTTGGAGACTATGAGAGTTACACGATTAAAGGAAAAAAAAAAAAACCTCCTACAACTCCTCAGGAAGTGATAGAAAGAATAGAGTATTCTTAGACTTTCCTATATCACTAAATGTTACAGGACAAAGAAATAAATCTTCAAACTTTTGAAGAAATTATAAGATTACCAAGGAATGTTGTATCAACCAAGTGGTCACTCACATTTGAAAAGAGTAGAAACATCTTCAAATAACGCAAAAGTATTATTGTGCAAAGGCATGAAAATGTATGGTAAAATGACATTAAAATTCACCTAATGATCTGCTTCAACTGGTGAAGAGACAAATCAAAATTAAAAATAGGATAATGGTATGGAAACAACCTAAGTATTCCTTGATGGATGGATTAATAAAGAAAATGTGTATATATAGAAATCTCTATGTATACACATCTCTCTCTCTCTCTCTACACACACACACACACACACACACACACACACACTGGAATATTATTCAGCCTTAAAAAGAAGGAAATCCTATCATTTGTGACAAGGATAGCCCTGGAAGATATTATGTTGAATGAAAAAAAAAGCCAGACAGAGAAAGACAAATGCTGCATGGTATCATCTGTATGTGGAATTTAAAAAAGTAAAAATAAAAAATTAAACTCATAGAAACAGAGAGTAGGAAAGTGGTCACCAGAATCTGAGGGGTGGGAGAAATGGGGAAATCTTGGTAAAAGGGCACCAAATTGTAGTTTCAAGATGACTAAGTTCTGATGATATTACACAGGACATGGGACTATATTTGATAACACTGTATTGTATAATTGAAATTTGCCAGGAGACTGTAGCTTAAATGTTCTCACCACACACAACATAAAGGAGGTAAATATGTCAGGTGAAGGATGTGTTAATAAACTCCACGGTGGGAGGAAGGGATTCTTTCAAAATGTAGACCTAAACAAAATCATCATGTTATACACTTTAAGTATATTACAATTTATTTGTTAATTACACCTCAATAAAGCCAGAAAGAAAAAACACCATAATGGAAAACCTTTGGTTTTAAAAAATTGTGAATCCTTCCCTTGCTTCATATATACCCCAAATTCTACAATAATCAAGTCATATGGGTTTTTTGTTCTTTTTTTAATTTTTTAAATGTTTTTCTTTATTTCTGGAAGAGAGAGAGATAGCGTGAGCAGGGGAGGGTCAGAGAGAGAGGGAAACACAGAATCCAAAGCAGGTTCCAGGCTCTGAGCTGTCAGCGCAGAGCCCCACGTGGGGCTTGAGCCCACCAACCGTAAGATCATGACCTGAGCTGAAGTTGGACTCTTAGCCGACTGAGCCACCCAGGCGCCCCAAGGTCATATTTTTTGCAGAGTGCTCCTTGCTTGGGGAAAAACTTAGCTCTTTTTTTTTTTTGCTTTGGCCTTTCAGCAGTATGAGTGACTATATTCCTTCATAAGCAAGCTTTATTCTTGATGTGCTTCATGTCATTAAAAAAATTATTGATATTGTTCTTTTCCATTATTTAACTGTGGCCAAATGTTTGGGACACAGTGTCAGGAAGATTGTCAAACAAACCCTGTTTTGTTTTTGCTTTTCTCTCTCATTAATGCAGGTAGCATTGAACTACATATGGCTATTTTCATTATGAGGGAGATGGGAAAATAATTTTCTGCAAATATGGAACACATTTGAATTAATTGAGCCATTACAAAAATCTGAAGATAAATAAACCATGAAAAGGCAAATTCTCCTATGTCCTTCACTGTTTCACTACATGTTTTGATTGCCAAGTATTATTCCAGACTTTAGGTCTTCATCTGTGAGCAAAATATACAAAATGTTTATATGAAGGACTTTATAGTCTAGTGCATGAGATAAATAGTATGTTAGCAGGTGAAATAAGGTACACCTTAGGGTAATCATAAATGTCTTCAGAGCACCAGTCTGTTATTGTGAATCCTATGTTGATTTTTTCCCCTTTCACTAAACTATCAGTATAGGGAGACAGAATTCTGCCATGAACAATAATGCAATGAACAGTTATTAGGGACATTATAATTGTGGCCATCTCTAGGTATTAAAAGTTGAGCAATTTTTATCTCTTCTCCTTCTTCATTAGAATGTTTCCCTAAATACTCAAGGTGAGATAAAAAAATCAGAAAACTATACATATAAACATTTGTCTCTCTCATGCTACGAAGATTAAAGAAAATGAAATAATACAAGGTTCGAGCTGTCATTTCCCTGTTTACACTGAGTCTTTTCCAAGTTCCTGGTTTAAGTGTATTCCTTTAAAATAAGGGGAAACATTTTATTTATTATAGCCTCAGAAAGGTAGTATGAGATGAAAGGTATTAATATTTTATTCGTAAATGTTTAATATTTTGTTTCAATTGCAAATACATATGCATGTCTAATTTTTATACTTTTAATACTTTTACATAAGGATTTTCTAATTTTTATGTACAAGCATTAAAATGCCATTTGATGTGTCTTCATAAGATTCCCCTGTATGGATATGCCATTATTTACTTTATCGTTGCTCCAGACATACGGATGTGATAGCATCATCACTGTAACAAATAACAGTCCCACGAGCAGTCTGTTCCTAAATATTTGCCTGGACCTCAGAACATTTCTCTATGATGGACTCTCAGACCTAGGAATATGAGATTAAAGGATGCAAGCTTTTTAACCCTTTGAGACATAGTGAAATAGCTGCCTTTGAATGTTTTACATCTTTACAATCTCTGGGCTCCTGTGCCGGCTCTGCTTCAGGTAGCAAAGAACTCAACCTCTTGACATCTCACTTTCTTCACCTCAAAGGTAGGGCTAATACCAGCTCATAGTCTAAGAGCAAAGATGAAATGAGAGGATGCATTCATGGGATTTCGCACAGCACTCTGCACCAAGCAGATGATCTGCAAATAACATTTTCTCTCCCCTTTCACCAGGAAGATAGCTATGTCTGCCATGGCCCCTTGCCCAAATCCTCTCCAAGCCCCACTTTTCATGCAGCAATCAGAATGCCCTTTGAGCACTGCGTTTTGAAGCTCTGTGTTCCTTTTTACATTTCTGATTCCCAGCTACATTGCTTGTGTTCCATCTACATTAGAAGGAGCTTATCTTATTTCTCTACTCTATAAATAACAGACTGCTGATAAGAATAATAATGGAAAGTCAGATTGCAGCAGAGCAGAATGAGGAGGAAATAAAGGTAACATTGAGTGAACTTCAACAGGGAAGAAAGGATGCATGGTGGATAAACGATTCTATACCCAGAGGTGATGAATGCCAGCAAGCAATAACTTCGCAAGGAAAAAGAAAGAAAGAAAAAAAAAGGTCAGTGTGAATACCGACGAATGAAAAGAAATTATGGAATAGCGAGAAAGCCAAACAGGGTGCAAAAAGACAGGTCTTGAGCTAAGGGAGTTAAAAAAAAATGCATGAGGGCATGCATGGACTGGGGGATCAAAGGTAGAGAGAGCAGGGGTGAGAAAGATGAGTCTGTTATAAATGCCTTTCAGGCACAAAAGAAAGATCAAGTCTGTGAAAGAGCCAGTAACACCAGAAGAGAGCTGTGTGGATAAGGTATTGATGTCGGAGTCCTGGGGAAAACAGATAGGATTTTAATCACCTGCAGACAGACACAGAAAACAAGAACAAGTATTAAAAATAATTATCTAGAAACAACCACAAACTTTTGTGAAGCTGGTGACTGTGTATAGCAGTCTAGTCTGAAGGGTTGAACCATAAACAAACAAATGTTTGTTTGTATTTAAATAAAATTCTGAAAGTTGAGTCCAGCTTTGAGGTGTGTCCAGCCCTGAATGGTCCGTGGCACCTAGTTGCACCTCTGAGTGGGAAATCTCCATCTATATGGTTGACTTCTTCTCTTCCCTAGGGTGTGTTAAAGAACAAAAAATTTAACCTATTAAATTCAAAGATCTAATTGACTTTATTAAGTGATTCATGAGCCGGGCGGCATCTCATCCAGCCAGTAGAGAGATACTCTGAGGAATTGTAGGAAATGAAAGGTTTTTCATAGGCAGGAGGGGAGGGGCAAGGACATAATTAGCAAAAAAAAAGGAAGGATTGTTTGAGTCCAGGTCATCTTTTTGGCAGGGAGGGAAGGGCTGAGTTTATAACATGCAGATGACCTCACAATCTGATCAGAAAACTTCAGATTGACTTTCAAAAGGTCACATTCTTGAGATAGGTTAAACTTGTAATGAATTCTTGTGGGGGACAGGGGACAAATGATTCCATTTTGGGTTTACTGTTTCTTTTTTAACAGGGTAGAGTCTCTGTTAAAATTTTCAGGGACAGATTTTCAGTAGGTCCCTCGGCTTCTGACGGTGGCTTCCTGATGGATCTTCTTGAACTATAGTTTGGAAAATGTCACCCCCTCATTTCAAAACCTTCAGTGGCTTGCCAGTAGCTGGAGAGTAAAGTCCAATTCCTGGTCTGGTACTAAGAGCTCCACCACATAGCACTAACTGACCTTTCCATCTGGACCGCATATAATCCTAGTAAGATGTCTTAGACTCTGGAGCCTACAGCCACTTCAGTTCTATGCAGATGCCACTGCTTTCTGTCACTTGAATACATTGAGAAGCAGCTTCCAAAGGCCAAGCTGAGGGCTTTCCAAGCTTACCTTGGGGAGAAAAGATGACTTACCATGCTCACTTCATGTGGATGATTCCTTAAGAGCCATCCATGGCAATGATTGGCATTGTAAGTGCATGTGCATGCTATCTCATATGACTCTCCCAGCAACTCCATAAGATAGAAATTGGTTTCCTCACCTTACAGATACTGTTGAAATCAATATGTTCATTTTACTACAGAAGAGTTAAGTAATGTGTTGAAAGCACAGGCTTCAAATTCCAAGTCATCCTCTCGCAAAGCCTATGCTTTAATGACAATGCATTCTACTTTTGTCCCCAATTATATTGTTCTTAAAATGTTCTTGAACCGAAGTGTTAATTCTTCTCTAGTATCTTATACTGGTATTTTGACTATTTGGGCATGGCTTTGTTCATGCTGAGTGTTCAAGATTCTGTTTTGGAATACCGAATTCTGTTTTGAAATATCTCATGCAGTTCACCTCATGTTAGGAAGTCCTCTGCACTTGTTCTCTCTGCAAAAGGGAAGAACGTCGTCATCATTTTCTCCTTGGACTTTGGAGTTAGACAGAGCTTAATTTCAATATGAACGGTGCCACTTTCTAGGCTGCAAATACTAGAGCAAGTCATGAAAATTATCTGTTCCTTGATTTTCTTATCTGTAATGGCAATATTTTTCCTGTCTACACCCTAGGATTGTGGGAAGGATCAAATTAGACAATGAACGTGACTCATCAGATACAAAGTGTTATGCAAATGTTCAGAATAATTATGACATTGTCTTTCTATTGTCATTGTGTCTCATAATCTAGGCACATACAAAAACTGCCCATAATCCTTGATTGGCCCTGTGAGGCACTTAGTTATTACCAAAATACCATCAGTCTCATAATAATTTTTTTAGGATATTGAAAATAATTTCTGAAATGCTTCAATCCTGGGTTGAATTAAAGCTCGGGGATTTTCTTATCTGATCCAAAGGCAAATCATTATTCTAGGACTCACATGTGACTTTATGTTTTTCTTCACCCTTAGTGTTTTTATCGCTATCAATTTGTGAAAAAGAAGAATGCCAATAAGAAAAGACAAACCAATGCCTCACAAAGTGATTCATTTCCAGATCCAATAGAGCCATCTAGTAATACAGAAAGAATACATTTTCACTAATTTAGTGCTTTGTCAATTAAAAAGTAATTTACTCAGATTTCATTATAGCCTCTGCATTGTGAAAAAGGCACAGGAGAAGTTTTAATTTTTTAAATTCTGACCTTGTATTTCATCTAAGAAAATTGGAAAACACTAGACTTTTAAAAGTTGTAAAAGAATCTCTAAGCCAGGTTTCAATCTCTTTTTTTCGTCAAAACTCAAGGTGGGAGGAAAGGCAACTTACGTTTTCTTGACTGATGTGTGTGGGTCACGAAGATGACTAGGTTGTCAGGAATATTGGGAATAAATCTATAATCCAATGCTAATGACAAGGGTGTTTATTTTTCTGTTCTTTATAGTTTATAAGGCACGATTTGAATTTATTTTCATATCCACCACCAAGCAGTAGATGATATTAATCCCATTTATTCAGATGAATAAACCGAGGGTCAGAGAGGTAAAATGGCATGCTGAGGGATTCAGGATTAAATGCCTAAAACCTGAGCAAGTACTCTAAATATCAGAGTAAAATTGTATAACAAGATCCTTTTACACACAGTATCTTACATACTATAGACAATAGTTTGAGATAAAACCAAAAAGTTGAAAGTTTGAAAGTTGAAGATAGTGAGACCATAACAATTAAGCATCTTCATCTTCGTCACACAGCCATTGTGGGCAAAGCCAGGGGGTAAATTCAGGATTTTCTATCTCCAGAGCTTTTTGTGATTCATAGGGACCATGCATTTCCTTCTTGAAAATGAATATACATTTCAAATTGTTCACAATTAGAATTCTTGAAAAGAGCATGTCACCATGGTCAGAGCAGGATATTGAAGTCAGTTTCTTAGAGCCCTTGGCTTTAATGAGGGTCCTGGGGGAGGGAGGCATTCACAGTGGCAGCTGACACCGCTCCCCCCCCCCCGCCCCCCGCAGGCTACCTGTTCTGAATACCTTGGACTCAAGTGCTCTTGAACAGAGAGGTCATGTGGCCACCCTACCAACCTCAGAAGAGCACATGCACTTCACCCCTGGGAGCTCCTGTGTGCATGTTCCCTCTGCAAAATGGAAGACCCTTTCTGTAAGCAAGATAGGAGTGTAGCCTCAGGGAACAGGGCTGGCAGAGCCATTCCCAGAAGCCACATGGTGCAGAGAACCATCTTGTTTGTTGCTGAGAAGAGACTAATCACAGGACCCCACCCCTTAGGTACTCTCCCCCATAGCCTCAGATTACCTGCTGTCATGATCTCCATGGTGTGTCCAAGAAATGAACTCACTTCCGCAGGAAGAGCACCTGCATTGTGCATGGGGTGTGGCTGGGGGTCGGAGGCCTTCTTTTTGACTATTGGTCTGGGGGACTCAGGGGACTTGGGTCCACCCCATGTGCCAGTTAAGTTGCGAGATCCCTGGCTGTGGCGAAATCATGGTACAGTGCTTGATCCTGGCACAAAGCTACCAAGCTTCATTTTTATGAACCATTTTCTTGATATCTACTTATCTCTTGGGCCCCGAAGAAGTTATTTTCTGTGTAAGTAGCCCCAACTACAAACAGTATATATGTGTGTCCTGAACCCTGTCCTCACTCCTTTTCTGGCCTGAGTGCAGAAGGGTTGAACCTTGCAATAACTGGCCTGATTATCAATATTCTGCAACCACACATGGCCCATATTTCTGCTTTCCTCTCAGCCTCTCTCACTCCCTCTCTCTGTCTCTGTGTCTGTTTCTGTCTCTTATTTTCTCTCTTGAACTGCAATGTATATTGAAAAGTATGGGTTATTGGGCTTAGATTATTTAAGGAAAAACTAATTTGTTTAAATTTATATCAATAACATTTTCATGCTTTTCTACAAAAAGTGCACATACTGTTTTGGCCTCACTTTTAAATTTCTAGATACCTTATAATTTGTGTTTCTATTGAAAATGCTATTGTGTTTCTAATTGGTTAATCTGGCCTACAGAGATATTGTTTCCAGCAATGTTGCTAAACTCTCCAGTTGTGTTTAGTAGGGGGTCTATGCATTCTTTTGATTTTCTTTGTCAACAACCTAATAGTCTGTTAATATTGAGATTAATTCCTTGTTCTCGCATGTGCTGTTTGGGGATCTTTGTAAATTGGAGTAGACTCAGATTCCTCATTTATAAAATGTAGTTAGAATGAATCTCATTAAACCTACTGAAAACTGTGAAAATTATTGGAGATAATGCACCCCAGGTGCTTGGTTCAGTGTGGCTCCTGGCCTGGGCTGGAGTTCAGCCTCAAGACCATAGCCAACCGTAGGGGAGGCCACGGAATGTGGCGTAGCTGTGTGCCAGGAAGGAGAAGAAAGTGTTCCAGGCTTTGCCACAGTCCTTATATTTCTGTCTTCTCGTTTGAAGAGATTCTTCTCTTACTTTTCCTAAGATTTAATTTGGATCTAATGACTCCATATTCTCTGCTATAGTTTTTTCTTCCAATTAGTGACATCTCTGCCAAAGGGGAGTGGGTAGAGAATAGAGGAAACAAATGTAAACTAACAAAGACTTTGATAAAAGGATCTTTTAACACCTTAACCTCTATATTTCTAGGAAAAAAAAGTTATACACATACCTGCACACATTTTATATATATATGGTGATTGTGAGGATTAAATAAGATTAATTAAAGAATTTTGAGGATTTTTCTGCTCAAGTCCAAACTTAAATATTATGGCTTCGGGCTTACACTGAAAAAGAAACCAACTGAGTTTAGAAGACAAACCAGCAACCAAAACGTCATTAAAGTTGTACGTATAACCAGAGTGATACTAAGGCTCATCTTACCAAATGGGTTCAAAACAGACATTTTTTCCCAAAATGAATGGCCACCTAGCAAATGCACTGATATCTATGTAATGTGTGGCTCTGCAAAACCCCCATATACTCTCAAATGCACTGCATATAGTGCTGGTCTCTCTACAAAATGCCGTACACAACTGAATACAAGGATTCACAAAGCTCAGAGCATCTGGGTGGCTCAGTCCATTGAGTGATCCTCTCTCGATTTCAGCTCAGGTCATGATCTCATTGTTGGTGAGTTCGAGACCCATGTAGGACTCTGTGTTTACAGTGCAGAGCATGCTTGGGATTCTCTCTTTCCCTCTCTCTCTGTATCTATCTCAAAATAAATAAAGAAATTAAAAAAAAAGATTCATAAAGCTCCATGCATAATTGTCTGAGACACACAGAGCTCCCCTCCAAAGAGCATGTAATGTCACCAAGCACACATCTATAAACAAATAACACGTCTGTCCACAGAATGCATGTTTTCCTTTGAAATCATCATCCCCAGTGTATACAATGGTCAGAATAGTGCAGCCTTCTCTGCTCTACCCTTCACCTGGGATTATAGTGCACAGAGTAGGTGTCATTCATAGCATTTGATGATTAATGAGGTATGCTGATTAATTTTTAAACATTCTAACCTGATTTTCACTTGTTTCCAACTTACAGATGATAAAAAGGAGGCTTAGGAAGCTTTGGGAAACTTGTCAAAGCTCCCACAAGCTAACAAGTGGCATTTTTGTCCAGGAAGCCCAGGTCTGGTTGTAGGTGACCATCAGGAAAAACATTTCTGGATGAAGACATTCTAGATGTGAGAAAGATCAGGACAAAGGCCTTGGTAAGGAGCAGCAGACACGCTGTAGAATAATCAGAAAGCAGTTCAGCTCATCAGGCACCAAGGACCCAAAGAAGGAACTAGTGACGGATACAAGTGGAAAAACCGATTGCAATTCTTGGTAGCCATGTTAGGAATTCTTGAAGATCAAGGGAACCATACATTTTCTGTGCTCAGGTAGCCAGGTCACAGTGTCAGAGGAATATGGGTTCCCATCCTGACTACTACCCATTTGCTGTGTTTCCAGATGAGATTCTTAATTTCTCTTCACCTTAATTTCCTTATCTTAAACATGAGGCTAATTATGGTATCTGCTGATGAGAGGATGAGATAATTAAACATTATTGTTACCATTATTATTAGGGAGTTGATTTCAACACAGCAATTTTATCTATGGGACAGGTCAGGGGATATGGATCAAGAGGCATCCAGAAAAATGCTCTATCAACTAAATTCTGACTGAGTGGTTATTCACAGATCATCAATTTCTTTGGCTTCAATTGACCCGTATGTCAAATGGAGGTGACTGTAAGCCATTGTCATGTCTCCTACACAGGCTTATGAGGATCAGATGACATTACAAGGAACAGAAAGTACTCTCTATGATAGAAATTTTCACTCTGTGGCATTAACCTTCACATAATGAGTTACCTGGAGTTCTTCCTAGAGGTGCTAACCATCCTCATTTTCTTGAAACTGAGGTGATTTCCTGGGAACAAGACTCTCATTGTTAACATTCTGGGACAGTCCTGAGCCAACCACAGCAATTGGTCACCTTATTCTTCTCTGAGGATCAAAGACACTAAAGGGTTTTGAAGAAGGAGTTGCTGTGGACAGAATCATGGGAGGCGTGTCAGTAGAACCTGGAGGAGAAAATGGCTTGATGGAAGCACATATTCACAACTGTGACTTGTTGAACCTGCCCGTGTGTCCCTCCATTACAGAACCTGGCCAAGGTCTGTCTGCACAGCGAATGGACTCTGGGCCCCTGGGAACATTAGTAGCAAGTAGAAGCACACAGAGGATTGACAAAGCATGCCTCGATTACCTCCTCCTGAAGCTAGTCTCTTCACTCTAGAATCTCTTAGTATTCACAAAAATACCAAAATTTTTCTTTCTGTGACTTGTAAATGATAGGCACATGGCGATGTTTTCAAAGAAAGAGTTCTCCAGGACTCACAGCACCCTCGAAGCCTCCTAACATCTGATTGAAGGCAAAAATCTCTCATTTCCCGTTCTCTGTGTTTCATTTTTTCTTCTCTCTGTATCCTATACAAGGTGATGATGCTCACAATTCCGTGCTGCCTCTACCCTGGTCTTCAGCCAGGAGTGCTGAACAGCCACTCAAACCCTCCTGCCTTGCCCTCCGCTGCAGAACCACCCACTCCCCCCTCCAGCATGAATAATCTCAACCTGTTGTTTCATTAAAAAATAATAATAATAATAAAAGTTTAATAAAGTTTCCTCTGATAATATGGGCACATGGCTTGAAAATGAAGACAGAAACAGTAAAATAGTGTTATAATGGAAAGCAGCAATTCCCACCCTACTCATCCTTCCTTCTAGGCCCACCTTGAAGAAGTGCAAAGCTCCTTGCTGTTTTTATATTGCTCTCTCCTGATTTACCCACTGTAGGCATATTCTGCTGTGGTTGATGTCGGTCTCACTCTTTCAACCCCCTCCACTTTTCCCACCCCTTTTTCCCAATTTTCATTTTGTCTGTTGATTTTCTTTCTCAGTTTATGAATGCATATGTTTAAAAGTTTGTTTCTTTCAAAAAGTTTTTTTTAACATGTATTTATTTTTGAGAGAGAGAGAAAGACAGAGGACGAGCAGGGGAGGGGCAGAGAGAGAGGGAGACACAGACTGGAAGCAGGCTTCAAGCTCTGAGCTGCCAGCACAGACCCTGACCTGGGTTTCAAACCCACAAGCCCTGAGATCATGACCTGAGCTGGAGTCAGAAGCTTAACTGACTGAGCCACCCAGGCGCCCCTGAAAATTTCTTAAGTCATCAGATACAAATGTATGTCTTGACTCCCCACCTGCATAAGAAACCAACACCCTTCCCTCTCCTGCGGTGTCTCCCTGCTTCTACCTTCCAACTCCCAGTATCTTTATTTTTTCAGGGTCAAAATTGGTATCACTATATCCTAATCTGTAACCACCTTCCTTCCTTCATCTGTGTTGATTCTAAATGTTAACAATAAATAATTTGCAAATGGGGGAGGGGATTTGACTGTGTAAGTAACACTGTCAATTATGACTGTGTAAGTAACACAGTCAATAAACAATGGCTTATTTCATTCCTTGGTCAGTGTTTATTTTACTACACTTGCAACTTGCTTTGGCTTCTTTCTTTCTTCCTTCCTTCCTTCCTTCCTTCCTTCCTTCCTTCCTTCCTTCCTTCCTTCCTTCCTTCCTTCCTGTCTTTCTTTCAGTATTGGCCTTAAACATAGCTTTCTGTTTGTTGGTTGATTCAATAATCCATCATCTGTTCTTTTGAAACCTCTCTTTTTCTCCAGGGGCTTCCCTCCCAAAAGTCCCCTTCCCCATTTGCATTTAATGAACACCAATTACCCTAAACTCCCAAAGCTGTATTTTTAGGATTTTCTTCACTAGCTTTCCCAACTTGGCTGCATGATCCTCTATCCCCTGTTCTTGGTTTTGCTGGCATATATTTTCAGGTATTGTAGCAAAAAATCACTTTAATAAGGTCAAATTTTAGAGTCTTTTAATGTCTAAAAAGTACCACACTCATTGCTACCTGCAAAAGTAAATGTTAATTTTGAGTAATGAGCTGCCACATCAAATCTACATTTCACACGTGTCTACTTCAGACTCCAATATCCACTGTCCTTCCAGAATTCAAGTCTTTGATTTTCTCAACAACAAATATATTAATATCAGTAAGGCTATAGATACTTAATAGTCAACACAGAATGAGATATCCCTGCAGGAAAGCAGAAGAATTTTAGAGGTCCTCATTTATTCTCCATGATTATATTAAAGGATAATTCATTTTAAAGCCCAGGCATCTGCTTTTAAACTTTAGTTTTACTGCTTCTTTTTATTCTACCTCTGTGGTTCTCAAATTTTAGAGTGCATAAGAACTACCCTGCATGATAAATATATGTACCAAACTAAGCACCAGCTTTAGAAAGGCAATTTAAAGGGTTTTCAGAGGTAATTCTTAACTATTGAATTGTATTGATACTAAATTACATCTTTTCATGTGTGAATATCGAAAATCAAGATGCATCTTATAACACAATGGTGTTTTACAATTTTATCAATGTTTTTATTTTTCACTTTTTATAGGTATATAAAATAACACAGCTTCCTGAAGTTCATGGTGTATTAGTCACGTTGAAATACGGTCGACTTCGTGAAAGAACTCAAGAGAATTTTGGAGGCATTGCTTTTTCTGTGGTATTTAAGCCCTCACTCTCACTAAACAAAGCTGATATCATGTTTCTTTTTAGGAAACTTTCAGCATCTTTTTATCCTCGTTGTTTGTACATTTCATAGTGCTGCTCCAAATGAGGGTCATTTACTGTTTTCCTTAATCACACTTAGTAATCAGCGACCTCTTTTCAAGTGAAATTCCATGTCATTCAGCTCTTGTAAATTACCTTCTGTCATTTCTTGAATAAATTCCTTTCCTCTGTTTTCAGTGATTATTTATTCTGGAATTCCTTTATCCTTCTGTCTATTAAAAGAGCAGCATGAACTCACAAAGGAAAAGAGATTGAGAGATCCCAATTCCAATTATCTATGGCATATATCCAAAAATGGGACTTCTGGATGATATGGTAGTTCTATCTTTAATTTTTGAGGAGACTTTCTACAGTTTTCTGTAACGGCTGCAACATTTTGCATTCCCACAGACAGTGGGCAATATTGCACCTGGAACTCTTCCTTACCTTCTATTCTCCATGTGCCCTGGCCTTCCTTTGTTTCTCATCTGCATCAGAGACGTATGTCTCTATCTGTCTTATCTGTTTTCTTTGTTTCTGTAGTCAAAATCAAACTGCTTTTGTATGTTTAGAACCTGTGTATTTATATTTTCTTGACACACCATCATATGATTTTCTGACATCATTAGAGTCTTTCAAAACATTATATTTAACAACCATTCAAATCATGAATTGAAAACTCATGAATTTTCCCAATATGATAGATTCTTTCCATTTTCATCCCATTATAAAAGCAACATTTTTGACAGAAAATATATGTAGAAATATCCAATTTTTAAATAACTTTTATAATAAAAAAGTGAGTATCACTCATTTTATACAACAGTAGTTTAGTAATTTTGTTTCCTGTCGTTATTGAGAGCACTACTTAAATGATTTTTTTTTCCTAGAATGGGTCAAAGAACCATCTTCTTATAGGAGATTGATTTCCTGTACTTCCTTCATAAAAAGCTACTGTTAAGATGAAGGATTCTTGGGTCATGACCATTTTCCCTAAAAATTCTCAAGCTGTTACTCTGTTGTTTTCTCTTCTCTGCTATTGAGATGGAATGTCTGAAACATTGATTTAATTTCTCTGGAAGTAACCTACATTTATCTGCCCTGAGGGTTATGGAAGTTTTCTTGATTTTTTAAATTATTTTTTAATGTGATCAAAAAGTGATCTATTCATTTTGTTTCCTTAGAATGTAATGAGCTCTTAGCTTTCTATTCTCAGGTATTATTTCTCCTAAGGAACTTTAATTTCATACTGATCTTTAAGGAAGTTCTAATATTCCATTATTCTCTTTTTGGTCAAGTTTCTGTTCTCTCTTCTCCAAACTTCTAATTTTTTTTGTCATGATTTTAATCCTTTTGTTCTTTTGTTTTATTCTGGGAGATCGTTTTTAGTTTTTTTCGCTCAACAATAATTTGACATTATGCAATACCAGTTGTGTTAATTATTACATGCAGGGTAGGACTTAATTTTGTACTGGGTTTTGCCATCACCTTTTATCTCATACAGATCTCTTTCCATGGTGCTTTACTATCTATTCCTCTTGCTGTTTTCTTTCAGGGTCCAGCTTTTTCTGATACCCAAAACAGAGAAAGTACCTAAAAAAACCCTAAGGCTTCCCTCCTTCACCTCTTTGAACCATGCTTTCTGAAGATGTATGCACAGTAATAACCCTGTAAGCCTGAAAGTCAAAGGAATACAGACTTTAATTATGTGGAAATTTCATGTTGAGCCACCTTGGGGATTAGATTTCCATTATAATTAGTGATATTTGGGAGATATCAATTCAGATTCATATCAGCTGCTCAGTCCAGGAGGGCTGATGCTGAGGAAGTTTTGCTAATGATAATGCCTCATATGAGGGTCAAATGAGTTTTATAAGTTGAGCCACAGGAATGAGAGATTATTAGTACACACTAGGGAAAAACAAATAGGATTTAAGTGTTGAGAAGAGAAAAGGAAGGTAAAACAAATTGAAGACAAGGAACAGCTTTTGCCAAGGAACTTTGGTTGGAAAAGATGAGTAACAATGCCTCAGTGCCTTTCTGTCTACACTGGCAAGGTGGGAGCTAAGGTTGGCTGGTGTCCAAGGAGAGACTTTACAGTCAGAAAAACTCTGGTTGGGGCACCTAGGTGGCTCATTTGGTTAAGCGTCTGACTTGGGCTCAGGTTATGATCTCATGGTTTGTGAGTTCGAGCCCCACATCAGGCTCTGTGCAGCTCAGAGTCTGGAGCCTACTTTGGATTCTTTGTCTCCTTCTTTCTCTGCCCCTCCCCAACTTATGCTCTCTCTCTCTCTCTCTGTCTCTCAAAAATAAATAAATGTAAAAAACAAAACAAAAAAACCTCTGGTCTTCTCTGACATGGAATGAACATGTCCTTCCTGACTGACCGTGGGCACTGATCTACAGTGTTTAGTTGTTCAACCTGGTTTTTAGCCAAATGGTTATTTTAGCATAAGAGAGATATAGTGCAGATTCTCTTCTCTATCCCAAAACAAAACTTTCTTGTGAAACGTTTCATAAGCTAAAATGACATTGAATGAAGAAACAATTACCATTAATTTATTTGGAAATATTTTGAGCATTCCCAGACCCTCCAAATCACCTTTGGTAGGCTTTTCTGGTACCTTAGGACACACCTTGCTAACAGATGCACATAACAGATGGAGGTAAAGCCCAGATGCTCACAGACAGGGCCCAGAGCTCTGGCAGCATGATGCTGAGATGCTGAGTGTGGTTCCCTGGAAAGAAGCTGGGGGGCGCCACTCTCACCGTCCCGGAGGAGGGCGGTGGTGGTGGTGCACGCTGCCTCCATATGACTCATTTCACTCTCAAACACTGAACACTGGTTTTGCTTTTTGCCTTCTTTCGTAAAAGAGAAAATCCTCTTTGAATGTCTTTAGGTTAACAAATAGATACTAACGTAGTTCTTTCATAAAAATGAAGGGCATAACCCTAACTTTCTCAAAGTGGAGCACACCTGGATCGTTCCAAGGAAAATTGTGATCGATCTTTATCTGAAATATTGATTTGCAGACTCTTTGCCAGAGACTGTCCCCATGGGTTGATGAATGGATGGCCATTTCATGTGTGTATGTGATGGAAGTGGAGTTTAATATAGAAGGTGATCTAATAAAACCTCTACTCGTTTCTGTCCTTGTCTCTCCGAAGATAGTCTATTATTAGCTGCTTTCAAGAAATAAAATGGTGCTACTTTAGAGTCTTCTCACCTAACTTTCCAGAATCATTTGACCCTGCGGACTGTGCCTTTGATATAAAACCTCAGCTCTTATCCTCTGTGGTGTTCTTAGAGATTGCGTACAGCATTTTTTTTTTCCTATTTCTTCTCTGCCTTCTTGCTTTGTTTCCCTTCCTCTATTTCACCAACTATTTCTCAATGTTCAGTTTTAGGCTCACTATTTTGCTCACTGTCTCTTAGTAGACTTAGATCCAGTCCATCCCCTTGGGTGTAACTATACTCAGGCAATTCACTAATGTGTATTTCAAAGCATGTAGCCCCATTCTCAAATCATACCCACATATCTAAATGTTTACTTCACATTTCTTTTGTATTTGTATTTGTTATTTGCATTGATCCTATGGTCCAGAATGAAGCACTTCATTATTCCCTAACAAATGTGGACCCCTTTTACTGGTTTATTTTTTTTATTATTATAAAACTAAAACCACCTGTTGAATTAACAAAGCCAGAAATCTAGGAGTCATCTTGACACAGCCTTCTCTAAGTCTCCTAGATAATCCATCACCAAAATATGGTACAAACGATCCCACTAGTCCAAGTTAACTAGGCTTTGTTACCAACAGCTTCCTAATTTGCTTACCACCATCCATCCCTAGAAATCCAGCTGTAGCCAAGTGAGCGATTACAAACTTGAATCTGCTCACAATCCCTGGCTGCCTAATGGGAGATTTTCACTTAGAAGATAAAGGCTGCACTCTTTCCTGTAAGTTATAAGGCCACGCCTACCTCCTCAAGCTCATCTTCCTCCATGTTCTTGACTTGTAAGCACAAGAACACCGGTGTTCTTTCTGATTCTGCTGCCTGCATTGCTGCCTATTGATATAAAATATTTGTGCTCATTGTTCTCACTCTCTTTTATTCCCCTATATAAATCAAAGCCTCTTTTATTTTTTAAATGTTTTTAAATGTTTATGTATTTTGCGAGAGAGAGAGAGAGAGAGAGAGAGAGAATCCCAAGCAGGCTCCACACTGTCAGCACAGTCAGTTGTGGGTCTCCATCTCACAAACTGTGATCATGAGCTCAGTTGGAATCAAGAGTCAAATACTTAGCCAACTGAGCCACCCAGGTGCCCAGAACTCTTCTTCAGACTTCAGGTCTGATATCACTCTCTTAGGAAGCCAACAGCCCTCCAATGAAGCCAATTTCTCCACCTCCATAATGGCATACCACTCTTCCTTTTTCCTGCACTTTGCCCAGGTAATACCTTATGCATGTTTGTGCAGTTATTTCATGTTTTACATCCTGATTCCATGGCTGTAAGAGCCATTTTGCTTACCCAACATCTACCTGGTTTATAGCAGGATTTCAAAAATATGTTTATTGGAAGAATAATGAATGAATTATAATATGAGTGAATTGCATTTAGCACACATGGCCTCAAACTTTCAATGCATATTCACATCTGATATTGATTTCCACAGATTAATCCTAGGAGTATCTCAGATGAAAGGTAATTACCCTCACTTTTTGGCTGGTAAAGCTTAATAGTATATTGCATTGTCATGGGGACTGGTAAAAACATGCTTGATTCTTTCAGGCCCTGAATCTTTGTAGAAGCAGAAAGCCTATTGAATGTATTTCTCTGTACTTCTCGCTAAGAAACTAACATTTTTTTAATGTCTATCATTTCAGGCATGCTGCTAGACACTTTTATGTAGGTTTTATTGTAATGGTTCTATGATCTTTCCAAGTAGGTATTATAAGTCCTATTTTATAGATACAGCAATTAAAATTCAGAAACATTAAGAGACTGACCAAGGTCACATGGCTCTCTTGAGGAGTTATGAAATTATTCTCCCTTAACTGGAGCTTTTGATGTTAAGCTATTAGGTACACAGGCAACAACAGGCTCATATTTATTCTGGGAGATCCTGTTTGTTGACTTATAATCTATTTTACCTCCACTGAGATCAACCCTCACAGCCAAATAATAATGCCTTCCCCTAAAACCAAAGTGACAGCCTTATTTGAGAGGGTTTGACAGGTTTCTAATCCTGACAGAGGGTCCCTCCTCTTTCCCTCCACTTTGTTCTCAGCTGCTTCAGTATAAATTGGAAGAAAAATAAATAAATCTGTAGGCATTGATCATGCTGTGATTTAATGTATTTCTGATGCTACCTAGTTTATGGAAATAGACAGAAAGCTCAATTGGCATCATCTATTAAACACCTTCTTTTTTAATGCTTATTTATTTATTTTAAGAGAGGAAGAAAGAGAGCAAAGGAGGGACAGAGAAAGAGGGAGAGAGAGAATCTCAAGCACTGTTCACTCTGTCAGCACAAGCCCAAAGTGGGGTTCAGTCTTACAAACCAGGACATCACGACCTGAGCCAAAATCGAGTCACCCAGGCACCTCTATTAAACAGCTTCTTAAAAATTGTGACATCTACCCTAAAAGGGACAGCATAGAAAACAGAACAATTGCTTTAGCAAGGGAACAAGAATGTAATGGAGTTTTACTATAATAATTATGTATATACCAAGATGTTAATAGAATCCCCATCCACCCAAGTGTCGAGCTGGTGACTACATAGCTATTCCACCCCTCATGACCTCAGAACAGGTCTCCCCAAATGAGTCACCAAATACTTAAATAACTTGTACCTTAAACACATATGTAGGAAGATGAAACTCTATTGGGTATGCCTGCTGGTCATATAGAATCAGAAATGTAGAGCAGATTAACAAATCCCTTTAGTAGGTGATTTATTTGGGGGGGGGAGTGGGGAGGTTCAATTGTGTCATGGAATAAGTTTAGTCTTTGACATCAAATTGAGCTTGTTTTGCCCCTATGACCTAACATGGGCAAAGCATGTGACACTGCTCAGTCATTGGAAATCAAGGGATTTTATTTCCCAGTTTCTCAGGGATTGGAGAAATGGCCATCTTAATGAAAAGAGTCTAGCTCTCACCCCCTTCCTTGATGTGCAATTAGCTGTCTGTAGAGTTTTAGATAACAATGATAATATTAATGGCATATTGATATTAATGCATTGCTAATAACACTTGCCCTAACAACATTCTGGGCTGTGCTTTATCTTGCTTAATCCTCGATACAGCTATGAGCTTGATAGCATTGCTTTCAGTTTTCAGATAAGGAAACTGGCATTAGGAAAAGACAATGACATGAGCACGGTCTCACAGACTCTGCATGTTAGAGCTGGGACTCATACCCTATCTGATTACGAAGCTCGGGATCTCAATTTCCTCATCTTCAAAATGTGGGTAGGTCAGGTATTGTATGCTTGGCTATTTAAAATATATCCAAAATACAATGAAATTGACTATGGTTCTGCCTCAGACCTACACAAAGTACTCTGTAGGGTGTTTATTTGTTCTGGAGAGGGACACTGCTCCCCCAAATCACCATTAAATACCTCTCTTTGGGACCTTCTGTCTGAGTCAGTGGATTAAGCATTCTCCTAGAATTTGAACAGCCAGGAGCTGAGAAAGTCTGAGAAGAACTTCCTTAAGGGCTTATCCAGCTTTGGGCAAGCTTCTTCCCAGGGATATGTGTCCTGTTTGTTATCATGAGGTTTGTTTAGAGGCACCTAGATTCACGTCTGCTCCCACTCCCCCTTCAGCATTTAGCAGATACCTCCTTCATTAAGCTCCATTGGTACTTAGAAGATGGGAAGAGAAAAAAGTTCCCTGCAGTCATTTGACATATATTCACAGGAAAGGTTTTATGTCCCCTTTGCTATTAGATTGTATCACCTGTAATCTAAGAGTTGAGAGCTTTGTTAGGATCACAGGAATAGCACATAGTAAGCACCTTTCCTTTAACTTATTCACCTGTCAGTCTATGAGCTTTCCTTCCAAACACTCCAGAATTTGAGTATCTTGACCTTTTCAACTCAAGTGAACATTAGCTCCACCTCCATTGCAAAGAGCCACTCTTATGATTATATCTCAAACTATGTCAAGACCCAGAGCCGCTCTACTTCTAAAACCTTGAAATTAAAATCTTTGTTCAGTCTCTGTGCCTTACAGCTTCCTCACTTTTTTATGCCCACCACTTCTGTTCCATGACTCAAATGGTCTTTTGGCCTTTTCATCCCTCTACTTTGTTCAGTGTGTAAGGCTCTTCTAATCTTAGAGTTTTCTGACCAAGCTGGACCTTGTGTTTGGTCATTCAAATTGTTTCCTTTAAAAAAATTAACGATCTCAACTCCATGACATCCTATCTTTTGCCACTTCCAAGGATGCACTTGTCTTCATGTTGTTCTTAAAATTCAGCAATTAAAAGAAATACTAAAAGTACCAGAGCCTGTGATAGAGAAAATGGCCATTGTACTCCAATCCAGCATGCTTCTATCTTACCAGATTCCACTCCCAGAGCTTCTAAGTCATCATCATTTTCTAGAATCTTGATTCAGTTAATTTCCACTTCCCCTCATAAAAAATGGTCCTCTCCTTAGGCTATAAAGCTATAAATTACCTCATTCTCATCCTCCCTTACACACTTAAGTATACAATTAACTGGTTTTCTATACATCTTTACTTTTTTCCCTCAGGCTTAAGTGTGGATGTCCCTCTGCTGTGATCACTGACCCCTCTCCATTGGCTTTCCAGCTCATTCACCCTTTCTCCTCCAGGACCTTCCTTCATCAACACTGGTGCCTACAGGTAGGTTTTTTGTGTCATCTACTGATCACCTCTAGGTAATCTAAGGAATCCTCACAGTCAGAAACTTAATTTCCTCCTCCTTCTGGACAAATTTCCCACTGCTTCTAGGCTGGTGCTTCTACTGTCTACAGAATATGGTTTTCTCATCCAGTATCTGCACTGACCCCCAAACTACTAGGTCATATGTCAGATGTCCTCAATAACTTGCTCACTATACTTTTCCAATGGAAAATCCTTACTTTGTTTGTGGATTTCTTTGGTCAAGCTTGTGTCCAACCAACCAAGGGGTAAGGTCTCTCTTGCAGATACATGTGCAATTTGGTTGACTATTGCCATGTAACAAACAGCCCCCAACATTTAGTGACTTACTTAAATGTTTATTGAGTCCACCGTTCATCAGATATGCAATTTTGAATGGACTCAGCCAGACAGTTCCTCTGGTATTGTCAGAGTTCCCTCACTCATCTGTGGTCAGCTATGGGTAGGTTACAAGTTTTGCTGATTTGTTTGGGATTTCCTACATCTCGCTGGGACAACTGAGATGACTCAGTTCCACGCTGTATGTCTCGTTCTCCAGTGGACTAGCTTGAGGTAATTCACATGATGTTTGGGGAGGTACCAGATACTTGGAAGAGTGAAAAGCATTTTGAGACCTAGCACAATGCCATTCCCTCAGATTCTATTGGTCAAAACTAATCAGAAAACCAGTCCAGATTCAAAGGTTGGGAGATAGGTTTTACTTCTTGATGGGATCTGCTAAGTAGCTTTTTTTTTAAATTTTTTTTAGCATTTATTCAGTTTTGAGAGACAGAGAATGAGTGGGGAAGGGGCAAAGAGAGAGGGAGACACAGAATCTGAACAGGATGAGCCATCAGCACAGAGCCCGATGCGGGGCTCAAACCCACAAACTGTGAGATCATGACCTGAGCTGAAGTCGGATGTTTAACCGACTGAGCCACCCAGGCGCCCCTGCTAAGTAGCTTTTTAAAGGGTGGAAGGTTTTGTATTCAGGAAGCAGTGGAGATAAATTGGAACATTTTTTCAATGTCTCAACTACATTTCCTAATTTCTACCAGTATTTTCTTTGAACAATCCTTATGGGGTAAACACAGTAAGAGGGGGGAAATGCTACATTGTTCTCAAAGGACAACCCCTGGGTCTAATGCAATCTCTTATTGCTTTGAGATAAACTGGGGTGGGGGGGGTTCAGTGATCTTAGCAAGGTGGTTCTCCAGCTTTAGATTTGTCTTCATCTTTTGATTCCACAAATGTGTACTGAGCATCTATTATGTGCCAGATGCCCTTCTGGGGACTTGGGTTATGTGAGTAAATAAATCATATCAACCTTTTGCCCATATGGAGATAACATTCTCAGTGGGGGAGAAAGAGTGAAAAATACACATAAAAATAAGTAAATCACAGTTTGTTTAAAAGTGATAAATATGGAGAAAACAAAAACTAGAGCAAGGTAAGACAGAGGAAGGCTAGATTAGGCTCACTGAGAAGATAAGATTTGTCCAAACTTGGAGGAAGTGAGAGAGTTAGTCATGGAGATACTTGGGTATCTGGAGTATTCTATGAAGAGAGAAGTCAGGGGGTGGGAACAGGAAATTGAATGGCATGTTTGAGGAACAACAAAATGGCTTGTATGGTTGGAGTGCAGTAAACAAGAGAAAGAGTCATAAGAAATGGAATGTAAATTGGTGCAGCCCCTTTGGAAAACAGTGTGGAGATTCCTCAAAAAATTAACAATAGAACTCCCCTATGACCCAAAAATAGCATTGCTAGGAGTTTACCCAAAGGATACAGGAGTGCTGATGCATAGGGGCACATGTACCCCAATGTTCATAGCAGCACTCTCAACAATAGCTAAATCATGGAAAGAGCCTAAATGTCCATCAACGGACGAATGGATCAAGAAGATGTGTTTTATCTACACAATGGAATACTACATGGCAATGAGAAAGAATGAAATCTGGCCACGTGTAGCAACATGGTTGGAACTTGAGGGTGTTATGCTGAGCGAACTAAGTCAGGCAGAGAAGGACAAATACTATACGTTTGCACGTATAGGAGGATTAGGAGGAACTTAACGGAGGACTGTGGGGGAGAAGAAGGGGAAAAGTTGTGGGGGAGAGGTAGGGAGGCAAACCATGAGAGACTTTTGAATGCTGAGAACAAACTGAGAGCTGATGTGGGTGGGGGGGAGGAGAAGAGGGTGATGGGCATGGAGGAGGGCACTTGTGGGAATGAGCACTGGGTGTTATATGGAAACCAACTTGATAATAAACTATTAAAAAAAAATAAAAGAAATGAGCTCAGAAACAGGAATGAGGAAACAAGGGCTAGATCTTATAGAATAGGGATTAGCAGCTATGATCCATGGGCAAAATCAGGCCCACTTCAAGCTTTTGTAAGTAAAATGTGATTAGGACACAGTCATACATATTTTTATATGTTGTGTATGGTGCTTTCATACTACAATGGGAGAACTGAGTTGTTGGGATAGAGCCCACAAGGTCTAACTTATTTTATAGCCCTCACAGAAAGTTTGTCAATCCCTGGGATATGGCCATCCAAGATATTGAATAGCTTTACCTTTTACTTTGAGAGAAATAAGGAGCCACTGCAAAGGAATTACATAATTCGACTTGGGTTTTTTCTAAAAGATGGCCCTGGTTTCTAGTACGAATGAACTTCAGATCAGTAAGGGTAAATGGAGAGAGACCAGCGAAAAGCATCATCACAATCCAGGTAAATGATTGTCGTTTGGATCAGGGTAGAAGCCATGAAAAGGAGTCAGAATTTGGATATATTTGTCATGTAAAACAGTTTACAAGGTTTCTAGCTATAGGAAGAGCCCCTCTCTGTAGCGTTTTGCAAAAGCAGGCATCTGTAAGGTTTGGGCTGGACACTGGAACAAACACTTGGACCCAGGAGAAGAGACTCACTCAAGATCACTTGGATGCTTTGAAGCAAAAGAGAAACAGTCTTGTTCTTGTGAGGTCTAGCCCAGTGGTCCATCAGCTCGCCAGCTCCAGCACATTTTCCTGGCCTTTTCTTTCCCCCCACATCTTTTAGTATCTGGTACCAGAGACCACTGGCTGTTCTTCTTCCAGAGCCTTTGGTTCCTCTTCATCAAGTTCAACTCTGTGTCCCCATTAACTCAGAGCCTAGCATTCTGCCTATAGAAATTTACTATCTGGAACAAAATATGCATTTGCAGTCAGAAGACCTGGCTGTAATTCCTGATTCTATGACTTTGGCAAAGCTATTTAAACTCTTTGCACCTCAATTTTCTAACCAATAAAGCAGAGGCCTAATTGTATCTATTCCACTCCGTTGTTGTGATAATTAGCCATGATCCTTTCTATTTAGTGATGTCATAGTAATTAGTATCTGGCACATAGTAGAATCACTACGAATCCACGGATGATTTTCCCATTATCATTTTTCTTTTCCAGGGGATGCATTCTCTGATCTGCATGGGGAGGGTGTTTTTCTGTTCTCTGCAGCCTTCTTGGCATTAAGGATGTCCTCAGTTCACTCCGGCTGGCAGATTATTGCTTGCAAATTCCAAACTTTTGCAGACGTGCTGTGAGGAAGGATCAAGTAATATCACAGGCCTGGCTGGGAGGCTGCAGGGAGGAAGGACATCCTGACTCGGGTTATTCATGAGGTGCTGCATAATCAGGGTCTGCAGACAGAGATACCAAGCACTGGGAGCTGGTTCAATTAAAGAGCCACGCAGTGAGACAGCCCCACTAGGGAGGTTTGGAGGGGATGAGCAGTTTCCAGAAGAAGGAGGCTGTTGGGTGACTGGAATCACTACTGATTGGTTGGATTGGAAGTTGTATGGGTTTGGAGAGGCACTGAGGAAACTGTAGCTGGAGTGGAAACTTTTTAATGGGAGGGAAAATGACTTGCTGAGTTCTCTCCCATTGAAAATGAAATCTTTTCCAAGCTTTCTAATGGCACAGCCTAGACAGTAAAACTGAACCATGGCGTGAGCCTAATTGCATGCCCCTGCTTTTCCCTTGTCTCCTTCGAGAAGCTCTGAAGGTGTGAATGGGTCAGTCGAGTGTGACTTTAATTTTTATGACTTTGCCATTATACGCCTTTCCTGTTCTCAAGGAGGCACATGCTCAAAGAAAATTCAGAATCATAAAAGTAAAAAGAGATTTTCTCTCTCTCTGCCAACCCATATATCACCACTGCTAACATTTTGGTGGTGTTATTCCAGTTTATTTCAGGTGCATAATCAGTAGACACCAAATTTGTAATTAAAGATCCTGAGGTTTCCCACAATCACATTTCTGCCAAAAGTCACATATTTCACAGAATTCTCTTCATAACCAATTTAGCCACCTGTTACATTTTATTAATTTTTTTTGTCTCCCCCTGGATGCTGACTTTTATTTTTCCCAAAGAAATAGAGTCACTAATTTTCAAAAATTGCTGCCTTGCCTAGTATGTTGAAAATAGCAAAGCTGTGAGATCAGAAATGTTAGCTAGGTTTAATAAACTTCCCTAAACACATGATTCTAAGCCATTCTTCAGCTGCATCACATATGAATATGGATGTGATCTTGGTTTCACATATCCACAAACATCTACCATCATTGGTACACATTTTAAAACACACACACATAGTTAGAATTGGTAATATATATGTACTTTGTATCTTTTTTTCCCCTTTGCCACCATAGCAGAACAATAATCTTGACTAAATTAAATGAAAACTAAAGTTTTAAAACCTGTATAAGGGTTATCGTGTCTTCAAATCATTACTCATTTACACAACATTCTATTGCTAGATACTTTGACTACTTCAGATTTGGGCCACTATAAGTAGTGTTGGAATGTACATTGTTGTAAATAACATTCATTGCATCTTTTGTATTTCCTTAGGATAGACTACTAGCAACGAGATTAGTTACTCAAAAGGGATAAAAAATTTTAAATGTTGATTTAATTATTGACAGAGAGAGAGAAAAAGAGAAAGAGAAGTGGGACAAGGGCAGAGAGAGAGGGAGAGAGGGAGAGAGAGAATCCCAAGCAGGCTCTGTAGGACTTGAATCCATGAACCGGGAGATCATGACCCGAGCCTAAGTCAGGTGCTTAACTGATTGAGCCACCCAGGTGCCCCCAAAGATATACAAATACTTAAAATATTTTAAAACTCTCTCTTTCTCTCTCTCTCTCCATATATGTGTGTGTATATATATGTATGTATGTTCTTTTGAGTGTGTGTTCTGTATCTATATCTATATATATATAATATATGTATATATAAATATATTGTATAAATATCTCTCCTCTGTCTTTGAGCCAACTGTGGGCATGTTCTTGGTCCCATTCTCTATCAACATTAGTAGAATGTTGATTAGTAGAAGACAATAGACTTTTAAAACAGCTACAACAATTTGATATAGAAACCTTTTTCATGTTTCTTCAATTTTAATTTGTGTGACACTGGTAAATTTAATATGATCCTTGTTTATTCCCTATTTTCTCTTCTGTAGTGTTCTGTTCAAGTTCTTTGGACATTGATTTTCTTGAGGTTAAGTGCTTTTTCTAATTGATTTTTATGAGGTATTTGGACACTAACAATATTTTCTTTTTGCACTTCTATGGCAAATACATTATGAGGTTGTTTCTTTTTAATTTTGCACACAGCATCTTTGACATTTAAAATATGAATTTATTCAAATCCTGTATGTCTCCTTAGTGATTTTCCCTAGGGTTCTTAAGACTCTTATTCCCAGATTACTTAAATTCTTACCTGTATGTAAAAATACTTTCCTGCTGCATTTGGCCATATGGTGACGAGTTGAGGTGCTAAGGTGGGGAGGCTAGAACGGTAGTCAGGAGCCTACACAGGAGAAGATATGGAACAATTATGAAAGCAGTACAAATGGCCAAGAAGTTTCACTTCTTTGAGTCACTAGTGAAAGATTCTCCATCTTTTGTTTTAAGTAACAGTCACTGCTTTAAAATAGTTCCTTATCATCCCACTCCAGAATTCTTGTAATGGCTTCCCAATTTTGCCTCCTCACTTCCGATCTTTTCCAACGTCAATCCCATCTGCACATTAAAGCCAAGGTAATCTTTCTAAAACACAAATCTGAATTTCTCACTTCCAGTTGAAGTCCCTGCCATTAGTGTCCATGTGCAGTCTCCTGGCAGAGCATCCTGCACCCAACCCTGGCCTCTGCTTCCTACCCCAGCTTCCCCTCCATCTCTCTTCCCTTGGCACTTGGCACTTTCCTATCACAGCATTTCTGCCACGCAGCTGTTTGAATCCACAGTTTGCTATATATTCCTCCTCTTTCTGCTTGTGGAACCCAAGGCCAAACAGTAGCTAAAATGTAAACACAAACAATTCAGAGCAAAACATTTGATTAAGAAGGAAGGTACAAAGTGAGAACATGAGTCATTCCCTCTGGGTGTTGTCAAGAAAGCTTGGCAATGGAGATGAAGGCTGAACAGATTTTTAAACATTAGCATTAAGTTTAAGGGGCACAGGGTAGGAAGGCATTTGCGTGTGTGTCTTGCCCCTACCAGGATGTGAGTTCATGGTGGGCAGCACTGTATCAAATACCCTTTGTGGTCCTGATACCTACATGAGAATTGACATATCAGGGGGCTCAGCCAGTGTGTTGATTACTGCTCTGATTTCCAAATAGTGGCAGGCTTCCCATTTATCCAGCAAACCAGTCTGCAGCAATTCCAGGGCACTGTAAAGGGTAATGTGATCATCTCTGATCATCTTTTACACTCAAGTTATTATTGAGCAATTCATGAAAATGTGCTGATTAACAAGCCACCAAACTGAAAGAGATTGCTCTTGGTAAAACTCTTTTTAAGGAGTGGGTTTTACAGTCTGGTAGCCTTGAAGACTTGCATCTAGAATATCTGAGAGAGACAGTCTTTGAAAGTGTGGATTTTGGAATGACAAGCAGTAGGAATATGCTCGGGGGAGAAAATTGATTCAAGTTTTTTCAAATAGAAGTGTTGGAAGAACACAAACAGAGTCATGACAAGTGAGGCAGCAATGGGAGTGGAAAGTGTCCAGGGGATAGAGGAAGTCTTCTATGTCACAATGAGGATATGGACTCCATCCTGATGAGGACCTGCTGGGTGAAGGTTTCTGGCTACACCTTTTTATCACAAAGAAATGACTCTGAAATAGCAGAGGTAGGAGATGAATGACTCTGAAGCTCAGAAGTAGGAAGTCATTGGAGGTTGAACTCTCAGAAAGGCTGATCTGGAGGCCTCGATTATTGAAGGATGTGTAGAACCCCAGATGAGGGAGATGGCATGTGTGTAGTTTTGTTTGAGTTAGGCAGTCATTAAGTGAAGCATTAAGTGATGGGATTTCAGGTCCATCATTTGTTCACTCAACAACTATTTATTGAATGTGGATTATAAACAAGATACTCTACTGGCCTGAAAAGGGTAGAGGAGCTAAAATTCTGCGTTTATTCTGGAGATTTTGGTTAGGAAAAAAGATAAACAAGAGTTCAGCTAACAGTGACCAGTGGGCGAGGGTGTGTTATGTGTCATGTTTTATGATTAATTTTCATTAGTTTTCACAAAATCCTCACGAAGCTGGTGCTGTTATTACTTTCTGACTTTTATGCCTCCACACTATTTAAGAGTGGATAATAATAGCACCAACTTCATAAGGATGACGTGATCCTCATGAAGTAAGAATGGGTCTGCTTGATGCCATATTCCAAACTCTCACTCATTTACCAAAACTGTCTCCCAAGCAATCATGGCACCAAGCGATGGAAGTAATAAAGAGCTACATAAATAAAGTACATTGAGAACTTAAGGAAAAAAAGGCAAAAATATTGACAGGACTTTGAGTTTGGGTTTTAGAGGGACTCCAATGCCTGAGAGAAGGTAGAGTGCTTTCTGAGCCTGAAAAAAAATGAACATACACAAAATATCAATCTATAGCAAGTATCACCTCCTCAAACCATGGTATTCATCTTCTCCAAATCTTCACAGGATGAACGAAGGTAGTGAGGAATTTTTCAAGGAAATTGCATTGGACAATGAGAAGGCAGTCACATTTTGACCTTCAACTGTGAGGCAAGACAGAAAGGAAATTCAAGTCTTTGATTTAAAATATTGAGGAAAAAACCAAGATCGGTACCACCACAAAAACAAAAACAAAAACCGTTAGAAAAACAAAAACAAAAACACTCAAGTATGTAAAGAACCAGGCATCAAATCACATGTCTATAAACTTCACACACTGGAGTTTTCAATCAATGAATTTCATACACTCCTAACTTGGTGAGACTTCTCCCCCTTCTTATCCTCCCACCTTATTAAACAGAAGGTTGAAGTTTTACAGGCTTTGCAGTAAATGTGAGTCTTCATGGTACTCATGGTATTGGCAGAAAAGTTTCAGTTGTCATTATTTCACAGTTAATAGATGAAAGTGAGCAGGAGACGGGAAGCGAGAGAAGGATTTGATTTACGGCCGTCCTTGCTTGTTCCAAAGTGTTCTTGACAATCTGTTTTCGGATGTTCCTCAAATCGCCACAGAAGCATCTGCCAAATGCTCTACTGCAGGGCAAAAACTCAGTGGGTTTTATGTGTTGCTGGATCAATGGCCTATTTCTTGAGACTCTAACATGGATTCAGAGTTTGCTAGAAACTTAAGAAAGAAAAAATGAGACGCTCGTTTCATAGCTGGTTGCATAAAAATCAACACCTGCTACTTGGATTTTTTTTTTAATGCCTGGTTAAGGGGAAATGTCAAGGGCTTTCCAAATTTGCATCAATTTGAATAAAACCATTGTTATACAGCTTGCAAAAAGTCAAAACACTTTGGGAGAACTTAGAACAGATTTTTTTTTTTCTTGCAGAGATTGACATAAAAGCAAAACCTCAGAGATCTTAATCTGAAGTAATCTTGCGAGAATTGCTCAAGTCCATATTTGCCAATTAAACTTATGTTCCAGAAGATAAAGCATTTGCTGAATTAGAGTACATAATTTGATAGATAAGGGAATCTCTTCCCTTCATAAATATTTTATCAGGAAGTGAAAATATACAAGCTGATACTCCCAATAAGGCCATGAATATCAAGGAAAAGTGATCTACCTTATGTGTCAAGGGAAATAATTTTGATTGAAAATTCAAGTTCCATGATTTTCCAGTAAAGAGGATGCCACACACACACACACACACACACACACACACACACACACACACACACAAACATTTTTTAGATTAACAAAATAGTTGCAAATGGAATTTGTGTGAAAAGTTAAAATATAAATGTAACATGAGTTTTTCTTCTAAAAGATAAAAATTGAATCTGAAAAAATTCTCAATTACTTCTCATTGTCATTAGCTTGATAATTAGGGCTCAAGCAGATTTATATGGCCTTGTGTATGCAGAGAAAAGAATTATGGTGTGTAAGAAAGAGTTCCATAAGTAGACTTTGCACTCTTTTTTTTAATGAAGGGTTGGATAATGTAGAGAGCATTAAAATGAGTACTTATATTGATAAGGGTGATTAGTAAGGAGTAATGAGATTTTTTCCAAGATGTACATGAGTCATTTAGGCAATATCTAGCTGAAAAAACTGAATTTCAACTTTCTCATCCTGGGTCATTAAATTTGCCTACAAATCAGTCCTATAATTAATATATGAGAGCTATTAATATGAATGAGCTGACTGTTAAATTAAGTTACTCATCAAAATGAGTAAGAGATCAAGAAGGTTTTCCAAAGTTTTTGGTACACTACTTGGTTATCCATGTTAAGGAGATAAGAATTTAATAAAACCTTGTAAAACCACATCTGAGCCACAGTGCTAAGCTATGGAGCTCCCATTTGGAAGACTAAATGTTCAGGCTTGGGGCCACAGAAACTTCTTTGGAAGGAAGATGACAGGAATGGAAGAAATTACTTCATCCTTCCCATCTTGATTTTTGTCTTCTTTATTGCCAGGACCATAATTCAGTCCTGAGAGTCTTCCTTACCCTTTGAATAACAGAACCAAGCAACATTCTGAGGAAGAATTATCAGCAGCCTAGGACCACTCTGTTCTAGGTCTTAAGGAGAGCCTTTTTCCATTCTGAACTGCTGCATTTTCTAGGAGTAAAATATTATTAAGTTTTTGCAATGTGCCAGGCACTCTTCCAAAGGCTATCGGCTAGTTATCTTCTCCCTCCTCCTTACAAGAACCCTGTGAAGTAGGCACCATCATTATCTCCATTAAAAATGAGAAAACTGAGGCATAGAGTATTTAAGCTATTTTTTTCTGGTATGTGACAGAGCTAGGATGTTAACATAGACAGCATGAAATTCACAGCCTTCACTTTTAATTATCACATCTTACTGACTTTCTAATTTATATTATTATATGAATTGATGTTTGGAACAGCATCCCTAAAGGCCAGAGCCAAGAATGTCTTACTACATTTTTCCTTATTCTCTGTTTTCAGAAACTCTAATCTAGTGTCATTATAGACAGCATTCACAAATAAGTGGAATATTAGATTAAGCAGGACACACAATATCTAATCTGTCTTCCATGACACAAGAGTTACTGAATATCAGAGAGAGTCATCATGTTTTCATCTTTAGTTTTAGTTCGGGTCCTGAAGCAGTCACTTCTTTCAGATCTGGTTTCTCTGTTCATCTGCAGGACAAAGCCTCAGGGTGACCTTGCCACCCCAACCCCTCGGCCCTTGTTATGCTTTTTATTAGCTTGTCTATCTTCCACCATGACTTTAGAGAGGTGAGACCAAATCTTATTACTCTCCTCATCTATCTCCAGAATCCAATACAATGTCTGGCCCAGTGAATAGTGACTGAACTAAAGGATGGAGAACCTCAGTTTTGACTTGTGTTTATGGGGTGATAATATTTGCATTAACTCTTTCAGAAAGATACTATGAAATTTGGGTGAGACAATGAATAGGAAACTGTGCAGAATAAAAATGTGGTATAAAACAAGAAATTCTTTCTCTTAGGGTTATTTTTAATCATTCTTACCTGCAGGTGAATTTGACTTCTTGGAGGGAGTCACACCCAAGGGAAATGATTATTGGTAACAATCTCCAAAGTTTTTTCAATAACTAAATCACTTCATTCTTCACCGCAGTAAATCCTGGTCCTTATTGTGAAAGGAAGAAATAAGAGACCTCTGGCTTCAGAGCTTCTGGTTAAAGCAGAGTTTATAGAACCAGAAGAAATAAAGCCTCAAAGCTATAATTTTAAAGGAAGATTCTCCAGCTACAACCCCATCATGGGGGATATGGGGCATCTACTATGTATAGGGCTCCTTAGCAGGCACTTTTATGCAAAATTTCACCCAACCCCATAATTATGTGAGGAAAAAAGCTCAATTTTATAAGTAGAGGAAATAGTGGCTGAGAGGGATTTACAAGCCTTCCCAGGTCATGTATCTAAGAGGTAGGTGCATTAGGATTGAATCCATGTATGTATGACTCAAAAAGTTTAACATCTATCAAAATCAAGGGAAATTAAAGTAAAAATAAATAAGAGGAACTACGTCAAACTAAAAAGTTCTGTACAACAAAGGAAGCCATTAACAAATGAAAAGATAACCTACAGGATTGAAACCATATTTGCTAATTATGTATATGATAGGAAATAAATAACCAAAATATATAAAGAGCTTATACTACTCAATAGTAAAAAAAAAAAAATCCAATTAAAACACAGGCATATGAACTGAATAGACAGTTTTTCCCAAACAAGACATACAAATGGCCAACAGCTACTTGAAAAGGTGCTCACATTGAGCATCAGGGAAAATTAGATCAAAACCACAATGAGATATTATCTCACTCCTGTTAAAATGGCTTTCATCAGAAAGATAATAGATAACAGGTGTTGGTGAGGATGTGGAGAAATTGGAGCTCTTTGGCGCAGCTGATGGGAATATAAATTATGCAGCCACTATGGAAAACAGCATGAAGTTTTCTCAAAAAAAAAAAAAATAGAAATACTATATGATCCAACTAACCCACCTCTGGGAATATATCCAAAGGAACTTTTATCATTGTTTTGGAGAGATATCTGCATCTTCATGTTTATTAAAGCATTATTTACAACAGCTAAGACATGGAAATAACCTAAGTATCCAACAATGGAAATGCTTGAATATTACTTAACCATGAGAAAGAAGGGGGTCCACCATTTGCTTAACATGGATGGACCATTCTAACTAAGTTACATAAGTTAGACAGAGAAATACAAATACTATATGATCTCACTCATATGATGAATCTAAGAAAAAAAAAACTAATAAAAACAGAGAACAGTATGTTTGTTGGCAGGGCTAGGGGATAGATGGGAGGTGAGGAAAATGGGTGAAGATGGTCAAAAGACACAAACTTCCAGTTATAAGATAAATAAGCTTTGGGATATAATGTAATAATGACTATAATTTAAATTCCTGTTTTGTATGTTTGAAAGTTGCTAATAGAGTAGATCTTAAAAGTTCTTATCATAGGATAAAAATGTTACTTTGTGACGTAATGGATTTTGGTCAAACTTGTGGTGATCATTTCACAATATGAACACATATATCAAACCATTATGTTGTAAATCTAAAACCAATGCAATATTTATATCCATTGTGTCTTAATAAAACAAAAACTTAGCACGTTCTACTCTGTCATACACCTTACTAATAACAACAGTACTCACCCTTCCCATGCTCTTCTTGCCTCCTGATCCTTCTTTGGAAAAGCCCAAAGATGGTATTGGAACACTCCAGAAGCAAGAATTTACATTTATTACTGTGTTTATGCACAAATTAGGGTGACTATACCTTACGTAATAGAAACCCAGCTGCAATTACCTTATGAATAACAGGGAAATTATTCATGGATATTGGCACACCCTGTAGGATAGTTAAGCTGTCAAAACGACAAGGAAGAAAGTAGACCTAAGAAACACCTAGAACTGAACATTTCAGTGCCTTTAGAGCTGCTCCTCTGGTTTTTAAGTCTGCTTCTTATTCTGTGGGATACCTTTATTCTCCATCACTACAGACAGGACCATAGACAGCTCCCAGGCATCAACACCTTCATTATCCAATGAGAGAATACTATGACTCTGAGTCTCAGATTCAGAATTGGTGGGAAGAACTCTAATTGGCCAGCGGAAACCCCATGTCTCCTTTGCACCGGCAAACTGAGGCCAAGGACTTAATGCAGAATAGATCATTCCAAAGTATAGAAGAAGGACTCACACAGATCACTGGACACATATTCCCCTACTCCACAGAGCCTCGGTGTATTGGGATTGAATCAGGCCAGGAGAGAACAGGAGGCATATTATGAGGAGACCGTTTCCTAGATGCAGAACATATTGAAGTCCCACATGATTCAAGACTCATTTTTTCCCTATAGATATTTTTTTTCTACCAATAACTTTGGTTCTTGACAACCCAACATCACTAGCATTTTTGTTTGGCAAATAATGTAAAAGTGGGAGAAGTATTTATACTTTATATTCATAAAGTTACCACATAATCCAGAACCACATGGTTTGGCCTCATGCAGGAAAAGTTAAATGTGAAGCTCCAGGGTAAGACACAAGATAGAGTTGTCAGAATCATAAGATTGCCATGTTTTATTGAAACCAGAGGATGCCTCGATTTATGGCATCTCATTTAGTTACAGAAAACAATTCTACATAAAAGGCATCTCCAATGATATCCCAAAATGGTATTTGCAACATGTATTCTTTGTTGTTCTTATGTTAGTCACACTTAGCTACTTGTTAGAGATGCAGATTTCAGACCTACTAAATCAGGATATTTATGAGTGGCACCTGAAGTTTAATAAGGTGCTCCATGATTTTTACAAACAACAAAGTTTAACAGCCTCTGGTCTCATGCAGTAATTGCTACAAACATGAGCTTGGGACTCTCATCTTTTCCTGGTGAAGACAGATCTTGTTACAACCTTTCTTGAAAGCAACGCTACTGTATGTGTCAAGATCCTTAAAACATTCATAAATTTTATTGTCAGTAATTTTACTGTGGTGATCTTTTTTGAGAAAGTATTATGAATCATGGAAAAAATAAAGCGTTAAGTAGAGATAATAGTCATTGCCTTATATTATGAGGGGAAAGCATGGAGACCATAAGATGAAGATAGTAATATCAATTTTGGCATTAAAATGGATGATTGTAAAAAATGATGTAGTAATTTAACAAATTGCTTAAATTATGATGTTAAGTGAGAAGAAACAGTATACAAGTATAATTGCAGTTATGTGTACCAAAGTAACAAAATAACATTATATCTGGAAAACACCTGAAGGAAATACATTGGGCATGCCTAGCTGGCTCAGTCAGCTGAGCATCTAACTTTGGCTCAAGTCATGATCTCGTGGTTTGTGGGTTTGAGCAGACCTTCCTCTGCTCACACTGTCTCTATCTTTCTTTCAAAAATAAATAAAACATTAAAAAAAGGAAATACATTGAAATAACAATAATAATGGTTCATTGGATTACAAACAATTTTTTTCCTTCTCTCTGCTTTGATTTTCAAAATGTTCTACCATAAACTGTTGCTACTCTTGTAATAAAAAATTAAACAAAAACTATTTTTATTAAGAGAAGGAAAATTTTTAACACTCAGGAAAAATTCCCACTTCCTGCTTGTTTCTGGGTGTATGGATGTTACATAACCACAACTCCATTAACTGGCTCCTGATGTGAGTCCTTCCTTATCTTCTACTTAGCTTTCTGTGCCTGGTTGTCTAGATAACTTCCCTTAATCTTCCTTCTCTTCTTCAAGACTGCGATCCTGCCTCAGCATTCTGAGAGATAAAGCTGAGAATTTTCAGTACCTAGTCCCACAAGTTACTAGCAGCTACCTGCTGCATGCTGTGTCTCTGTTTATGCAGTCAACAACTTGTAACAGTGTTGCAGATCTGTTGGGAATGACATAGCCATCCAGGTGGCTCATTCCAGTGCATAGCAACCCTGGAAAATTGAGAAAAGAGCTTGAAATGAGCATTACCTGTTGTTTTCCTTTTTATACATCTCTCTTGATACAATCTTTGAGGTTATTTTTACTCTTCATTCTCCTTCGTACACCATATGATATTCCCTATTTAATATAGAAGTCCTTGATCCAGTGAATTTTCATCACATTCTTTCTTACGTTCTACTAATGTGTGTTTTTAAACATCATGTTGCATTAGGTTGAGTCTGTCATGTTCCTCAATTTATCATCAATTCCTATGAGATAGCTGTCTAGTAGTATGTATGTATGTATGTGTGTGTGTATTTATTTATTTATAACATTGTATCCCCATCCCCCATTTTTATTTCCTTCCTCTCCCAAAAACAACCATTCTAGAATACTTTAACTTCTGTCCTTTTACTTGTATATATTGATTTTTTCTTATGAACATTTAATTTAAATTATATCATATTTGCTGTAGACTTTATTTTGTTTCTTTCCTTTTCCCACTCAACAAAGTCAAGTTCTGAAGGTGTAGCCATGCTGTGGACACATCTGATCTGTGGCTCCTAACTGTGATACAATATTCTGTGGTACACAGCCTACACATTTTAACTACCATTCCTCCAGTCAGCAACACCTACATTGACTCCAACCTCAACAGCTATTTGCTTTTAAAAAACTCACGAAAAGCTACTTTATGCTGTAGTTATTTTCTTTAACTTTAGTAGGAATAGAAGCTGAAAATTTTTGTCACCTAAAAATGGCAAGTAGTCTCTGTCATCTAATTGGAGATAAATTAAGTTGAACTCTGGAACAATTTTTGTTGTTGTTGTTCTGGGGGAAAGGAAAAGAACTCTTTTACTTTTGGTTATGAAAAGAGTTCACATCCATTTGGGAGGCTAGAGGCTAGATACCAAAATTAACCTGATTATCCTAGAATCAGAGCATGTGTTCTTAATGGTCAGATAAATTTTATACCTTTACTTTTTTAAGCAGAATATACACTTTGGAGATAAAGGTGGTTTTTTTTGGACCAAATCTAATTCTTTTCTGTGTGATTTTAGGTTAATCTAAGTTTATATTTTTTTTCTTCTGATTTGCCATTGTACTTTTTCTTTGAGGGATTGTTTGCAGTCAATGTAAAGTTGAGATTATAAAGAAATCAGTAAGGACCCATAAGCATGGACTTTGTTCATTCTTTTAACATAAATTTATTGAGATTTACTATGTTCCACACACTAGCATAAACAATGTGCTATCACAGGTAATAAAACAGCCCCAGCCTTCATGAATCTTGTAGTTTTCATTTTATTCCTGAAGAACGATTGGGAAAAAAAGCATGCCTTCTCCTGGTGCTCCCTAAAAGCACAAGGCCATTGATTTTCCATATCTGGTATTATTATTTATTATTTATAAACAATTAATTATGAATATGCTAGTTGCTTGGATTGGGTGGAAGTCATTTTACGAGAACACATCAATATAAGTAAATATATTTGGGGAAAATATCTTAAAACAAAGAAATTATATATATGAATAGTAGTTGGGATAATTAGAAATCTGTATCCATTCCCCTCTGTGGAAACCCATCAAAATGATTTTAAAAAGAGTAAACAAATGAGGACAGAATGTCCTCTCTAATAACACAAGAAGTAGGCATCCATTACGAGTCATAAAATATAAAGAATGTATGAAATAAGGCATTTTAAAATGGGGACAAAGATAGCCTCTTCAAATTTGTGTGTAGGTGTATAGTTCTGTGAAATAATTGTCACAATGTTGAAAGGCCCATCCAATGACCCTTTACTGATGAAGGGAATAGAGGAAGACTGGAGAGATAGAGCAGAATATATCCTCAGAGAGCCCTCAGACCAGTTGGGAAATGAAGCAGAGGGAAGAATCACCATGAAGACATGCCAACTTTTTCAGCAATAGTATTAGTGAAGCAATCACCCGGGAGCAATCTGGAAGGAGGGAAGAAAAACAAATAGTAACACACAGAACCTGAGATTTCCAGAACTCCACTGTTAGTCCTTAAACTTTTTGAATACTCAAACTAGAGAAACACATATCTTCAGGCCAGAGGACATTGATTTAAGAAAGATTGAGCCCATTCATCAAAATATAAGGCGTCAACTTTCTCAGCCCTGTGCCTTCTGTCAGCTTTCTCGCTATCTAGGAGCAAATAGCCTAACTCAGAAGAAAAGGTCCTCTCCAAGCTTCAGACACATGTGACAATGAAGAAGTGACTCAAGACTTATGCACAGACTCTATAATTATATTTTAATTATTATTATAATGCTGATAAAAAATTAAGCAAAATAAAATACCTAAGTTTTGTCAGAATTACTCTAGAAAACGGCAGGAATCAGCCATCACAGGTTATTCAAAACAGTGTTTCTGGAGAAAAAATAAAGAAGCTCAAAGGATAAACCCTTGAGACAAAGGAAGCTGATAATGGTGCAGAGGGAAGTTAACAGGTAAGAAAAGATAGGAAAAGGAAAAGAAGAGAAAAATAAAACCACTGCACAGATGAAAATCATATGTAACATAACAACTGTAACATGAACAAAATTAAATGGACATGATTGAAAACATGGCCAATGACAGAGGAGAGGCCTGGCTAAATTACATGTAAAATACAAAGAAAATAATAGAAAAATGATTTGTCAAAAGATAATATCAAAATATCAAGTAAATTTCAGAGCGTGTTTCACATTGGTAAAGTCTTTTTTTTTAATGTTTATTTATATTTAGAGAGATAGAGAAATCACATGCAAGCAGCCGAGAGAAAGGGAGAGAATCCATGCTGTGAGGTCAGAGCCTGATGCTGGGCTTGAACTCATGAACTGTGAGATCATGACCTGAACCGAAATCAAGAGTTGGTTGCTGAACTGACTGAGCCACCCTGGCATCCCAACATTGTCTTTTAGTTAAAGAATATGTCAGAAGGACCTGTTAAGTGTTACTATGATTGCATTGCCAGGGGCAAAGAACAGAACCCAGGAGCATGGATGGGATTTTTCCTGAAGGAAATGAATATTTATCTCAGGAAATTGCACATCCCAGAATTGAGTCAGAACTGGAGAAGATGATCTAGGAATAGCGTAAGATGTTATTACTTCCCTTCTTCTCTGTGGCCTCATGGACTAGGGTCCAAACCAGGTTTCATTGGACCTGTTGCTGGATGTGCTCACTAAGAACAAGGAGATGGAAGTGGGCTGCACACACCGTGGGGAGTCAGTTTTTGAGGCCTTCCTAAGGTGACCTGAAGATGCTAAACCTAGTCACATCAAGCTGTTAGTGTCCAGTCATTTTCCATATTCCCTTTCTTTATGTCTCTCTTCTTTTCAATCTCAATTTCCATTGAAGTCTTACTGGAAAGTCATCCCCAGAGGTTCACAGTAGGAGCATTAGGCAAAGTCATGTACTATCAATGTTATGGGTGGAATATGCACCCCCCCACCCCAATTCATATATTGAAGTCATAACCCACAGGAATTAAGAATGTGGCTGTATTTGGAGATATCCCACTAGAAAAGTATTAAGTTAAAATGAGGGCATATGGATGGTCCCTAATCCAAATGACCATTATCCTTGTAGGAAAAGAAGACAGGTCTACTAGTTTTTAGAACTAAACTTCTGTTGTTTAAGCCACCAGCCTATGATATTTTGTTATGGCAACTCTAGCAAATTAATACAATAGCCAAAAAATGAGCTGTGGTAGTTCTGGAAATAGTAGCAGAAATGTTTACTAAATTCCAAATAATGTCCTAAGCACTTACATCTATTAATTCACTTAATCTTTACCACGACTCTAAGAGAAGGATTAACACTTGACAAAATGCGTATTAAAAAACCTGCATAAAATGAGTGTTCAGTGAATATTATCAATTACTATTTTCTATATTGTAGAGGTCAGGAAAGGTACAATTTCTGTACATTTTCAGAAGGGAACATGCTAGCAGTCTCCTCCAGGGCCAGGTTGAGATAAAGCAAAGATCAGCAGGGCAGTGATCACCAGCTGTGTTCAGCAGGACCCAAGCCCCACAGTGGAGATCAGCAGTGAGCACTGCAAGGCGATCTGATGATGTTGGACCCACACAGAAAACTGCAAGGGATCATTTCATGTTAGAGAAGGATGTTTGTGTGGTGGGGATAGACACACATGAAACCCATCCACACAAACATACCACTTCTTAGTTGATCTCTAAGTTCTGAGTCACATACTCACCTTCTTTAATGTCTCAATAAACAGATGGGCCACTTTCCACATTCAATTCAATAGCAGCATTAGCCCATTATCCATTATCTGGTAACATTCTTCAGAAGTTATCCCTTACCCTTTAACATAGTTTTCCAGGGAGAGGAAGTTGGAGTATTCCAAACTGCCATTGGTTTTGGTTTGTTTATTTTGTTGTTCTTGCTATTGTTTAATATCAATCAGGGAATTGGCCATCTGCTGAAGTCAAGGGGATCCCAACCTTGCTTTCAGTGAAACTACCTTCTCTGGCTTGTATCTGAGCTTTCCCAGGCTACAGCTTTAGGAGGTGTCATATCATCGGGCGTTTCTTTTACTATCTCAGAAATGGGTATTACATAGACCAGGCCAGCTGTCAGCCCATCTCCCCTCTCTCAACCTGGGATACTCATAATATGGGAAAATATAGGAATAGGAAGAGACTGAATCAAGGAGACAATGCATGTCTAACATGTCATGGCTAACACTACGTTCAGCCCATTCTCTTTTGGGTTATGTGCAGCATCCTAATCTCGTGGACTCTGAAGAGAAGATAGGAAGTAGAAGCCCAATCGTGAATGGGGCAGCGGGTATTTCCTAATTCCAGGAGCATCTTCATAGCCCTGTGAGCCACCACCTGTTTCTAGCAGATGCCACCATCATTAATCCGTCAACACTTGCCAATTTATTCTCTATACAGTCAGCACTCCTAGCAGGAAAACGATGTGATTTCTCCTATGACTACCTTTCTTGCTGCCTGATGCAACTGTCATTTTGAATTTTTCCTCAAACCACCAATCTGTCTTCCTCCCCTCACTGCTTGGGTAGTTAGTTATCTGTGACTCACTAGCCAAGCAGGGCACCTGAGCGGGAGAAGCAGTGTACAATGGGACAGTGTGGATATTTGGTAGGACCCTAGACTGCTCTGAAGGCCATCAGTGATCTATTTTATTTTCAGGAACAAATGCGGACCCATGTGTGTGCATGAGTGTGTACATGTGTGTGAAGGAGAAATAGCCTGGAGATAAACGGAAATGCAGAGTAGTGCCTGTTCCTTTAAAGATGAAGGATGTGCAGAAAGAGTCTAAAGGAGCCCTTTAGACCTTCTAATGCTCAGAGGCAAGTGGTGCCACCCCAGAACCCAGGTAACGAAAGGTGACACAAAATATAGAGGGGCAGCCCTCTCTGCCATGCAGTGCTGTATGTGTCCAAGGAATGCACCAGCTTTCCAGAAAGGCAGTAACAGTGAGGATACTAAGAAGAAAACACAAGTACGTGGAAGGGAGCTTGACACGTAGCTGGAGGGAGGAACATAGACATGGTTGTTCTTGAGTGTTTGTGAGACTGCCCACTGGCTACCAGAAGACCCACCTGACTTAGTTTGTGGGCAAGGGACTGGGACAGAGAGAAGGATGACTTTCTATAGTCAGCCTATAATATCAATATGCAGGCATCAGTGGCCATACAGTCTCTTTTATGCTCCACCAACTGGGACCCCCTATGCATCGAGGTTGGATGTGATTTTCTGTGTTGTCTTTGTTGTTGACAGTAGGTTTTGTGTGTATGCTTGCTTTACTTTTGGTGTGTGTATATTTGCATGTGTGTGCACAGAATAGAGCAATTACAGACCCAAGTTCAGCCTCAAGCTCATGATACCTTATATGTCTAGACATTGCAAAGACCATCCCACCAGTGAAATGATTAGGTTGAACTATTTCACACGTTTTTGTATGTTTTCTTAAAATAGCTGTTGAGTATATGAAATGTGCAGCAGTTGGATTAGAGGCATTTCTGAAACAATGAGTCCTGCATTGTTTTAAGTCTCCCAATTAGAGGAAGAAGAAATGGTAGGGAGATTTTTTTTTGAACAGTAAGATTCTCTTACTGCTTTACATAAGCCAGGCACTTTAAAAACACACTTGGCATGCAGTGACTCATTTAAATCTCACCATGAACCTGTGAGAAGATCATTGTTATTGCAATTCCTACTTTACAAATGAGGAAACCAAAGCACAGAGAAGCTACATACCTAGTAGAGCTGCAGTGTGAACCTAAGCAATCTTGCTCTAAATTGTTGTCGCATACTAAGCCTGTGCTTCTCTGCCTTGATCTTGGCATGCACATAAAATGTGATGCGCATTTGTAAGGTGCACAGTGGGATATGGAAGAGTTTGTTCTTGGTTAGAGGCCCCGGGGACTTCAGCTGGCCTAGACCCTGTCAAGTGGCCTTGATGGTCAAGGGGTTTCATAGATCTGCTTTCTGTAACACATTTTGGATACATCAAAATTGGAAAACTGCACAAACCTTTACTTCCTCTCTAATAAGAAGATCACGTATTACTTCCCCTGAGCCCACACCTAGCACTCTGCTCGTCTCCCTACTGTTCTTGCTGAGACTTCTACATGTAAAGATTCTTAGCATAATGCTGTCCTTAGTTAAGCAATCAAATCCAGCATCCAACTCACTATTCTGTGGACTAAGAACACAACGACCACAAAGCTGCAGATACTGGTGTGGACCACATATGAGAGGATCCATTCTCTCTCCCCATCATGTAGCCACAATATACAGTTTGCAGGACTGACTTTGACCTGAGTTTGGTGGGAATGTTTCTGATTAAGCCAAGCCGTGTCTGCTAATCACATCATTCTTTTTTTTATTATTATTATTGTATTTATTTCTGAGAGAGAGATAGAGAGACAGCATGAACAGGGGAAGGTCAGAGAGAGAGGGAGACACAGAATCGGAAGCAGGCTCCAGGCTCCGAGCTGTCAGCACAGAGCCCAAAGCGGGCCGTGAACCCACGAACCATGAGATCATGACCTGAACCGAAGTCAGACACTTAACCAACTGAGCCACTCAGGTGCCCCTCATCATTCTTTTTTCTTATTGATCATGAATAAGCGTGTGACCCAACTCTGACCAATGAGTCATCAGGAGGAGTTGCTAGAGACTTTAACATTTTCTCTTATGTATAAGAGAGAACAGAAAGAAGCATTGACTTCTCTGGCATTTACTAAATGTAAACGAAGAGTAGCCAGTAGCCCTGTGACTGCAGCCAAATCATGAACTTGAGGGGACCATTAAATGATGGCAGAGTAGAGACACTGAGAGAACTTGGGTCACTCATGGTATTTGTGATCTAGTGAATCAACCCCCCCACCCCCACCCCGCTCTGGATTTAATCTTACCTGAGATAATTTATACCTCTGTTACTAAATCAGAATCTAGTTTTCTGCTTCGGCATCCCAAAGCATCTGGACTATTCTTTTCTGCCTCTGGAAGTCCCTGTGAGTATCTCACTAGGTCTCCTATAGTTACTGAAATAAGGAGACTTTTACCTTTTTATGCCATAGATCACTTTTGGATGGTGGTTTATTTTTTAGACTCTTTCCCTGAGCAAAATTTTTACAGCATTAGATACAATACAAAGAATGACAAATGGAATCAATGACTGAATTCTAATGATCAAAACACTAAACATAACACACCCTGACATAGTAATATATGTGTGTCTTTATTAATGCATTAAATAACAGAACCTGCTGGTGATTTTAATAACCCCTGTAATACAAGAGTCATGATACTGTACACTTTCAATTTGAAACTACTGTGATGTAATGAGAAGATCTATTCTCTTGTGGTTTGTCGTCTATGGAGTTTCCTGGACCTTAGGTTAAGGCTCCTGAGCTAAGGAGAAGGTAGGCATATTCAAGTCCATGGACTCCCAATGGCCTGGAGCCATTGCATTCTCCCCTTTGGAGTTACCTTCTTTAATATTCAGATCAAGGGCTCAAGCATCAGTCATGTCTACCTAAAAACTAGGAGCTTGGGTTCCCTTTCTCTGACTTCCCACTCCCCAGCCTTTCTCAGAGGGCTTCTAAGCTCTCCAGAACAGGCCAGTAGAGGGCTGTTCAACCTGAAATCCAAGCAGATCAAATCAAAACCTGCAGAGATTATGGGAGGGAATATAGAAAACTGTTAACAGCACGATTTGTGTAGAGTGAGATAAAGGGCAACTTGTGTTTTCTTCTGAGGGTTTTGCTTCTGATTTTAAATGCAACACTATGCAGACACATGGCTTTTATAATATGAAAAATAAATGCTCTAAAACTCAATATATCAGACACTGAACACTTATGTAACACAAATAGGAGGGATGGGCATAACTACTGCCCAGGAAAATTCCCCTTTATTTTGCTCTTGAAGGCGCCTTCACGTGGATAATGAGGACTTTCCAGTTTAGCAAGTACTGTCACAACTACTGCCTCAATAATTCAACGAGATTGACAGAGCTGGTAGGTTTAGCCCATTCCCATTTCACAGATAGGAAACCTAGAATCATAAAGGTTTAAATGACTTCATTTCTGTTAAGATTACTATCCGGAGTGGAGAGGGCAAGACAGAGTATTACAGGCATGTGGGTGAAGCCCGGGAGAGAGGCTCTGGGTGGGGCAGGTGGGGAGGGTAAGGGAGGGGGGTTGCAACTTTCTCTTCCTCCTCAATGCCCTGATGCACTGTCCCTCCCACAGACTCTTCCCATAACTGCACCATATCCACAGGCTGTTGTCTCTTTTTTTTTTTCTTTTTAATGTTTTAAATTGAAATATATTGAAGGTGTCAGTTAAGCATCCAGCTCTTGATTTTGGCTCAGGTCATGATCCCAGGGTCGTGAGATCGAGCCCCATGGCAGGATCCACAGTGGAGCCTGCTTGAGATTCTTTTTCTCTCCCTCTGCCCTTCTCTCCCACTAGTGTTCTCTCTCTTTCTCTCTCTCTTAAATAAAAATGTAAATAAAAATAAATATATTTAACACCTAACATTGTATAAATTTAAGGTATACAAACACATTGACTTGATACATTTATATATTCTAATATGCTTGCCACTGTAGATAGTTAGCACCTGTATCATTTCATGTAATAACCATTTCTTGGGAGCTGAGGAGGGAATAGAGAGATGTTGTCTGCAGCCATTCTCCCATTTTCAGATGAGGAATTGGAAGCCCAGAGAAGTTAAGTCACTTATGGAATAGATAAACCAGTTCACCCACTGTCTTCCTGGGAAAGTGGTCACCGAAGAGGCCTGGGCGCCTGACAGCTCTGTGCTGCATCAGACTTCCTTGCAAACAGAGGAGACTCAGAATGGCAGCTGTGGTCTCATTACCTCCAGACCCTCAGTGTCAGTAACTTATCTGCGTCAGAGCAGCCAGTTAACATGCGGAAGAGACAAAAGAAAATGGATTTGCTGTCCCAGGGAGGCTGGGGTCCCAGCAGCTGAATCCTTTCATCTGAGTCCCCTCAGTAGGAAGGCATGACATGGCATCTCTGTGCTCCAGCTTTTTTCATTTTCAACGTTGCCACTTTCAATCAGCCTTTTGTTGTCCAACACACTCAGGTATGAGACTCTAGAGGCACCATTTGTAGACATGGGCAGGGCAGGATGGGGGGTTTGGTGTAGAGGCCTGCTATGACAGACCCCACCTCTGCCTCTCCCAGCCACTGCCAGCCCCCAGCAGGGTGCAGGAGCTGAAGACTGCCTTAGCAACACCAAAAGGTTAAAATCTGTGTTTCAGCAATGGGCTTTGTGCAAAGTGGCTGCTAGTCTGTGGATTATGCTGTTCCCTGACCTTTCTGAGATGGAGCATTCTTCACAGCTGTCATTGTGTCAGGTGCACAAGCCCAGAAATATCATTAGGGGAGACATCTTGGCTGGGAGTATGTGCCAAGCCTGGGGGAAGGGGTTTGTACTGAGGAAGCACGATCAGATATTCAATAAGTGGAACTGCATCCAAACACGGATGCTGATCCAGAGAAGCAGAGATGAGGCCAGGGGGCAGGGATGCATCCCTACCCTCTGGCCTCGCTGCTCCACACTGCCATCACCCCTTTCCATGTCTGTCACCTACCTAGTCTGCAAATACACCAAGGTCAGGAGCCCGTTCTATTCCTCTATCTTCCAGTACAGTTTCTACCACACAGTAGAAGTTACGTAACCTTTTGCAAAAGTAAAGGAGTCAGTGGATCGGATGAAAAGGAGTTACAAGTCAGCTCCTCTGTCTTAGTTCCATATCTCCCTGAAGCAGAGCCTGAGACAATGATTTGGGCACTGGTTGTTGATTTGGCCATGTATTTGTCTCAGTTATCTAGAGAAACTAACCAAAAGGAGATTAGGTAGATGAATAGGTTATGGAAGATGATAGATAGATAGATGATAGATAGATAGATGATAGATCGATAGATCGATAGATAGATAGATAGATAGATAGATAGATAGATAGATAGATACAGAGATAGGGAATTACTTTAAGAGAATGGCTTGGCTCATGTGATTATGGAGGCTGAGAAATCCTAGATCTGCAGTCAGCAAGCTTAAGAACCAGCAGAGCTGATGGTAAAAGTTTCAGTCAGAATCCAAGTCCAAAAGCAGGAAAACACCAATGTACCTGCTTGAGGACAGGCAGAGAAAGAATTATTTTTTGTTCAGCTTTTTGCTTCACTCAAGCCTTCAGCAGATTTGATGAGGCCCACCCACACCGGAAAGAGCAATCTGCTTGACTCACTCTACCACTTCAAATGTTAATCTCATTCAGAAACCCTCACAGACATATCTAGAAATAATATTTAACCAAATATCTGGTCAACTTGCAGCTCAGTCCAGTTGACACATAAAATTAACCATCACGAGGGAGAATTAAATAGAGACAGGGAGAGGGGAAGTGAGATCATGGAAGAATAACAGTCAATAAAGCTTAGAGGATTGAGCTAGACACTAAAGTTAGCAGCTGGGGCTGAACCCCACAAAAGCCATCTGAGGAATCGTACAGAATGTGCCTCAGAATTGTCCTTCTGAAGCACAGGAAGCTGGAATGCTTACTTTTTCACCACGGTCCACTATAGGTGTGAGCAATGACTACCTCTGTACTCTCAGGCTGCCCCTGTTCCTGGTATAAGAAGCTCTACAAACTATAGAGAGAACCATGTGGCAAAAAAGGCAGGGGTTGGTACAGCAGGCACACTTGGGATGCCCGTGAAAGTTTGGCTTAAATGGTGTGGGTCAAAGGGATAGTGGGGGACACAGAATATTTTTGATGCTCTTCCCACCTCATTTTTGAGTGTTCTGGACTTGTGGACCATTACAGCTGATACAGTACTTCACAATGTGCAAAGTACTTTCTCATTCATTGCCTCACTTGGTCTCCTTGATAACCCAGGCCTTAAGCAAGGGCAGTATCTCCCCCTGAGTCTCAGAGATGTGAGCCTCACAGTGCCCGGCACTTGCTTCTTGGGCTCATTCCCGTGTGTGATGAGCCTCAGTCTCAGTTCGTCATCCAGTTGCACTTCCACTTTACCAGCACTAGAATCTTTTTGCTTCTTTCCTTCAGCCTTTGAATTCTTGAAATGAGAAAAATGAAAGACTGAAATAAATACAGAATTAAAGTAGTCCCAGTTTAGGGGCACCTGGGTGGCTCAGTCAGTTAAGCATCTTATTTGGACTCAGGTCATGATCTCATGATTCATGAGTTTGAGCCTCGCATCAGGCTTTCTGCTGTTAGCTTGGAGCCCACTTCAGATCCTCTGACCCCTCTCTATCTGTCTCTCCTCTGCTCTCTGTCTCTTTCAAAAATAAATAAAAACAGGGGCGCCTGGGTGGCTTAGTCGGTTAAGCGTCCGACTTTCGCCTAGGTTATGATCTCGCTGTTCATAGGTTCTAGCCCCGCGTCGGGCTCTGTGCTGACTGCCAGCTCAGAGCCTGGAGCCTGTTTCAGTCTGTGACTCCCTCTCTCTCTGACCCTCCCCTGCTCACGCTCTCTCTCTCTCTCTCTCTCTCCTAGAAATAAATAAAACATTTAAAATAAATAAATAAATAAATAAATAAAAACATCATAAAATGGTCTCAATTTATATTGGTAGGATATCAGCTAGAATTTGTACATGTCACATGTGGGCAAAGAAAGCACTAGATTGGAAATAGTTTGTATGTTGCCCTACTTTTTTTTTTTTTAATGTGACACTATCAGTTGGGCAGCAAACCTACTGACTACTATGATAACAAGAATCTGTTGAAAGAATGTGGCTTTGAAGTCAGCGGGACCCCATGCCATCTCTGTTTCACTAGGGTAGTGTGATCTTGGACAAGTGACCTGGCTTTTCTGAGATTTGATTTACTTCTATCTTAAGTGAGCCTAATATCTACCTTGAAGCATGAGTTAAAAGATTAGAGAAAATATATGTGGAGTGACTACATCATTACCTTACACATAGAACACACAAATACATGACTGCTGTTTTTATAGTTACTTATGTTATCTTATGAGAATTATGTCTTTCTTACCTAACTCTTTTGACCATTTTGCTCATTAATCAATAGATCAACATGCTTGAAATCTATTTATAGCATAAGGGTGAAATTTATCACCATATCATCTGTGTTTAAGAATTTAGAGCTTGTAGGGGTGCCTGGGTGGCTCAGTTGGTTAAGTGATCGACTTTGGCTCAGATCATGATCTCAGAGTTCGTGGGTTCAAGCCCCACATCAGGCTCTGTGCTGACTGCTCAGAGCCTGGAGCCCGCTTTGGATTCTGTGTCTCCCTCTCTTTCTGCCCATCCCCTACTTGCAGCCTGCCTCCATCTCAAAAATAAATAAACATTGAAATAAATTAAAGAAAAGAATTTAGAACATTTGAATATTCATTTTTTTACATAATTCAACAGAAAATATCCAGAAATCTCTATGTGTTGTTCAAATAAAGTTATGAATACCAACATCTTTTATACACACTCAAAAAAGAAAAAAAAAGAAAATATTAAACTGGATGATTGTTAATAACCCTTTCATTCTACTTAATTTAGTTAACATTTTTTTTTCTTAACACAAGACTAAAAATGTGATTAAAAAGGGTAAGAAGAGTCCTAGTTGTTTTAAATCCCTTGAATTGCCCAATGAAAGAAGCATGCCCTCTGTGCTACAGGCCATTCAGGAGTCACATGAAGTCAGTTTGGGTTGCAGGAATGGTTGTTATCACCTGCACCTCCACCTAATGAAGCACTAATCATTAGCTGTTGAAAGCTAGTGCCACAAGGTAGACAATAAAGGAATGCAGAGTTGGAGAATAATGGCTATAATCCTTTATTGCTTGTGATTTAGAATCTTAATTTCTCCTACTAGTAAATGGAGACAAATTCATGAAGGAAAAGACAAAGCATGCTGTCCAAAAGCCCTGTGACTCCTTCACAAACCCCTACCCTTCCCAAAGAATCATCAGGGCACTTAGGGGATTACCTTCTCATCTTGGGTTACTGTGAAAAATAAATTCATGTTTAGTCCTAAATTCTCCAGGATACATCAGTAGTTCCACATGTTTGAATTTATTTGGTTGGATGACTGAAAGAATGCACTTTCCATCCATTTCAATATACTTCCATAAGGAATGACTCACCTTCCAGACAGAATGATGTGAATAATCTTCAAAGGCTTTGAACTCCTTCAAGTTCTGAAAGCCTCAAGACCTACATCAACAAGAGTGGCAATTGCTGCAGAGTGAAGATAACAGGAGAATAAATAAAGGATGAGCAGAAGGAAATGTACATAACCATGGCAGGACTGTGAGCTCATCAAGTTGGAGATCACCTTGTGTATCTTTGTATTGCATAACCAGCCCAAGTGCTTTTTAAAAAAATTACTAAGGCTCTTAAACACTTGAACTTCTCCATCATCAAATGAACAAAGTGAACAGGGTTGGATATTTAAGAATCTGAATGTCACTTCTACCATGGACTAGATGAATGAGCTTAAGAAAATCTAGCTATCTCTTTAGATCTTAGTTTCTTCATCTTTAAATGATGAGTTAGAGAGAAAAATGAAGATCTACACTGAATAGAATGTTGCTGGTTACTTGATTATTATTTGGGGAACTAGAACATGTCTTCACAGAGTCTCTACTCATTTCTCCAGTCTGTGCTTTTTCTGGGACCAACCTCCCCCATGTTCTGATGCCTCCATGTGGTATGACTCACAGAAAAAAAGAACCATGTTCAGTCACATATCATTTGGTGGGTAAAACTTTCATCCTGTGTCAGGTAGACCTGAGTTGGAGTCCAACTCCATGAGAAACTAAATCCCATGACCTGGAGCAAATGTTGCAACCACTAAGCCTCAGACCTATCATCCATAAAAAGGGCATTGAGGAATGTATAGGGTTAAATGAGAAACTACATTCCAACCACTTAGCATGAGGCCTTGTAATAGCAGGTGTTCATTATATGTTGGGTATTATTATTAGCATGCATAATTTTAAACCAGGTAAAGTAAGAACTCTAGAAAAACACACATCTACATTTATGCAAAAGAGTAAATATTTGTAAAGATGAAATATCAATAATTTAGATTACTGATCCAATATAAATGAAAATAAATAACATTGAGCTTAGCAAAGACTAAAGTTGGAAAGATGTTGGCTGCAAAGGATACCTGAGGAAGTACTATGACTTTCACTGGAGGAAAAATCAAGCTTCAGGAAGCTATTGCAATGACTTGCTAACAGTTTTCATCACTGAAGGATTATATCCTCCAATCTGGTTCTACAGGACACATAAAATAGTCTTCCCAGAATTCAAACTGACCATATTACCATCCTGCTTAAATCCTTTAGCACATTATTTTTCCCCTAGACTGAGGCTCAAATTGTTTAACACGACAAATAAAATACCCTCAATCTATTTACCTCTGCAGGACCTCCTCTTGCTATTCTTCTTCTCCTACTCCACATTCTAGTTGTATTTACTCTTTTTCATAACTTGAAACAGAAAGCACTCTCTTGCTTATAGGCTTGTTACCTGCTGTTTCTTCTATCTGGAAGAATGTCTCCTTTTGACTGTCCCCCATGCCAAGGTCCCTTCCTTCTTTTGCCTATATTTGTCTTTAAAGTCTTAGTGCAAATAGTTTGGTTCCCTTCTTCAAGACTTTGCGTTTCCCTATCTAAATATTCAGTAAGCATTTTTTATATTAAAAGCATCCCTCATTATCAAAATTTAATCTGTTCCTAAAACTGCTGGATGCTTGACCCCGCACTTTATATCTGCTTTAAATTGGGAGAAGACTCATGTTTTCCCACCTCATGGCAGATGTTGTTGGTGTCCCGCCCATCACTTACTGTCACAGGTGTAGCGTACATTAATACTCTATATATCAGATACAAATTATACCTTCCTCCTCCATTACAACCAATGCATATTATAATGAAAAACAAGCCATAAAATATGTTAAATGCATAATTAGTAAAGCAGAGCTTATGAAAATAAAAGCAATAAACAACACAATTAAAAAATTATTACTTATCCCTTGAAGAATTTCCCAAGGGGGTTTGGTGATAAGAAAAGGCAAATGGAGGCTATAGTCACTGTGGCTGTTACATAATAGTGAAGATGAGAGGTTCGACTTGGTGGAAGAGTGAGTAAAATAGTAAATGCTTCAGATTTACCCATGTTCAAATTGGGTAAACTGATTGGGCAGTCTTTACTCTTGGAGTTTGTAATTCATGAGGTATATAGATACCTGTAAATTAACATCCAAAGTCACAGAACATGAAATGAGAATAAACAAATCTAAATGTAAGCTTTTATTTCATTTTATTTTTTTATTTATTTATGTTTTTGCTTATACTTATGCAGCTAATGAGAGCAAGATATTGGACTTACATACTTGCAATTTTTAATATAGTACCTCTGCCTATGTGCTAATGGTGCTTATTTATACAATCATCAAATCTGAATAACTTATAATTTCTTTTAAAACTTTGGTCTTGAGTATTTCATTGTGATTTTCCTCTTCTTAGAAAGTATTTTCACTTAATGATATTGGGAAAAAGTAGCAATAATTCACATTATGTTTAAATACCATAAACACAAAATTATGTCTTTTTTTCTGAGTGTGTATCTTTATTTTTTTAATATAATTTATTAGCAAATTGGCTAACATACAGTGTATACAGTGTGCTCTTGGTTTTGGGGGTAGATTCCCATGATTCTTCGCTTACATACAACCCCCAGTGCTCATCCCAACAAATGCCCTCCTCAATGCCCATCACCCATTTTCCCCTCTCCTTTACCCCCCAATCAGCCCTCAGTTTGTTCTTTATATTTAAGAGTCTCTTTGAGTGCCTGGGTGGCTCAGTCAGTTGAGCATCCGACTTCAGTTTAGGTCATGATCTCACAGTTCATGGGTTCGAGCCCCGCGTCGGGCTCTGTGCTGACAGCTCAGAGCCTGGAGCCTGCTTTGGATTCTGTGTCTCCCTCTCTATCTGCCAATCTCCTGCTTACACACACACACACACACACACACACACACACACACATACTCTCTTTCAAAAAATAAACATTGAAAAATAAGTATTTTATGGCCCCCCCCCCCCCCCGCAGAGGACACTTGAGATATTACTGTAGTGTGATTCACATTCTATTGCCAGGATTTGCATGACTTATATGTTACAGTAGCACACACATACAGGTTTTGCTTGCTGTTTTAGATTGAATGATGAAGTTCACATTCAAAATCTGCAAGTCATCATAGCAAGTATTTGTATACTCAGAGTATAAAATTTTAGTTAGGAATACCTGTACATTTCATTATATCTTCAATTATCAGTCTATTCCATCAGGTTCTATGTTGTCGTCCATGAATTTTAAGACTTCATTTCCATAGTGGTACCATTTATTCTACTAATGACTCAGAACCATGTGTGGCTTTTTTTTATACTCTCTCTTGCATCATCAGGTCTGGAAGACTGGAAACTATACTTCCCATGATTTCTTGCCAGCAGGTTTTGGTACTGCTAATATAAAAGACAAAGACATGTTATTTGATAGATAGGAGAGAGTCACAAGTTGTTTTGGGGAAGAGCAGCCAAAGCAGACTACTGCAGTCTTGTGAGAGCTGGTTTCTGCAACAACAGTAGCAACTGTGTGGGAGAAGCATCAGAAAACTGTGGGTGTTTGCAGCAGTTAGTGTTTGTTTAGAAGTTTAGCAGTTAGTATTTGCATCTGTGTGGCTTCTCGTAGCTGTAGCAGCAAATTAGGGTCCATGCCCTGCTGCAATGATAGCAGCCTCCTGCAGTTCATGAGTTTAGGGGAAGATATTACCACCATCCTCCCCTTTTTTTTTTTTTTATTCCTCCAGACCTTTCAAAAATGTTATCTAATTCTCTGTATTAAATTTATCTTCCTTGAAATATCTATAGTCATTTCTGTTTTCTTGGCCAAAGCCTGACTCATGCAATTGTTTAATGTTGGGTCCCTGGGATCTTGGACATAGAATAATGCTCAATTAATACTTTAAAAATCAATGTAGGAAAGAACGAATGTTTTCAAGTTAGTGAGTTACCTTGCTAAGACTTGAATTCAAGTCTTATAAGATCTCTTGCTCTTTCAAATATTCCACATTAAGTTTCAAAAAAAGAATACTAATGTGACTCTGCTTAGCCCCTTGCAGATTCTAATTTGGACATCAAAAGGATTGACAAAGAGTTTGGAGAAGTCCTACAAAGAAGTCCCAGACATAGACATGGGGTTGACTATGCAAATATTTACATTTGCAAATACATATTGAGTTGAATTGTCCTATTCATGCAAATATTGGTCTTTTTTATTAAGTTTTATATTTTCTTTAAGTCTACTTACCATCTAAATGTGTAAAATTGTCATTCACACACACACACGTATATAGTATATGCTAAAAAATATCATATATAGTGTTTCATAAACCTTGAAAATTGTAGTCTTCTTTCAGATTAGGAGACTTATTTTAGGTAATCAGCAATGTAATCTCATCCCAAGTGATTCCAGGAAGTAGGAATGGAGTTTAGGGATAAAGGTATGGGGAGAAAAAAAATCAGCTTAACCAACTTAAATTGTTTGTAGAATGGAGATAGTATGTAAAAACACACATAAAGGGACATCTGGGTGGCTCAGTCAGCTATGTGTCTGACTCAGTTTCAGCTCAGGTCATGATCTCACAGTTTGTGGGTTCGAGCCCCACATAGGGCTCTTTGCTGACAGTGTGGAGCCTGCTTGGGAGTGTCTCTCTCTCCCCACTCTGTCCCTACCCTGTTAGCTCTCTCTCACTCTTAAAATTAAACTAAAACATTAAAAATTATTTTTAGGAGCTCCTGGGTGGCTCAGTTGGTTAAGTGTCTGACTTCAGCTCAGGTCATGATGTTGCTGTTTGTGGATTCAAGCCCCCTCATGGGGCTGTGTGCTGACAGCGCAGAGCCTGGAGCCTGCTTCAGATTCTGTGTCTCCCTGTCTACTCCTCCCTCATTTACACTCTGTCTCTCTCTCAAAAATAAACATTTAAAAAAATTTTTAACACACACAAGTACATATATAGTGAAGAAATATATTAAATTCCATTTTGTTTTATACCATTGACCTCAATACACATGTAGTGGAAAATCCATGTTGATGGTGATATACCAAGACTAGACAGGAAGGAAGACTCCTGCTTATACTCAGAGGAACTTGTTTTAAGGTGGAAAGAGAGAGAGAAAGACCAAAGCAGTGACCCAAGAGGACATTTGTAGGCACAAGCTACAATATCAGCTGCAAGAGTGATTGGAGTAATTCTGTCTCCAGTCTGGACCTTTGGTTCAATTCAGCCCAACAAATGTACACACTATGAGCCCAGTGACTGATACAGGGAAGACCTGGGTGCCTCAAAGATATTTGATGTAATCATGCCAACTTACTACTTGTAGTCTCTGTTTGCCCTTATTTAGATTCATTTCATGCCCAACATCTGTCTCTGAACTTCTTCGATTTACATTTCTCCTTATAAGTCTTTGGTCTTGGGATTTGCTTCTGATCCCTTCAGCTACTGACTTGTGGCTCCAACTGAAGAATGGCTTGGATTAACTTTGGTTTAAGCACAATGCCAGCAGGCACTGCAGTTTCTAATGGTGAACCCACCATTGTCTGGCCTTCCTCATCTCTCAGTATTGAGGCAGGAGTAGAAGGCAGGAGTTTAGGCAGGTGGAAGGAAAGATATTGTGTAGGAGGAGAGGGCAAGATGGCGGAGAAGTAAGGAGCTCCGTACTTGCACTCGCGCCCATACATCACACAGAAAAGATCTGAAGCCATTGG